>NC_032020.1:8025993-8049137 GCF_001865875.1 Lupinus angustifolius
GGAAATGTTGAATCATTTCAGTTACCATTAGGTAACCAGTTTTGATTTCCGCATTATATGTTACTTAAACTGGTGTCTCGGAAAAGAAAGGTTTTTAAAAGGAAACAATTTTATATCACCAATTTAAAAAAAAATTACTCACTTTTTCGCGTAATAAATAAAGAGTATTTTTCGGGGCGTTACATGATCAACATCCGCTAATGCATGAAAGGCTAACCAAATTGGAGGATACTTTGGAAAATTCATGCAAGTGTCAATCACAAACCAGAAAAATACTGAAGCATCTATCAGGAATCTGGAAACACAAGTGGGTCAGTTGGAAAAACAAATGGCATGGCAGCATTCAGACCACCAATAGTTTTCAGCCAACACTCAGACTAATCCCAAGGAATATTGCAAAGCCATTACTACCAGGAGTGGGAAGGTGATTGGCAAGGATGTTGGTGAGAATTTGATAATATATGAGGAAGTGTTGATAGAAAAAGGGATTAAGGGAGAAAAAAGTGAGTTTGAAGCGATGTCAAATAAGGAGAATGTAGAGAGTGAAGAAGAGAACAAAGAGAAAGGAACAAAGAGCAGAAAAAAAAGAGCGGGTGAGAAGAAAAAGAAGGAACTTCCACAACTAAAAAGTCTTCCTTATCCCAAGAATCCTTCCAAGAAAGACAAAGAGAGACAATATACAATGTTCATGGATATATTCAAGAACCTTCATATCAATATACCTTTCATGGAGGTTATGAAACAAATGTCTACTTATGCCAAGTTCATGAAGGATCTATTGACAAGGAAGAGGAAGTTTTCTAAGGAGACAGTGACACTTGAAGCTGGTTGTAGTACAATAATTCAGAAGTCTTTATCTGAAAAGACTAAGGATTTGGGAAGCTTCACAATACCAGTCACTATTGGAGAATTATCTGTAGGGAAGGCACTATGGGATTTGGGTGTCAGCATTAATCTCATGCCTTTGTCTATGTTGAAGAGGATTGGAGATTTGGAAATCAAACCCACAAGGACGACTCTGCAAGTTGTAGATAGATCAATGAAATTTCATTATTGGGTTACAGAAGATGTCCTGGTTAAGGTGGACAAGTTAGTATTCCCAATCGATTTTGTGATAATGGATATTGAAGAGGATGTTGAAGTTCCTCTTATATTGGGGATACTTTTCATAAAAACTGCCATGGTGAATATTGATGTTGATGAGGGCAAGCTGAAAGTCAGGGGACAAGATGATGAAGTGAACTTCAACGTGTTTGAAGTCATACATCCTCCGAAAGACAAGCAACGTTGTTTCAGAATAGATGTCAGTGAAAAACTATACATGAATGACACACATCTACACAAAAGCAGTCCTTTAGAGAAAGCTTTGATGGGTGCACCTAAAGGTTTCATAAATGCAGAAGATAATAAGAGCATTGAGAAGTGTGTAGCAAAGCTAGGTGCATATTTAGAGGTTTCCTCTCAACAGGTCCAAGCTAAGGAGCTAACCAAAATTCATAAAATTGAAACTCAGAAATTGGAACTGAAAATGATGCCTTCACATTTGAAGTATGCATTTATAGAGGATGGAGGAAATGAATTGGTTGTGATCAGCAGCACTTTATCACCTAGGGAAGAACAAAGATTGATTGAAGTCATGAATACAAATAATGGAGCGACAGATTTGCAAGATCCAACATCTCAAAGAAGATGGATAGTCAATGGCCAATGTTTGAAACCCTACTTAGGTGGTGACGTCGAGCAGCTCACCACAATCATCAACTTGCAAAATGCTTAAAAGAATAGGCGTCGAGCTAATGACGTTAAACAAGCGCTACATAGAAGGCAATCCAACTTTTATGTTTTTGTTTTGCTTTAGTTTTGTATCTCGTGTTGTTTTGTGTTGTATATAAATCAATGAATATAGCTTGATGTGCATAATGTGCGTGAGAGTGAGTGAAAAACAAAAAAAAATATGTGCATAAGTTATTTTTCTAGGATTTTAATGGGTATTTTTCGCTCAAGCAACAAAATGGCCAATTTTGGGCCAACCTTGTTGCCTCATTCTCGCCCAGGAGAGAGCACCTCACTCAAGCGATAGAAACAAGTCCAAAACCCTGAGATTCTCGCCCAGGCGAGCTTGTCTCGCTTAAGCGGCCAAAGGCGCACAACTCACTACTCAGCTCTCGCCCAAGCGAGAGAGCACGAGTATGTTTTTAAAAAACAGGATAAGAGCCCCAACCCTTCATTTCCCCTTTCAAAAAATGAGTCGAGAAAACGAAAAACCATTCCCAAGAGCTCTCAAGCTTGTTTCTTCACCAAACTCGTGCACACACTCGACATTTGCATCATGAGCCAATAATTGTAAGTACATTTGGGCTCCTAAGCTCTTCACTTCACTGGGTTTGTTCAAATCTCTTCCTATTTGTGCATTGTGAAAACTCCCACTTGATTTAGGCACATTTAGGTTAGATTAGGATGTTTTATGTGCTACATTATCTTATTGCTTAATCATTATGATGTTATTGTAAAGTCATGAGTGTTACCACTAAGGAACCCAGGGTTTCTAAATGGGAAATCCAAGTTTACTTCATGAACTTGGCACTCATGTGCTTCAATTTGGTTATGGTTAGTATAATGACATTGTTGTGTGAATGGAAATGTGGTTTATTTACTGATTGATTTGACTGGTTTTGTTGTGATGCAGGAGGAAAAAGACTGTGGCCAAGAAGAATCCCCCTCCTCCGAAGTGGCTGAGAGGAGCATCGGGCTCTCAGCCTCCACTGTACTTTGACCGGACAAAGTTCACATTGAAAGAAAGAGAGGAGCGGTATTTCATCCTCCTCAACTAGGTCTTTGTACTAGAGAGAAGGGTGTAGCTGCAAATGAACGAGTTTCCGACGTTCACTGCACCTCGAGTTAAGTTGAAATGGTGGACATTAGCTTCTCCGAATGAGAAGTTTGATCAGGAGGTGGTTCGGGAATTCTATGTAAACGCCTACCCTTCAGAGGAGGGAGGATAAGTATTCGAGTACAAGTCATGGGTCCGGGGCAAGACGATCAGATATGACATGGATACTATCCATTTTGTGTTGAAAAACCCTTATGAGAAGCGATAGAGTACCCTGGATGATTATCACAAGATATTATAGGAGACCCGCTCCTATACCCATGATGGCTTCTAGAATCGTACCACAACTGCTCTCCTCTGCACCCTTGGGAGGTCATATAGCACTAATGTTAAGTGTCAAATTATTAATGAAATGTATATGACTTTTGGGGCACTTGGAGCATATTTATGTTGTAATTGTGCACAATTTCCGATAACTTAGTTAATCTTGTATTTCTTAGGAACTTAATTGTGTTCTATCGTTGCATGTTATAAAATGATGAACAAAAGAGAAAAAAGGAGAAGAATGAAGTTTCTGAACAGTATAAGCCTTGCTCAAGCGAGGGAATGGTCGCCCAAGCCATAATTTAGAAGAAAATCATCAGAAAATATTGATGTCCCCCACCCAAGCGAGGGACTATCGCTCAAGCGACAATTGGGGGTCAAAATTCATCTGGGTTTTGTTTCTCCCTCGCCCAAGCGAGATGTTCAAGCGTGGGAATGACATTTTCTCTCGCTCAAGCGAGAATCCCTAGCTTGAGCGAGAGATTGGGGATAATCACTCAAACACTGATTCCTTGGATATTTGACCGATTAACTAGCATTAAGTTCTATGTAAAAGCAATTCATGCATCATTGTTCATTTCTAGAGCAATGATGTATGAAGGAAGATGATTCAGATTCGGTATCAAGTTTAACTTTCCAATTAAACTTGAACCCAAGAATAAGAAATTAGTAGCAAAGTAAATCTATGCATTAAGAACGGGATAAACTTCCCAAAATAAAATAACAATGACAATAGAATCGAATCCAGGAGTAAAAAGGTTAGAAGATTACATTTTGAAACCCACAACGAGAACTATTCACTCATCCTCGCCATTACAATGCTAGAATCATGAGATTGTACAAGGAAAATCGAAGTAGAATCATTCCCATGACTTCATAAAGTGCTTGATAACTCCCAAGAATGTCTGGAACTGCCTATATCAGGTTCTAACTTCTAGTCTCTCACTTGAGCTTGAGAAAATGCCATTCCCACGCTTGGGCGAGGCTCCCTCGCTTGGGCGAAGGAGAAACATAACCTAGAGGAATTTTGGCCCTCAATTGTCGCATGAGCGATAGTCCCTCACTTGGGCGAGGCACAATAGTATTTCTGATGATTTTCTTATGAATTATGACTTGGGCGACCATTCTCTCACTTAAGTGATACTTGTACTGTTCAGAAACTTCATTCTTCTCCTTTTTTTCTCCTTTGTTCATCATTTCCTAACATGGAACAACACAACACAATTAAATTCCTAAGTAATACAAGATTAACTAAGTTATCGGGAATTGTTCACAATTAAGTGACCCAAAAGTCATATACATTTCATTACTAATTTCGCACTTAACATCCGCCAACACTCAAACCAATCCGAAAGAACACTACAAATATATCACTACTAGAAGTGCTAAGTTCATTAGTAAAGGTATTGGTGAGAACTTAGTGGTTGAGGAAGAGGTTCTGAGAGAAACTGAAGCTGGGAAATCAGAGAAGGTAATCAGAGAGACACAAAACGATGATGTGGTACAAGATGAGGAAGCAGTTGCTACTAAAGAGGATGATATAAGGGAGAACAGTGACAAGAAGAAGGGTGATCTACCTCAGCTGAAGGGTCTCCCTTATCCAAAAAGACCTTCCAAGAAAGACAAGGAGCGACAATATGCTATGTTCTTGGATTTATTCAAGAACCTCCATATCAACATTTCTTTCATGGAGGCGGTGAAACAAATGACTATCCATGCCAAATTTATGAAGGACTTGTTGACAAAGAAAAAAAAAGTTTTCAGAAGAGACAGTAACCTTAGAAGTTGGGTGCAGTGCTATCATTCAGAAGTCTTTGCCTGGAAAGACTAAAGATTCGGGCAGCTTTACTATTCTGGTCACTATTGGTGAACTATCTATGGGAAAGGCACTACTTGATCTGGGTGTCAGCATTAATTTGATGCCCCTTTCTATGCCGAAGATGATTGGGGATTTGGAAATCAAGCCTACCAGGATGACCTTGCAACTTGTTGATAGATCTGTTAAGTATCCTTATGGAGTTGTGGAGGATGTTTTGGTAAAGGTGGATGGGTTAGTTTTTCTTGTGGATTTTGTCTACATGGATATTAAGGATGATAAGGAGGTTCCTCTTATTTTGGGAAGACCCTTCATGAAGACTGCCCGGGTTATTATTGATGTTGATGATGGAAAGTTGAAGGTAAGAGTGCAAGACAAAGAGGCCAATTTTAATGTTTTTGAAGTTATGCAGCACCCGAGGAACAAATAACACTGCTTTCGGGTAGATGTCATTGAGGACGTATTCATGCTCAATGGCTTTCACTTGAATAGGAATAGTCCCTTGCATAAGGTATTGAGGGGAGACCTAGAAGGAAGCAGTATGGAGGAGGATAATGCACCCTACAAGGTTACATCTGATCAGAATCGCATTGAGGAGCTGGGTAAAGAGAAGACATTTGAGGCTCCAAAGGTGGATTTGAAACTACTTCCTTCGTTGCATGTTTATGTATATGACTTTTGGGGCACTTGGTGCATATTTATGTTGTAATTATGTACAATTCCCGATAACTTAGTTAATCTTGTATTTCTTAGGAACTTAATTGTGTTGTATTGTTGCATGTTAGAAAATGATGAACAAAGGAGAAAAAAGGAGAAGAATGAAGTTTCTGAACAGTACAAGCCTCGCCCAAGCGGGGGAATGGTCGCCCAAGCCATAATTTAGAAGAAAATCATCATAAAATATTGATGTCCCTCGCCCAAGCGAGGGATTTTTTCTCAAGCGACAATTGGGGGTCAAAATTCATCTAGGTTATGTTTCTCCCTCGCCCAAGCGAGATGTTCAAGCGTGGGAATGACATTTTCTCTCGCTCAAGCAAGAATCCCTAGCTTGAGCGAGAGACTAGCAGTTGGAACCTGACATAGGCAGTTCCGGATAGCAGGGTGGAGATATCAAGCACTTTCTAAAGCATTCTTGGGAGAAAATTGAGAGAAACACAATGGAGATTATGATAGAATTTGTGGGGACGATTCTACTTCGATTTTCATTATATAATGTCATGATTCTAGCATTGTAATGGCGAGGATGAGTGAATAGTTCTCGTTGTAGGTTTCAAAATGTAATCTTCTAACATTTGTACTCCTGATTATGGGAAGTTTATCCCGTTCTTAATGCATGAATTTACTTTGCTACTAATTTCTTGTTCTTGGGTCCAAGTTTAATTGGAAAGTTAAACTTTATACCAAATCTGGATCATCTTCCTTCATACATCATTGCACTAGGAATGGACAATGATACATGAATTGCTTATACATAGAACTTAATGGTAGTTAATCGGTCAAATATCCAAGGAATTCGTATTTGTGTGATTATCTAAGCATTTTACACTCAAGGAATTGATGTGAATGATTTGAAGAAAATGTGCATCTGAATCAGTAACTTCACAAGTTACTTGGAATTGAATCCATGGATGTCAATGGGACAGAATGATGCATTTCGATCCCAACTTATTTTAAATCTTTTTTGTTCGATTTATGAATTTCCAAAATTAATTACAAATTTTCACAAACCAACTCTTGTAAATATATACTCAATTCATTGTTGTAGGAATTAGTGTAAATCCACTCTGCTCCTTGAGGACGATATCCTGGTATTTTGTCGGACTTTATTACTTGGAAGATATAGTGCACTTGTCGTTCCATAAATATCTAACAACTAACAGTGATGGGCAACCGCTGCGCATCTACCGGAAACACATGACCACCTTGGCCCAGATATGGATGATCTTCCTACTGCATAATATTATTCCCAACAGCCATGTCTCATCTCTTCCCCTGCTTGATTGATACCTCGTTTACAGCATCTTGGAGGGCTTGCACATTGACGCGGTTGAGATTATGGTGGAGGTGATTTATAAAATTGTTGTGAAGTCTAGTAAGAAGGGTACAATGGATTTCCCTTCGTTGATCATGGAACTATGTGCTCAGAAAGGAGTCGAAGTCCACAGGACTGAAAAGATCAAACCACTTATCACCAAGCAGTACATCCTGCATAATTGTAAGGAGGAGTCTGACTAGCAACAGGGTCAAGGGTCAACACAACAACAACCACCACCCCAGCCCCAACAAGAACCAATGCAGCAACATGAACCACCCCAGGATCTCACCTGGCAGCAGCGCTTTTAAAGGCTCACACTTCACCTGGAGCATGTTGAACTACAAAATGACATTTTGCGCCAAGGGCAGATGCATTAGTAGCAAGACCTCTATGATGCATCTCAGGTTCAGTATCTAGGCAACCACTTCTGGATGAGCCCGGAAGACTTTACTGAAAGGTTTCCATGGCCTGGGGTCAAGCCTACCTTTCCTTAGGAGGCTGGCACTTCTGGAGCTTCTGAGGATAATGTTGATGATACTGAAGATGAAGAAGATTATATGCTTTAATGAGCATTTCTGGAAAACACAACAAATTGGTTCTTCTACTTTAATTATGTTTATGTTTTATGTTTCGCAATATAGGTTGTAAGTTTAAGTTGTATGTTTAGTTGTAATGTATAATGTGTTGTTGTGTTAGTCTTGTTTGTATCAAGTTCAGTAAGATTGTTTTAGTCCAATGAAGTTGTGTCTGGTTTAAAATGAAGTTGTGTCTGTTTTAGTCCAATTGTGTCTTCATGCTTGAAGGGAAAAAAAAGGCAAACTTGTGATTGAAAATGATTAGGGTTATGAGTTTAACTACTTTTACAATGTGAATGTTGAATCACACAGACTGAGTAGGTTGAATAATGAGTCGTTTAATCAAATGAATAGGGCCTACAACTTGGTGAGAGAGTGCACCCAAACACATATGAGTGTCTTTGCTGGATTACATCAGTTAAATTTGCCTGATTTTTGGTTGCCATTAAGCATAGAATAACATGAAGATGACTAAGGCCTAGTCTAGGATAGATAAGTTATAGTCAGAAAGCCAACCCGTATGAATCATGAACCCAATTCTTGTAGCCCCCTTGAACAGATTTTTTTTTAAATCATGCACCCAAGCCACAATAAAATACATCAATCCCCAAACCTATAGAGAAAGATCATTAGCGCATATGGTTTTTAACTATTATGTTGGGCAATGGAAATGAGTTTGTGTCTCTGAGTTGGGAATCGAATCAAAAAGGCTCCTTCTTCAATCATGTATTAATGGTAAGCATGAGGAAATGAATTGGAAAGAAAATCAAATGAAACATGAATCATGCTAAAAAGTGAAGACTCAAAAGAAAATAGCCAACTGAAGAAGGAGAACCAAAATGGTTGAGAGCAAAGAATGAGTAGTACAGAAAATTGGGAAATGAACCTCAAAGTGAACAAAAGAAGGAAAGGTAAGTATACACTAATAATCTACCTTCATCTTTGTATCCTAGAAAAACCAATTATCTTTATACTCAGACCTCATTACAACCCTATGTTAAGTCCTTGAGATCCATGGTTGAACTTGTGTACATGGTTTGACTGAAATGAAAGGCAAAGTCAAATTATTTGGATTCAGCAATGAAGTGAGTGAAACACTTAACCTATAAGCATGAGAGAGTTCCTTTGACTGGATTGAGTAGTTATTCTTGCTATTCTGTTTGAAATTGAACTACATGTATATTTTGTACCAGTTGGAACTTAGATCACTATGACTGATAATGAAACATGTCTCTGTGAAAATCAATTGAATGATTTTAGATGTTGTCATGATTGGATGAAATTTTTTTGAAAATCCAAATCCTCTAAGTTGAAATGAGCCTTATTACTTTGCTTAAGGACAAACAATATTCTAGGTTGGGGGAGTTTGCTAAGTGCCATTTTATAAATGAAAAGTATATGATTTTAGGATACTTAGTGTGTAATCCTGATGCAAATTATATACAACTCCCAAGAACTTAGTCTAATTTTGTCTTATTTAGGAACTTACATGTGTTTATGTCAATTACAGAATAAGAGGCATGCAAAAAGAGGAGAAAAAGGAGAAGTTTGAGGTTTTTGAATACTACACCCCTCGCCTAAGCCACAGCTTCAACCAAGCAGAAAGAATGAATGATCATAGCCCAAGCGAGGGACTGTCACCCAAGCGACAATTCAAGGAAAAAAGGCATAAATCACTACGTGTCCGTCGCCCAAGCGAGGGACTGCCACTCAAGCGACAAATGAAGGAAAAGAGCCTGATTCCCTGCCTAGTCCTCGCCTAAGCGATGTGTTCATGTTTGAAAGTGGTCATCTCTCTCGCTCAAGCGAGAATCTCTAGCTTGAGCGAGAGACCAGAAGTCTGGAACATATATAGGCTATTATGAAAAGAAAAAGGAGTTATCCAACCATTTTCCAAGCTTTTTCACATGGTTTTTAGAGAGAGAAACACTGAAGAGGAGGAGAGAAGTTGTGGGAACGACTGTAGATCCATAATTTCTTGTAATTTCTCATTAAAAGAGTGTTGTAATGGCAAGGATGAGTGACTAATTCTTCAGTGTTGGGATTGAAAATGTAATCTTATAACTTTTGTACTCATAGATTCAATTCTTTAATGTATTCATTTATTTGATTTTGGGAAGTATATCCCGCGTTTAATGCTTGAATTTATTTTGCTACCGAATTCTTGATCTTAGATCAAATTTTAACTGTGAAGTTGAACTTGGTATCGAATCTGATTTATCTTCCTTGATACATCATTGCTCTAGGAATGGACAATGATGTATGAATTGCTTTTACATTAAACTTAAGGCTAAATAATTGGTTAAATATCCAAGGAATTGATATTTGAGTAATTATCTAAGGATTTTGTACTCAAGGAATTGATACAAATGATTCAAAGAAAATGTGCTTCAAAATCTGTAATTTCACAAGTTACGCAAAATTGAATCTAATGATTGCAAGGGGGAAGAAAGATCAACTTCAATCTCAACTCATTTAATTTCATAGCTTAACTTTTATATTTTTACAACTTTATTCAAAAACCAAACGAATATCAAAATCTTAAATCTTGTAAATATTTATTCAATCTAATTCTTTAAGAGTTAGTATAAATTCACTCTAGTCTTTGAGGATGATATCCCGGTATTTACTAGATTTTGTTAATTGAATAATACAGTTCAATTGCCGTACCAAAACTACTAACAATATTATTGACAAATTCTGTAGAATCTAAGTCAACATCCCCTCTCAAACTATTATTAGGAGGCATATGGTAAATGTCAAGATATAAGTCTTAGGTTTAGGCACTTCTTCCTTTAAGTGGCTTAGATTCTACAGTATTCTACATTTTACCAATGCTGAAATTTTGGTTTCATCTATTTGTATGTCCATGTTTTATGAAGCGTAAACACATTATAAAACTAACAATTATTTTATGTTAGGATGCATGTTTCAACAATTATAAAACTAAAAATTATAAATTACATTAAATTTCAGCAAACATAAAAATTTAAAGATATGTTAAAGAAAGCTTGACAGTAACCTTCTTAATAAGATGTAAAACATAAACACATTCTCTTAGTGTATATTTGGCATTTTATCGAACATAATGGAAGCAAGGAGGAAAATTATGATAAACATATAAATTTAAGGATATGTTAAAAAAAGGTTGACAATAACCTTCTAAAAAAATCTAAAGCATAAACACAAACTCTCTTCACTTTGGCATCTTTGCACAAAACGTAAGCAAGGAGGAAAATATGATAAAAGTGTGTAGGCATGAAACTTAATAGAAGGTAAGCTAATTATAAACACATGAGGGATAATATATTTGAATACAATACATAGTGCGTACCTCATATTTCTCAATATATCTCAAAAAACTTGTTGAAAGATTGAATGACAAAAAATTGAAAGAGAGGAGCACATGTGACAGTAGTTATGAATATACAACATCAACTTGCACATAGCTTACCTCCAATCTCAACTTTATACAACATCTTTTGTAAAGCATCAACTATTTTATCCTACATAATGACATGTTGGGCAAAGATATAAAACGAAGTAAACCCATATAGTATAAGATGAACATGAAACAGTTTGGTGAAGAAAAGAAAAAAAAATAGTAAAAGAACATGGAGTACTACATTCAATTGGAACTTTTCACAAACATTTGATTATGTAATCACTAAGTCAACGACCAATAGGCGAAAGGGTGTGTCGCGCCCCGATTTTCGGCCCACGTCTTTTGCAGTTAAACATGGTAAACTCAAATTAAGGAAATCAATACTACGTAGTTCTGGTTTTAAAAAATTGACAACTTGGGTGGATTTTAAAAATGGTTAGAAATTATTTGAGTTTAAACGAAGTGGGAGTAATAGTCGAAGAGTCAACATTGACGGGTTACTTTCTTCTCATTTCAATACATAGCAGAAGCAGTACAAGTGACCACGATCAGTTCTCGGTTTGAAGCGAGGAGAAAGATGCAATGCGAGTTGTAACCTCGCTATTGAATACCAAAATAATTAAAACCTTTATTTTATTACTATTTTTAACATAAAACTTAGAAATGTGTTTGAGTTTAATTGAAGTGGAATTATTAAACGAATAGTCAATATTAATTGTTCTCTTCTCACTTTGATAGATAACGGAGACGGTACAAGTGATCGTGACCGATTCTCAACTCGAAGGGGAAGGAAAATGTGACACAAGTCATAACCTCATTATCAAATCCCCATAAAACATTTTATTCAATTAAAGAATCATTTATTAATCCTATTTATTACATGTAAAATAGATCAAACAAAAGTAAAGTGATAAGAATGGATTAAAAACGTATACCTGCATTATATGAAGAAAGCCCATACAATGGTAATGTTGCAAATTTCTTTCCAGCACTTCATACCCTTTCAACAGTAGCATTATTAGCCATATGTCCACCTCTTCATGTTGAAGTTAGATAATATTCCATAAAGTATGGATGGTCATCAACCTATCTTGGTCTCAAGTGTGTCCATAAGTTCAAGCATTTGAACTTGAGCCTACAAGTATTGAACATATTCTCCAATTACATGCACCATATGGCATGATAATATTATCTTCTCGAAGTTGTTGAACTTGAAAATTTGGTATTGCATCAAAGAAGAGTTGTTATGGGGCAAGTAGTTGTGCCATTGTGTTCATTTTTGAGTTGGGACTTTGGTGAAAATTCATATCCATATCTAAGTGTTCAGTGCCATGAGCCCATAGTAGTGAAAAGGAAAACTTGTACTATGTTTAGTTAGGAGCCCACAATTCGAGGGACAACACCAAGCAAAATGCCACTCTCTCTCAAAAACGTCCCTACCATACTCCTATAGGGTCTCACCTTTTCATGCAAAGACAGCAACACCATAACGTGCAATAGCAGCACTGGGGTAGTCTTGAGTGGAGAAGATATTGCATGAACACCATCTGACTCCAGTGTAGTTTTCAACACGTGATTCTTTTCTTTTACTCATCGTAATTCAAATCCAAGTGTGACCATCTCGGTTTGATGATTTTCAATATTAGTTGGTCTTGATATTCCATCACTTGCATACGTTAACTAAAGCCTAGTGTTTACATGATGATCAATAAGGAGAGTTGATGATCCATCTTGGTCTTGATTGAGTTGATTCTTAAGATGATGATTATCATCATTAGAAGATGGTGTGGTGGATTTCTTTTGTACTTGACAGACGGAGGGGGAGATAGTAATTATAAGAAAGTGGTGGTTTCCTTTTTTATTTGAGAGATGGAAGGGGAGGTAGTAGAAGAGGCTAGATATGCATAAGAGGGTTGGTATAGAGTTATGACAATGAGGTTTTGGTGTGTCATGTTTGAACCTTTTACTCTTTCATGTTCTGGGCACTCTTCTCAAATGGTACTGCGGATGTGTATAAAATGAGGAAATGAAAAAAAAAAAATTTGGAGGAGAGGGACTCTTCCTCCCCCTCCTCCTATACTTTTTCTGTGTTTTTTCTCTCTACCCTTTTCCTTGTGCCTCCCCTTATTTTCTCTGTTTTAACCACTACTTCAGGGATAAAAATCTGACACTCATTTCTCCTACAAATGTGGAAACTGCCTTCCACTAACAAAGACTGGTTACATAACCAGTTTCCGTGTTTCCAACTTCTTTTTTAATATTTAATTTAATAATTTTAAAAATAATAATTAAATATAAATATATTTATTTTATTTTAGTAAAATTTCTAATACTAAAAAATTAGCTTTAGATTTTTATGGGTCGGACAAAAATGACACGGTGGAACAATCACTAGTCAAGGTACAACCGATAACCACACCAGAATGCGAAAAGAAAATATGCGTACCTCTCATATGCATGACTGTAATTTTGCACACAATGGATGAAGTATTTCGTCGAACATGTTTTGTGCACAATGTTTTATAAACTATATCAAAATAAAATAGAAATTAAAGATAAGAAAGAGGAAACTAAGAGAAGAAGTAAGTATAATATAAAAGAATAATAGGAGAAGATGATAAGATAGGAGAAAACAATAATATTACAATGTAGAATGAGGCACAACAACCTGAGATAACCTGATAATACAAATGGGTCTCTCTTGTTATCTCGCCATTTCTAGCGCCGACTCCGATCAAAAACTCACTCCTCAACTCACTGCCCTCTGCGCCGATGCTAGCTGCAGTGTTAGAGACAACGAAGCTCCTCTAAGAGATAACTCATTTCAGTCATTTGCATTATTAGGTTATTGGGTCTCTTTATTTTTTTATAAAGTTTCATTTTTGCATCACAACTTGAAAGAAGAGGGAGTTGATTGTGGAGAATAGAAGGAGAAAAGGGATTAGAATGAGAGAAGGCGAGAGAAGCAATTTAATAGTTTTGGATAGAGGATGTTACTGTATAGAGTAAGGGCTAAATTGGAATTAAATTGGAATTAAATTGGAATTAAAAATTTATACCATGATGTTAAAAAAAATTGGCTTTATATAGTATAGATTATTTTGTAAATTATTTTCAATACCTTTAATTAATCTACGTTGGCATTATATGACTGACATGCTAGTTCATGGTTTTTTAAGGTCACCAAGAGTAGCAACAAGAGGGAAATTCTCAAATAATTTAAGTATACTAGGTCCTAATCATAAATATCTTAAATTGTAGTTGTAGTTATGCCACATTTATCAGAGTTGTGGGAAATTAAAGGAAAATATGGTTATATAGTTCCCATTAGGATCAAGTTACAATATCATTATGGAGATTCTTGGAAACCACACAATATTACAAAATATAGGGAATTGTTCGTCTCGATCATGATTAATACCTAATTCGGGAGGAACAGGATTCATCTCCAGTACTGGATTTTCCAGTACTCAGAATGTGAAAGGGACAATTTTTTAAAATTATTAATTTATAAAAAAGTAAAAATATGAACTATTGAATTTTTTATTGCCATGTGTCATAATCATACATATGCACTGCTCTCTTCATGAGCCAGACTCGGAGAGGCTTTTTTGAAACATTTGCATAGATCTGGATGATTTTGAGTAGTATTGGCCCTTTAAAAAAGTTTTGGTTAGGTATTACATCTAGGGCTTAATTTATAATCATGTTTACTTCCAATTTTATAAAAAGTGAAAGATGGACGTCAGTGTGATAAGATTATTCGATAAAATGGAAGAGAGATGAACGTCAATGTGATGAAAGGTGAATGAAGCATCAAATATAATATACATTGCATCATGTAAACTTTGTTTTTTAGTATTACATGAGTATCCTCTCATCATTTTGGGTAAGGAATTAATCCATTTGGAGTTCATGGCTACATCTCTCAACAAGTGTTGTTCTCAAGAAATCGGATTATAGATTTTGGAGATCCAGTGAGGTCTTACACTACTAGAACATCATCGTTCGTATGTAAACTTGGTTTAATTATATGTTTGTGATTTAAAAGTTGGATTCATTTTATTTTCAGTTCCTGGTTTTCTTTATGTCTTTGTTCTTAAATTTTAGAACTTTTGATGTCGTACCCATTGTTAGTTAAGTTATAGCATTGATGATGACACAAATATTGTAATTGATCATCTTGGTAATTAGTATAAATCTATTAGTTACACCATCACTTAACTTATATATCAAACAAATTACAAACAAATTTTTAAATATTTAAGGATTAACTTTAAGAACTAAAATCAAATCAAGTAGAGGAATATAAACATATTTATTTACTACAACTAATGATATCAAAGATGATTCACTGCACTTTAATAATATTAAGAAGCTAAATATACGTCTTATTAATTGGAATTAAGATCTTATGCAAGACTGGATCCTCCCTTACTAGAATGTAGAAGTATTGAAAATTTTACAAATTTTATATATATAAAAAAACTTAATTTTATGAACTTAGTCGAAATATATTTGATTCAAATTGGGCATATTTATTTAATGAGCTTAATTTTTAGCTCAAATTTAAATTGTTTGGTTTTCGTGAACCAACTTTATTAGGTTAGATAATTAGTCAAGTTTCAAACGAATATTAACTAGTTTGTTTCATAACTGCCTCTATTACCAACCTATTTATTTTTATTTTTTATATATAAAAATAGGGTTTAATATTTATGCAAAAAATACATGAATTTTTTCAATATTCTAGTTCCATCTATCATTCAATCATTTGTATTGATTTTGCTTTTATATTGATTTTGTTTTTATTTTGTAGCCGTACTGAAAGTATTTTTTTTTTACCCTTTTTTGATAAAGAATTTATGATTTTTAAGATTCGTAACTCCCAATAAGTATTATTTACATGAATGGAATATTCGACATTGAACGTCCAGCTGGCGTTACACTACTTGATGAAGTGGGATTTTGTTTTTATTTAAGAAAGGATGAAGGATAATAATAGTAAATGATACTCTTCCATTTTCATTCCATATTAAGCTAATAATAATGTAAAGCAACGTAGTAAGCGCCACCTAAAAGGTTATTCTGGCTTCATCTCATAATAACGTTTTCTTCTCTATTCTACTTTTTCTCACTTCACTCTTTCACCACTTCTTCTACCTCATAGCTACCTAACTACACTGCCACTGAATCACAGGTATATCAATAATGGGTCTATCTTCTAACACACTTATTATTTTCCATCTTAATTTGTTCATAGTGGTTTAAAGTTTGATTTTTTTTTATGTGGGTGTTTTTCTAGAGACTTGTTTTTATGTGTTCCATTGATCTATAGTTACCTAGGACACTGTTTTTTGTTTCATTGATGAAGGGTCCTCAACATGTGTGTGCGTTTCTGGAATTTCTTATATGAATTTTGGTTTTGATATATCTTATGTATACTTCTTGTACATGTTGTGCTAAGATGCATTGGATTCTCCTTATTGTTTTCCATTTTAGTTTTGTTGTTTTTGAATTATGGTTCAGTTTTAAAATTCTTGATATTGGCTATATGATTGATAGTTTTCAGAATTAGTTTTTTTTTGTTTTATTAAAGTTCTTCCCTCATTTTCATTTTGATTAATTGTAATTTGACTGTTGATATTTTAAAAGAAAAGTTTAGAGTTGTTCTTTCTTTGATTAGTTTATTTTGCAGACATTTATTATCTTTCCTCCTCTGCTAGATTTTCATATGACAAATTACATAAAGCAAACAAGTTTAAATTGACATTTTTGTGCCTATTTATGGATAATTAATTTGAGTTTTACCAAAAATATTTTTTAGCTAATTATGATGCCTTTGCTTATTTAGGGATGGTTTATTTGCAATGGCAGCTTCATCTTCTCTTTTCGGCAGCTCAATGCATATGGAGGTGCTTGCTCCAAAGATATCAAAATGCCCTGATATGGAACCTAGCTATTCAAAATCAATATGCTGTCCTAATACCAGATTTTTAAGTATAAAGAAGTCATCGAAAGGGGAACAAATGAAAAACATCTGTCAAAGAATTGGAATCCCTTGCCGTGCTTTGAAGAGTGATCGAAGAAATTCCTTTTCAGCTGGGATGAAATTTCAGCTCGATGATGTTATCGAAGCTCAACAGTTTGATAGAGACACTCTCAATGCCATTTTCGAAGTTGCACGGGATATGGAGAATATTGAAAAGAATTCTCCTGGTAGCCAACTTTTAAAGGGATATCTTATGGCTACTCTATTTTATGAACCCTCAACTAGAACTAGACTTTCATTTGAGTCTGCCATGAAAAGACTCGGAGGAGAGGTTTTAACAACTGAAAACGCGAGGGAATTTTCATCAGCAGCTAAAGGGGAGACACTTGAAGGTGAATTCTCTTGATTGCTGTTTTCAAGCTTGCTGTGGACTTTTTCCTAAAAGGTTCTCATGGAGATTTTCCTGCAGATACAATTAGAACCGTTGAGGGTTATTCTGATATAATTGTGATGCGGCACTTTGAAAGTGGTGCTGCCAGAAGAGCAGCAGCTACAGCCAGCATTCCAGTAATCAATGCAGGGGATGGTCCTGGACAACATCCCACACAGGTATGCATGAAATTGCTATGGCAGAGTCTATTGCAATCAAAGTATTTTTTTCCGGCAAGAATGTCAAAAAGATATATAGGATTGATTGTTCTAGTGGATGAACTCTTTTATGATGTCCTAGAGTCAAAAATAGAGTTCGGGTCTAAGGTTCTCATTATAGTAGCGGTCACCTTCTAGCTTTGAATTTGAAGGAAGAAGGAAATTTATAGACAATTCTATTTGAGATTAAAATAGTGCCTTTTCATTTTCTATATTTATTTACCAATGAACCACCAATGCAAACAGTTTTGGATCTTCTTTTATCCTCTAATGGCATTCACTTCTTTGCATTCTAAGTCCTAGAAATCCTGATATGCCTTAGGAAGTGTGAACACGTCATACAGAATATTATGAGCTACCTGCAGAGTTTCCTTGAAGGCTGACAAATCAAAATTGTTCTTTGATAGGAAGAGTGTAGCCTCCTCCACTTGCATGGACCCCAGCTCATTTGTTAGCACTTCCATTGCCTCCAATTGAAGCCACCCATGTACAAAGAAACAACACTCGGTGACTTGCAGCAAAGGAATGTAAAAAACCTCAGAGATAAGGCCAAAGTCACCTTCTCTAACCTTGCTCAAAAATAAAAAAGCACAACAGACAATTTCATTTCTTTTCTAAGAGAATGCATTAGAAGTTCCCTCATTTTCTACCTTCAGGTCATCTTTAGGTAATCATGTAAGGCTACCCTAAATTTGATGAAATTTCAAACTTCAAAACATATCAAGCATGATGGAAACCAAAATAAAATACCATCAACCTATAATGTAGGTTGGGACAGCAATGCACGATGCCTCCGATCACATGTAAACATCTATCTATCATTGTTTTAGAGGCCGGTCAAATGTTTGAGCTAATCAATGTTAGATTTAGAAGTAAAGGAAGTATTTCCATTAACATAATTAGAGGTGCTAACAACCAACTTAGCCAGTTGGATACGGATGTAATATTGAGTGAAAACTGGGTCATATTATGACAACTCAAGGGAAGTGAGTGTAATGTGACATTTTAATACAGAAGACTGATATGTTAGCTTGAAGAAATATCTTGGAGTGGATGTAATATATGGACCTTCCATCTACAAGTGTTTTACCTTTTGTTTATGCTTCTGCAGGTTCTGTGTTCATTTTTTTATATCTTTTCTTCTTATCTTTGTATAGCTAGAAATGGCCCTCTTTATCTCTCTTTGTGATAAACTGTGTAATTGAAGTACTTCTGTAAGTAGGTGACTTCAATGCTCTACTACTTTTTCAAATTCTACACAGGCACTTTTAGACGTCTATACCATTGAAAGAGAGATCGGAAAGCTTGATGGTATAAAAGTTGGGCTTGTTGGAGACCTTGCAAATGGGAGGACAGTACGTTCATTGGCTTACTTGCTTGCTAAGTACAAGGATGTGAAATTTTATTTCGTCGCTCCTGAAGTGGTAAAAATGAAGGTAATTGCTAAACATACCGATGTTGACTCATCGTGACAAGATAATAAGTTTAAGAGTGGGTAGCATGTTGGTATGAGGAAAGAAAATTGATAGGCAGAAAATGGAGAGATAAAATGAAATGTGTTGATTATCATATAAGAGTAGATACAATTCCATATTCCAGCCTCCACTTTCCACTTTCATTCCCAAGAAGTAATTGAAATAGGCAGAGGAGAATAGTGTATTTGGACATACAAGTCTAAATATATTGCCTTTTGTAATTTTCCCATTTGTATTGATACAAATCACACACTTAGTCTATTATTATTCATATTTATTTATAGGATGACATAAAAGAGTATTTGACATCAAAGGAAGTGACGTGGGAAGAAAGTGCTGATTTAATTGAAGTGGCCTCGGAGTGTGATGTGGTTTATCAAACTCGTATCCAAAAGGAAAGATTCGGCGAACGGGTTGAGCTTTATGAAGAGGCTAGAGGCAAGTATATTGTGAATCAGGATGTCCTCAAGGTGATGCAGAGTCATGCTGTGGTTATGCACCCTCTTCCAAGACTCGATGAAGTAAGGATATATTAAATGTTGTAGAGCATCTCCTCTAAGACTAGGAGCATAAACATTGATTTTGCATAATTGATTCATAAAATTAATGCTGATTTCATGCAGATTACTGTGGATGTTGATGCTGATTCAAGGGCTGCATATTTTAGGCAGGCGAAAAATGGTCTTTACATTCGGATGGCTCTTTTGAAGCTCTTGCTTGTTGGGTGGTAAACCTGGATTCATTTTCAAAATGTATGGAAGATGCTCAACATCATGAATTCTTTTGCTTTTTATTTGTCCTTTGCTTTTTAAAGTTTTCTTTCTCATTTTGGTTTTCATTGTGCTTTCTGATCTTATAATAGGTGCTACAATGAGACATTTGTAAGAAAAGTTACATTGCATTTTTTGACAATTTACTGCTAATTTTGCTTTTTGATATCCACTGTAAGATTTGTATCCACTTACTTGTTACTCCACCTCTGCATTTGGAACGGTGAAAACTATTGTTTACTATTATGGTTTGAGATTTACTTAGAAAGCAACATAAGCTAATTAATAATTTTTATTATTTCTTTTTGGGTAGATTGTGAAACTATATAGTTTCATAGTTGTTCTGTATAGAGGAGGGATTGTTGATATATAGGTTGTTTTTTCGGATCTCGCTTATAGCTAACCTTGGAGGGTGTCGGAACCTCGGTGAACCTATTCTCGATAGCAGACTTGAACCAATTTTGGTCGGTTGATCTGAATTACCTTATTGGGTGACTTAAGTTGGGCATATCATAAGTCCATCCGGCCATGATCCGCTCAAGGTTATATTTTAAGGGGTTCATCTTCAAATATTTGGCTGATTTTTATGCGATTTGCGTATGCGAGCTTCTCTTCGCTAGCCAATTAATACTTGTCGCTTAGGTCTTTGTGTTCCCATCAAAATTCAAATAAAAAATCAAGTGGTGTTTGGATGGTTGAGATGCATTAATGGGCCATTTTGGGGAGTTGATTTGTCGTTTTGGGCTCATCTTCTCTACTATGGCCCTTATAAATAGGGTTCACCCCTCTTTCCCCTTTTCTTTATCTTTCCCTTCCATAACTTTGCTCCAAGAATTCATTGTTTCATAAACTTTTTGATTTTGCTTCTATTGTCGAACACTTAAGGTACATCCTTTTTCTCCTTCCATTTTCTCCCCTTTATTTTGTTAAGATGGTGAGGATAGAACCTTTGGCGGGGGGCAATAGTGAAAATAGCTCTGTGGAGGTCCTTCTTTGTTTTCGCCACAGTCCTCTCGGTTGTGACGAACAAGGGTAGGAGTGTCTGTGCCTAGCTATGGTGGGGGAGTATACGACTCATTTTCACGTGAGGATCACGCTCGGTGAGGAGCTTCTCCAAGAAACTCTATGAGTCTCGTCAGTTCCAATCCAAAATGGATGCATGAGACAAATGAGGTGTTTGATTCCATTGCCCGTTAGAATGCCCCCCACTATGAATGGATCTCAGTTGCTTAAGTATGACCAATGGGTGCTCTCGTCAAAGAGCTTCAGATTGTATAGATGATGGGTTGTTGATATTTGGGTTGTTTTACTAGATTCAGGTTATAGCCAGCGATGGAGAGTATCGAAGCCTAGGTGGCTTTGTTGAACTAGGTAGTTGTCAGTCTTGGACCTCCTTGGGTGGATACCTTGTTAAATATGTGGCTCTAATTCATCCACATATTCTTATTTCTTTTTTAGGCCAAAATTATCTCCTTGCTTGCTAAGTTTTGTAAGACTAAAGTAGCTCCTACAAGACTTGGAGGCCAATGTTCAAAGCCTTCCTCATTAAGAATGCATGGAGTAATATTTTATGCCTAAAGCTTTGCCTATAAAAGAAATGGTTTCGACATCACACAACATTCAACACATCACAAGTTCAACAAAATCACTTATAGAGAGTTTTTCTCTATTTGGCTTTGAGAGGTTTGAGAGAAAAATTCAGCTCTCTTATTGTTATTGAATAAGTGTATTTTAGTGAGAATTCTTGTTCCATTTGAGAGTGTTTGTGGGTGAATATTGTTCTTTGTCCTCATTACTATAAGAGGATTTGGTGTACTCTCCTTTCTTACATAGTGGAATTTTGCTTGTGAGCGTCCATGGTTTTTTTACCTCTCACACTGAGGGAATTTTTCCACGCTAAATCATGTGTGTTATTTTCTTACATCTTTACTCGCTTCTCTTTTGTTCCCAATTGATATGATCCTATGCTTCTGCATTGCGCTCTATCCCTAACAAGTAGCATCAGAGCTCTTACGCAATTGGGAATTTCAAAATGTCTACAAAATTTGACATTGAGAAGTTTAATGACAAAATTAGTTTTTCTATCTAGTGAGTCCAAATGAGGGTCGTTCTTATCCAAAGCGGATTAAAGAAAGCTTTAGATGGAAATTCAAAGAAATCATCTTCCATGACCCATCATTAATGGGATAAGTTGGATGAAAAGGCGCTTTCAACAATCCAACTTTGCTTATCGAAGGAGGTTCTTCGTGAAGTTGCCAATGTAGAAACCGATGCGGCTTTGTGGCTAAAGTTAGAAACTTTATATATGACCAAGAGCCTCACGAACACGCTTCGTCTCAAAGAACAATTATATACCATTCGTATGGTTGAAGGTACTCCTATTCAAACTCATCTTGATGAGTTTAATTCTATTATTATGGATCTTCAAAATATTGATATTAATATTGAAGATGAAGATAAAGATGTTTTGTTGGTTGTCTCTTTACCTTCTACCTATAAACACTTCAAAGAAATCATGTTGTATGGAAATAATGATACCTTATCCTTTGAAGATGTTAAATCTAATTTATTGTCCAAAGAAAAATTTGATCTTGATAGTTAACTCTATGGACAAGGGAGATGGCTTATGTGTTCGAGGTAGAACTCAAGAAAAGGGGAGTACTGTTGAAAGATATTTTTGAGAGAGGTTTTGTTTTCCCCTCTCAACAAATCGTTCCTTAGCAAGGTGCCAATTTGTTGAAGGTTAAATTCCCTCTCATTTTCTCGGTGTGTTCTTTTTTATTTGATTAAGTAAGTTAACTTGGTTTTATTCTTTGTTCGTCATCTTGGCTTTGTTGAAATAAATTTCAACGCCGGTATAACGGTTTCAAGAATATTCCAGTTACAACTTACTTCTTAATAATCATGTGAATGAGTTATTCCTTCTTTGCCCCATCTCGACTTTGTTCCTTCTTTGCCCCATCTCGACTTTGTTAGAATAAATTCTAACGCCGGTACAATGGTATCGAAGCAATCCCTTACTACATAATTATTAAGTACATTTGAATATCATCTCGGTTTTGTGGAATAAATTCCAACACCGGTTACTGGTATTCTAATGTACAAAAGTGGTGAATAGTTAGTTGTTAGAAACAAATAAATAATTAAATAACAAAAGAATAATAAATTTAAGTGACCTTTTATTTATTTACTCTCTTTCGGGTTCATTTTATTAACAAACCAAACTTCTTTCTTAAGGAAGGTTGGTATTAAAGAATAAATAAATTGCGGAAAGTAAATGACAATAAATAAAAG
>NC_032020.1:8049237-8059266 GCF_001865875.1 Lupinus angustifolius
CAAACAAATAAAATTAACCAAAGCACCAACTTGAATAATTAAAATTCAAACTTTAGAATAAAAGAAGAAGTATAAATACATAATCAACTTGAAAATGAAATTGTTAGGAGCATGAGTCATCCATCCAAGGATTGGATGCTTTAGGTTCCAAATGAGATTACAAAATGGATTTTTGCATCTCATTTGCCTTCTCTATTCTCCTCTTGAATTATATGAAAAACTACTCTAAAACTAGCCTAAAAACTACCTAAAAGGAAAGGAAAATGAGAGGAATCAACTAGGGAGAATTTAGAATGAATGTACAATGTTTTACAAATGAAAATTTTGTGCCTTTTTATAGGCCAAGGTGTCGGGTGCTCAACTGCCCTATTTAGCAGCTAAGCTGCTTACCATTGGCCCCTATGAAGAGCCACTTTGGCCCCTACTTGACCTCTACGGTAGGCTAGGTTACATGCATGGTGACACCTCCTCCTTCTTGACATAGCTTTATGTCATCCATGATGTCATGTTTTTGGCCTTTAAGCAAAGAAAAAGTAAGATGTTCCATGAGTTGACCTAGAAATCATTTTTCTGGTGCGCCAGCCGCTCAACACACCTGGTTCCCCGCTCAGTTGCATGTTTCAGTAGCTTAGTTGACCTGGTCCCACGCTCAGCTGCCTGTTTCAGCAGCTTAGCTGACCTGGTCCCACGCTCAGCTGCCTGTTTCAGCTGCCTGTTTCAGCTGCATGGCTGACCTGGCCTGGTGCTTGGGGCTTGGCTTGGCTTGGCTGGACAGCTTTGTGCTTGATTTCTTCATGATGAAGCAACTTTTTTTCCTTTGGTTTGTTACTTGATTTTTGTTGGTTGCTTGGCACTTTTGGGCTGTTTCTTTAAGTTAAGGTAAGCATTTGATTTTTGCAAGTTGCTTGGCTGCAAGTTGCTTGGCCTACCTTAACTTAGGGTTCTTCAAGACAAATTAAGCTACCTTCCTTCAAGGCTAAGTAACCAAATTAAGCACATAGCATGTCATGCTTTAACTTGATTACTTTTAGCAATTCATTGTGAGCTTTTGTCTTGAATTTTGGCTTGAATTCTTGTCCATCTTTGAAATTATTCTTTAATATTCAATTTCCTACAAAACTCAAAGAAAACTTGGACAAGAGCTAATAAAGAACTAATTTATTTAATCATTCAAAATTCACCTAAAAAGTGTTAATTTAAGTTGGTTTTCTACAATTTGCATAGGATAAGTGCCATAAAATGATGGTGAAAAGTGTATACTTTTTGCACTTATCAAGTACTAGTTACAAAAAGTTCAGAACCAAATCTCGGGGACACAAATCCAACAAAACTTGTCGCTATTGCAAGAAACCAATGCATGATATTCCTAATTGTTTTATCTTGAATAAAAAACAAGAAAAATAAGAGAATGGAAAACTTCAACAATCCCCTGAAGCTGCTAATATTGAAGTCAATCTTGACGGTGATATTCTTTTATTTGTTGTCTTTTCTAATAAAAGGAGTAAAACAAAATGGATTCTTGATTCTGGATGTACTTTTCATACGTGTCCTTATAAGGACTTATTCACCACCTTTGAACATGTTGATAGTGGTGTTGTTTTGGTGGGAAATGATACACAATGCAAGGTTGTAGGAATAGGTACAGTTCAGATCAAGACTCATGATGGTGTTGTCAGAACTTTGGCTAATGTCCGCTATATTCCAGATTTGAAGCGAAACTTGATTTATCTTTGCACCCTAGATTCTCTCGGGTGCAGATATTCAGCTGAAGTGGAGTTCTAAAGGTATTAAAAGGTGATCTTGTATTATTAAAAGCTAATCGAATTGGTAGTTTATATGTCTTGCAATGACCTATTGTGACAGGTTCAGCAGTTGTATCTTCTTCTATGCCTGATAACGACGTCACCAAATTATGGCACATGCGTCTGGGACATATGAGTGAAAAAGGCATGCATCTTCTGAGCAAGCAAGGTCATCTTGGTAAACATGGCATCGGTAAGTTGGAGTTTTGCAAACATTATGTTTTTGGGAAACAGAAAAAGGTTAGTTTCTTCACTGCAACTCACTGTACCAAAGGTATTCTTGATTATATTCATTCTGACCTTTGGGGGCCTTCTAAAGTTCCTTCCCATGGAGGATGCTGATATATGATGACCATCATTGATGATTTTTCTCGCAAGGTTTGGGTTTATTTTCTGCGGCATAAAAATGAGACCTTCTCCATTTTCAAGAAATGGAAAACTCTTGTTGAAACCCAGACATGGAAGAAAGTGAAGAAGCTCAGAACGGACAATGGATTAGAGTTCTGCAATGGTGACTTTAATGAGTTATGCGCAAATAATGGTATTGCTAGACACAAAACCATTCCAAGGAATCCCCAGCAAAATGGTGTTGCAGAACGGATGAGCACGACTCTACTTGAGAGAGCTCGTTATATGCTCTCAAATGCTGGATTATGGCATCAGCGTGAATTTTGGACCGAAGCAGCAACTAGTGCTTGTTACTTAGTCAAATGCTCTCCACATTTGGCACTGACTTCAAAATCCCAGAAGAAATTTGGTCAGATAATCCTATTGATTATTCTAATTTAAGAATCTTTGGATGTCCTACTTATGCACATGTTAATGATGGTAAATTAGCTCCAAGAGTTGTTGAGTGCATATTTCTTGGTTATGCATCTGAGTCTAAAGGATATCGCTTATGGTATTCAAAGTCACGAAAGTTAATTCTTAGCAAAGATGTGACTTTAATGAGGATGCATTATTATCTTCTAGAACACAATCTGTTGTGTCTTCTTCAACTAGTACAAGTACACTGTATGGTACTAGCGAGAAGGTGGAGTTGATAGTGAAGTTTGCAGCTCCTAATGTTGATGTTCCATCTTCCTCTACAAATCAATCTAGCATTGATGATCATTATGTTGATAATGATAATAGTATCACTTCTCCTATTCATCAGCATGAAGATGATTATTGTATTGCCCAAGATATAACCAAAAGACTAATTAAAAGGCCAACTAGATACATTGATGGTGATAATTTAGTTGCTTATGCATTGTTAGTTGCACAAGAGGTAAATGATGGTGTTGAACCTGCCAGCTATGCAGAAACTGTTTCTTGTGTTGATTCTTCACATTGGCTAGTGGCTATGAATGAAGAAATTGAAAGTCTTCATAAGAATGGTACTTGAGCTCTGACAGAGTTTCCCAAAGGCAAACGACCATTGAGATTTTAATGGGTTTATAATAAGAAATACAACATTCCAGGGTTGAAGATACGATATGTAAAGCACGACTAGTTATTAAAGGCTTTAATAAAAAGGAAGGTATTGACTTTAATGAGATGTTCTCATCTGTTGTTTGTCATACTTCCATTCGTGTTTTGCTTGCTTTTGTTGCTTTATTTGATTTGGAGTTAGAGCAACTTGATGTAAAGACGACTTTTCTACATGGAGAGCTAGAAGAAGAAATGTATATGAAACAACTCGAGGGATTTATTGTTCCTTAGAAGGGGCATCTTGTCTGACGATTGAAGAAATCTTTATATGGCCTTAAACAAGCTCCCAGATAGTGGTACAAGAGGTTTGATTCTTTTATGATTTGGCAAGGTTATTGCAGGAATTAATTTGATGATTGTATTTATTTCCAAAAATTTCTAGATGGATCTTTCATATACTTGTTACTTTATGTTGATGATATGTTAATTGTTTCACGTGACAAGTCTTTGATTAGGAAATTGAAAACTCAACTCAATAATGAGTTTGAGATGAAGGAATTAGGTGCAGCTAAGAAAATTCTTGGTATGGAGATTCACAGGGATCGTCAAGCTAGTAAATTGTTCTTATCTCAACAAAAGTATATTGAGAGAGTTCTTGAAAGGTTTAATATGAATGATTGCAAACTTGTTTCTACTCCACTTGCTGCACATTTTAAGTTATCTTCAGATCTTTGCCCACACACAGAGGAAGAGATGGAGCATATGTCGCATATTCCTTATGCTAGTGCAGTTGGTAGTCTTATGTACGCTATGGTGTGCACTAGACCTGATTTAGCATATGTTGTAAGTATGGTGAGTTGGTATATGCATAATCTTGTAAAGGATCACTGGAGTGTTGTAAAATGGATCTTTCGATATCTAAAAGGTATTTTTGGAATTGGCTTGGTATTTGAAAGAAGTAAGGCTACAACCAATGATGTTGTAGGTTATGTTGATTCGGATTATGGTGGTGACATTGATAGAAGGAGATCTTTTTCTGGTTACATCTTTACTCTCTATAAAAGTCCTATCAGCGAAAGCTACTCTTCAGTCAATTGCTGCATTGTCTAGGACTAACGTAGAATATATTTCAGCAATAGGGGGTGTGAAGGAGGCTATTTGGCTCCGAGGTTTGGTAAACGAACTTGGTTTAACACAAGGTGTTCTTACAGCGTTTTGTGATAGTCAAAGTGCTATTTATTTGACCAAGAATAATCGTTATCATGACAAGACCAAACACATTGATGTAAAACGTCACTTTATCCGAGATATTGTTATTGTTGGTGAAATTATGGTGGAAAAGATTCGCACATTAGAGAATCCAGCAGATATGCTTACCAAGCCAATTCCAAATACCAAGTTTCAGCATTGCCTAAACTTGGTTGGTCTCTACAATATTTGAGTGCCCTTCGCAGGCTTTATTTGGCAATGAGCAACTTATCGAATTTGAGCCAAGGTGGAGATTGTTGAATATGTGGCTCTAATTCATCCACATATCCTTATTTCTTTTTGTGGCCAAAATTATCTCCTTGCTTGCTAAGTTTTGTCAGACTAAAGTAGCTCCTACAAGACTTGGAGGCCAATCTTCAAAGCCTTCCTCATTAAGAATGTATGGAGTAATATTTTATTCTTAAAGCTTTGCCTATAAAAGAAATTTTTTCAACATCACACAACATTCAACACATAACAAGTTCAACAAAATCACTTACAAAGAGTTTTTTTCTCTATTTGGCTCTGAGAGTTTTGAAAGAAAAATTCAGCTCTCTTGTTGTTATTGAGTAAGTGTATTTTGGTGAGAATTCTTGTTCCATTTGAGAGAGTATTTGTGAGTGAATATTGTTCTTTTTCCTCATTACTATAAGAGGATTTGTTGTACTCTCCTTTTTACATAGTGAAATTTTGCTTGTGAGCGCCCGTGGTTTTTTACCTCTCATACTGAGGGAGTTTTTCTACATTAAATCTTGTTTGTTACTTTCTTACACCTTTACTCGTTTCTCTTCTGTTCCCAATTGATCCAATCATGTGTTTCCACATTGCGCTCTATCCCTAACAATACCTGAAAAGGCACTCCAATACTCAAGTCAATATTTATAGGAATGTGATGCTTAGAGGGAAGCAGGCAAAATACATTACCCTTCCCTTATTGGCCTATTTATACCTAAGATTTTTATCATTGCAAAGGCATGGTCCTGCCCTATTAGTAGCCTTAGACTCACAAGGTAGTGAACTTGAACTATTTTGTCATGTGGTCAATATAACATGTCGACGTTAAGGTGGTATGACATTGTCTTTGATGTGAAGGAAAGTTCTTCAGTGTAGTAGGCGTTGATTTATCATATCTAATTGTTGTTGTTTCCTTTAGCTAGATCTGTCATTTATACATAATCAGCGATCATAAAAGTTAGATATTATCTTCTAGAGCATTATCGACAATCGAATAAATCATATTTTATATGTCCGATCGTTGACCTCTGACAAGTTCTAAGATTAGGATTGAATAACAATATCTGGGGGATTGCATGAGGACTACATGAGAGTTTAATATCGTGTTCACGTGAATATTTATGACTAGAGTAGGATTGTCTCATGTAGGATGCGTGTCTAGCCGAAAAAAATTATATTTACTTAACCATAAGTACTTTATAACATAAAACTATATTACTTAAAGTTTTGTAACTTACCAATTATGGATTATCTTCCTAAGTTATTATTCTTAGTATAGTTTGGCTTATCACTATTAAATTATAGTGTAACATATGTTACTATTAGTTTAAAAAATTTCACAATCAATATATCATTAATCATTCATTTGTATTACATATATTTAAATTTTAATTGTGACTGAATATAAATGATAGATAATATAGTGACAATGTAAAAGACTCTTATACTATTAGTAAATATATATTTTCCTCATTCATTTATGAATGTAATATTTATCCATTGTTAATATAAAAATTTATACATAGTTAATATATCATACACCATTTTTGTATTATATTTTTATAAGAGAATGATAAATAATAGACTGACAGTTGTATAAAACTTTTACTGTATACATTTAATTTTGCTCCTCCTATATGCATAAAAAGGTAAGGATTATAATGACTGGATTGTGGCGGCTGTTGACAATTATAGCATCCAAGCTTGACTTGAAGAACTAGAGAATAGAAAATGGTATAGTTTATAGTATAGCTATCAACTAACATCAACAAGTGATAGATCAATTTGAATAGTATGATCCCTACAACCTTCAAAGGGTGACAATTTGAAAGTTGGATGAATTTTGAGAAATACAAGCAAGTCTACTTTGTAAGCAACTTGCTGGATGATACATAGTATTAGGTTCTCTTTTTGTGAACAATTTTTTCCTTTTAAATGAGTTTTACTATTTATTTTATATTTGTTTTCATTTCTCAATAACTTAAAGAACAATTGTTTCAATGGTGAACATTTATCGTTTGTTTCTCATTATAAAAAGAAATTGTTAAATAAAAGAGTTATTAATACAAATGTCTCCCACGATAATGAACAACATGATGAACACACTTAAAAAATTTAGTACCTACAAATATTGGTGCTCAAACACCTAATGTCCAAAACAGAAACCGTCAATAAACCAAGTTAGGTATCTTTTGAGAGCACATCCTCCCACATCAAAATTTAGGGAAGCACATCTTCTTTGTCACATATTGTGTATAACTTATGATAAATTAAAAATATATATTTAAGTTAAAAGTTTTATTATTAAGTATTTTTTAACTAATCATAACTTAGGGTATATAGAGTAGCACAATATTAAAGATATAGTTCCAAAATTTAGATGGCTATACTTATGGCACATGGTGTATAAATGATAAGATGAAACTAACTATAATGATCTAAAAGTATAATATTTCTATATTGTGGGTGTAAAAAATTATACATAATTAGTACATCATTTAATACTCGTTCGTATTACTTTCTCTGTAAAATTAATGATATTAAATATGAATGATAGATAACACAATAACAATATATAAAATTCATATATTATGAATGCATACATTTTTTTTCCTGATCTAATAATGAAAAATCATGCGAATGTGAAATAATTTGTGTATAGATAGCATTATTGGAATTAAATGTCATTAGTTCAGTCAAATTATTCATGATGTGGTTGAGCAAAGCTTTCTGCTCAATAAATGTGCTTAAGGGGTTTATGAGCAATAGTTAATAGATATGATAAAGGGACTGCCCAATAAGAAGGCTCCATTTCTTCACAGCAATACACTGTCATGATATGAAGAATAGGCAATGTTTATTATAGGAAGGGTGAGAGTTATTTAGCTTTCAAATTTTGAATTCATGTGTTCACACTTTATGTTTCTATCACCATTAGCCACACAAATTGATGTCAAGATTTAATTTGAGGGTTATATTAATGAATAGGGATTTGTTATCCCAAATTATATCACATAACAAAAAAGTTGAAGCAAAACCAGGAAAAATAAACAAAAAAGTTGAAATTACCAATCAGTTCATTCTTTATTTAATTGGAGTCGCAATATTATTTATAAAAATATGAAGAAAAAAAAATATTATCCCCAATTAATCTATAGTAAGAGTTATATATTATCAATGTTTTCACATTGAACAAAATTGTCTTTTATAAAGACATAAATAAAAAAGGAAATAAATAAAACAATAGGACATGGTTTTCCATCTCTATTGTATATTCACATTCCAATTAATCTAATTTTTGCAACGGATTTGCTAACCTGGTTAAAGCATTATTTTAGGAGCAGATTAATAAGAATATTTAATAATATGATTTTACCCACAAAAAATCCTAAAATATTCTCTCCCTCACCCGAACACTCTTTTCTACTCGGTAGGTATAGTAATGGATCTTGATGGGTCTCTCTAGTGCACTATCTGACCCCACACGATTCATTCATTTTTAGAGCTGGACTCGTGGATATTTGTTGGGTCTCCTACCATACGGGTCCTTGTAAATCTAAAAATTCAAAAAATATTAAAAATAGTTGTGAACAACTTATTGTACATCCTAATATTATTAATTAATCAATATAACATTACACTACCATTATGAATTAACCACATGATATTATATGAGGATGGATCCACTTACTTTAAGAGTAAGTTTTTTAAACGTACTCCACATTCTAGTCATCAATTATATGGAAATCCAATAGTTTATATCTATTCACTAATTCAAATCATGGATTTCTCTAAAATTGATGGCTAGAATGTGGAGTAAGTTTAAAAAACTTACTTTTTGAGTAAGTGGATCTCTCCTCATATTATATATATGGATTATCATGATATTACAATTATGAATTAACAATATTATCATCAAAGTTATGATGGTCTTTTCCATGAAAATGTGTATTTTGCAAGGTTATTAATATTGTATCGATCATCAAATCAGTTAGGGTACTGGTATAGTGGTATAGCGGTTCAACCGATAGTTCATTAATTAAACTGTATACCGATGAAGTTAGATATACATATATAATATATTAACATTAATGTTGAAAAATCAATAATTTTTTATTTAAAAAAATTAATTTTAAATACAAATTGGTCATTATGACATGATTCAATTGAAAATCGGCTTGTATGATTGGTTTCGACCACTTTTTATCGGTATAATTGCATGATCAATATAATTATTGTATTATACTGGTATTGGGACTAGTTTATCAGTTAAATCGACTGATACAAACCGATTTTACAACAATGGTATTTTGTCTTGTATGTAGTGTGAGTTCATTCCTGGGAAGTAGTATTGTTTGTGCACATGTGCAAAGCATACTTTTGTCATTGTGACAGATAAATGAGGCTCGAATGGTCAAGTTCACCTGCATATCCTTGCTAAGGCAAAATCTATGCTAATTTTATTTATAGCCAAAAGAGCATAATGAGTGTTGATGCTTACATTCTCCATAACACATTCCACCTCTTGGCTGATACAATAAGAGGATAATTTTTTTTCTTATAAATCTCTAGTACAGAAAAAAGGAAAAGTATATGTTTGAATTATATTTTGAAAAGTGGATTTTAATCACCAGATAACGAAAGTAACTTTAGTAAGATAAACCAGAATGTGATTTTTAAAAAGATGCAACTTAGTTGATCGCATTGCGCGAATATGACATAATATGTGAGCAAGTCACACAATTTTCAAAGCTCTTTTCCATCTAAAAAACTTCCCATACACAAAAAAGGAATGGAGAAGAGTTCACTCCAAATTAGGGATGTTAATGGGTATGGGTGGGCAGCGTAGTGCTTTCTCGTTCCCAAACTCATAATATTTATAGTATGAGTATTTGTTGGCATTCAATGAGTTTTTTATTTTAATTATATATTTATATGCTTTGTAATAATTGATATGTAAAAATATTTATTATATGAAATATAATATTTATATGATAAATTTATGATCGTATTCAAAAACTTGTAATTTATTATGAAATAATAATAAAATATATAATCTTAAAATAATAATAAAAACTATAATATCTATACTATTAATAAAAGGAAAACACAAAAGAACCACCCATCATGGTGTAATTTGTGTTTTCCTATTTTGCCCTCAATATCTTTTTATTTCTACCAAAAAACCATATAATATTTTATTTTTATTTTATCCTTATTATCTTCTTATTTTAAAAGTGTATTTAAAAAATTGAATATTAGACCAATTGAATAAATTCAACTGTAAATTTAGCGCAAAAAATTATATTTGAATTTATAAAATACAAACTAT
>NC_032020.1:8059366-8088358 GCF_001865875.1 Lupinus angustifolius
TTAATAAAGGGAAAACACAAAATAACCATTCATCATGGTGTCATTTGTGTTTTCCTATTTTGTCCTCAATATCTTTTTATTTCTACCAAAAAACCATATAATATTTTATTTTTATTTTATCCTTATTATCTTCTTATTTTAAAAGTGTATTTAAAAAATTGAATATTAGACCAATTGAATAAATTCAACTGTAAATTTAGCGCAAAAAATTATATTTGAATTTATAAAATACAAACTATATATTACAAACGATAGGAAAGCGAGTTGACAGGCACGACAGTGCATGTCAACACGCTAGTATATATAAATTTAATTAAAAACTACATTTATAAATTTGCAGGTAGTGGTAGATATCATACAACTCATTCTCATCCATAAGCTATTATTGCAGATATTCGTCATGAATATTTCAATGGTATCTATGGGTTGGGTTTTTTGCCATCCATACTCCAAATTTTGTCTTCAACTATGTCTTATCAAATTATATCTTGACACGTAATAAAAAATAACATGCAATATACACTTTGTTTCTCACTACTTAATTTTTTTTAATAAATGGCAAAATCTGATTAGAAGGGATCGAGTTGGAGACACAATTTGGTAACAACTGATCCCCATCCATACAAAAATAGATATTTTAAAGAAAGACAACCTGGAGATTCTTTTGTAATATAATGAAAAATATGTTTTATTGTAAGTGAAAAAAAGTTAATACATTATTAATGTCAAAAAGTTTTTATACAGTTATCAATAAAATAAAATAAAAAATCATGTACAAAAATAAATTTTATTTTAAGTGGAAAAAAGTTAATACATTAATGTGATAATGTGGAAAGTTTTACAAGATTATTCAATAAATAAAAAATCCACAGGACCGTTAAGAAAGTTAAGATTCTGAAATTGACCTAACAATAAAAATAGTAAGTAGTGAGATTTATCTAGAAGATCTAATAGAAATGCTATAATTATTTGGTAAAGTAATTTTGAGAGGAAGATTTTATTTAACTTTGAAATGTATTCAAGATTCATCAAACCCAACACAATAAATGAAATTTATTTGAAGCGAGCTCCATATACATTTTACACCTATTAAAAAAAAGACTGTAATATTAATACAAAAGTAAAGATTTATAACATTATCTATCATGCAATTGGATTAATTTTTTTTGAAGTGTCAATAATAATAAAAATGAATAGTTAATAATAGACTGAGGGTACAAAACTTTTATAATGTCAATATATACATTATAATCTATTAAAAAATTATATAGGGAGACACTACATTATTAACCTTACTTAATAAACAATCAATATGTACCAGAAAAATAAACAATCAATAATGGCAAAATTAAATGCCAAAGTCCTATGTATCTAAAAATGAGAAAGCTAACAAAAAAAATACTTATGAATTAATTATTAATAAAAAAATTTGTATAGAAATATCTAATATATTATATTTGAAGACAAATATATTTATGTTTTGTGTATTATCATTAATAACTAAGAATATACTACAAGTTGTAGAATAATATATTATTTTTCTTTAAATTAAAAATAGAACACAATCCATATAAAGAGAATCTAAGTGTTCATAAGATCATAACATGTTTCTCTCTAAAATCTAACGATATATCATAATCTTATAAACAAAAAAACTGAAAACGGATTAGACGGGAAAAACACATGATCCTTGTTCATCAAACACCATTTTTAGTGTGAGAATGCAAAAAAAATGCAAGAAAGAGGAAAGTGACTCTCCATGTGATGCCACGTGGCATATTAATGTGAAAGTGTATTGCTTTTTTTGGGTTTTCAACATTTACAAGTGAAGAACATCAACAACTCTCTATAATCTCATTCTCTCTCATCTGCCATGTCAGAGGGTAACCCCATCCTATGACCCTGCCGAATTCGTATGTTAATGTTACGTGTTTTTCTCTCTCTACAAAATAAAAACACAAAAATCTCTCTCTAAAACAATATATAAACATCAACAAACATATACAATATATAAAAAAAGTGTTGATCTAACCATGAAAAACTCATTAAATCTCATTACACATCAATAATTATTCGATTCCCGAGAGTGATACAAGTGTGGCTACACTTTGGAAATAGATTAGTTCTTAGTTATAAAAAGATAAGGAGATATAATACAAAAAAACAAAAACAGTATATAACATCGACAACAGCTATCTCATTTTTTATTTCTCTCTCTATTTATTCATTCCCTCTCGCCCCTCTCTCTCTCTTCGCTCTCAACGACTTTCTCTCTCTTCGTGTTTCTCTCATATCATTCCTTGCTTCTATGCCCTAATACCCCTCTTTTCTTCACACCCACTTCGAGCATTCTCTTCCTTTTCAATCCCATGCAATCTATCTATTTGATCCACCGGCAAGATTGGTATGCTTTTCAAAATCTCCTTTTTATGCTGTTTTTTGCTCAAATTTTGGTTCTTGGGTTTTGTGGGCGTCTCTTGATTTTGTTGAATTTCAGCTGGGTTTTGTGTGAGTCCTTTGTTTTCTAAGCCACTTGGTGTTCAATTGTGTTTTCTGCTGAGAAGTTTGTGAATTTATTGACCAAGTTTGACACTTGGGTTTTGAACTGAGTTGGGTAGTTTCTCAAATTGGGATTTTGGGTTTCGGTGTTAGTTGAATCTGCATTATGCTTTAGTCATTTCATTTTTTATGGTGTGCTATAACATGCAGTGATTAGATTTTGTCTTTGATGTATATGCTTCATTAAATTCAGGCATTCGGATTCCGGCTCATTTAATAGGTTGTATATGAACTTGAGAGTGTTCCTGTAGTAATCTACGCCGATATGAATGGTCTGATCTTGCTTTGAATTAGTAATCAATGTGGATGTCAACATAATTGTGAGCCCTAGTGTCTCTAATAGTTTACCATTGTGTATCTGTGTTTGTGCGCATGTATTTGTGCGAGGAAGTGGTAGGTCTTATGACCATGAAATATTGTTTGAATTCTTTTCCATTTTTGTTATCTATTTGCCAGTGCGGCCTAACGTTTGTAATGAGATTGGTGGATGTTACTGATTCATTTTTCTATGGTAGAATGTAATGCTATTATTTATTTTAACCTCTTCTTGAAGAAAAAACCATGTGAACGAATGCAAATATTGCTTTGATGCCTTGAATTTTCATTATCTTGTGACATGCTGATGGTCGAAGTTTTGATTACTTATGCAGGACTTATATATGAACAATGAAGGAAAACAAATCGTCATCGCCTAAAATGATTAGCAGGGATTGGGTTATAAAGCGCAAGCGGAGAAAACTTACTTCTGGGCTGGATCAGTCTGCTGGTAAAGACCCATCGAAATCGAATGGTAAAGAAGACAATTCAGGAACATCTGAATCTTCTCGTAGTGCTTCAGGTAAACGCATGGTAGACACTGAAGTAGCTACTGATCGATTTTCGTCTAAGAAGAAAGGAATTGATGGGGTGAGTTACCTTTTACTGCTTAATTTGTACTTGAGGCAAGTTTTCCTTATGTTTTCCCTGTAATAAAAGGGGCAAATAACATAGAGGTGCTATGGGTGATATTCTTTTAAATTTTCATGTTTGGAATACTACATTTCAAAAACTAAGTGTGGGAAACCCTTCCCGTGAAAAGAAAGAGATCTTCTGAAGTGTTATTTAAGTAGATCATGGCTGTTGATGCCAATGTAACTTAGGATAACATGTACTTCCTTTTATTTGGATAGAAAGAAAATTTATTGATGAGGATGGAAGAGTACAAGAGACATGACAAGACATCGTTGAAAAGGAGATAAGAAGATCAAATCATAAAATAAACGGGAATACGAAATACAAGAAACCAATATATAGCTTTTTTGTTTAAGATGGCAGTGAATGCAAACATTGTGTTGAGTGAAAGCAGCTATGCCTTCCTTTTGTTAAACGTGCGTCTGGGGTAGCCTAAAATTTCAGATTGTGGTGGAGTGAATGTTAACCAAACAGGTTAGTAGGCACTCCCAAACCCATAAGAAGTAAGTAGTAACACCCCCAAGTCTGTACACCAAGGAATCTAAGATGCCCTTTATCCCATAGAAGAGGAAAGTTTGTAAAACGTTCCCGGCAAGCAAGCAATTAAGGTTGTTCCTAAAAATTCTAGCATTCCTCTCCAATCATTAGCACCAAATTATAGCAAATATAGAACATTTTCCTAGGTGCTTTGGAGTATATACACAGTAACCTATAATTATGATGATTACTGTTAATCTGTTATACTGTAATTAATTTAGTGATTAGGCTGCATGTTGGCACTAATTAGCTCATTGATCGCTTGTGATTGTACTATAAATGAGAGATCAGTTTTCAGCCTAGATATGGAAATCCAGCGTAGTTTCTAATTTTTATATGGTATCAAAGTAGTACCATCCTCCTTGACCTACCCCGTACACTGGTGAGTTCCCAAAAACCTATAACTTATCTTCTATGGTGTGTCTCAAGATTCTTTCTATTCCATGAGCTGTCCACTAATTCCGGTCACTGGAACCCTAATTCTTCCTCCCATCTGCAGCAGTTGAGTTTTGCTATCCTCAGTTGTTAGGCATGTTTCTTCTCGCAGTTGTTTAGCTACTTTCTTTTTTCCCTTGAACATCATGATCCCTTGCCTACACATCAGGAGTATTTATTGGCCTGAAATTTGTCAACTACTAGAAGATGACTGCCAATGGACCTTTGATGTGCCACCACATTTTTATCGCTGAAATCGTGTCTGAAATGCCTCATTTTCACATGGTAGAGGTGTGACACATGTTTTTCAGTTGGTTTCTCCAGCTACCTCAAGTCCTCAACTCATATTTGCCTCAGTGAGTCTTCCCATTGCTCTTCCATTTGTCAAATCTCAAAATGATACTTTTGTGGTGGGGGAGTTAGTGGCACTCTAAGTGCAGATAGCGTGATTCCTTTACTGAATGTTGACAGAATCAGCATCTTTAAGTCCATTGAGTGCTGCAAGTTGCACGTTGAGGCAGCCACCCCTCTGAAATGAAAATAACTCCAAGAAAGTTTAAGATGTTTCTAAGATCTTGATGGTAGATGATAACTGCTTTAGTGCTGCTTCACTTGTTCAGAATTATGCAACTTGTCCTGCTCTTGCATTTCCACGGAAGCATCTCCTTAGTTGGTGCACAAAGATACCATCTCTCCAGCATCACCAATCTAACTTGAAGTCTTGTCTGCCGATTTTTTTGTAGAAGCATATGATATTCTATATGTCCATATTTATCTCTTATTTCAGTAATTGTATTTTATTAATTTCTAAGAAAAATTCCAGATGCCAATTTATGGGTTTTTCCTGTTTTATTTAGTATTTTTGGTTCATCACTCTAATTGTGACATATTAAACGTTATTATCCAGCATTACTTTGAATGTGTGGTCTGTGATCGTGGTGGCAACTTATTGTGCTGTGATAGCTGTCCTTGCACCTATCATTTACAGTGTCTTGATCCACCTCTTAAGGTATGTTTATTTGAGCGGGTTTTATTCTGTGCTTTTTGTCAAGTACAAAGCTGTGATTCCTAGGATCTATTTTATAAATCTGATTTGTTTCTGGTCATTTGCGATTTTATCTTCTGAAGCGCATTCCTACTGGGAAGTGGCAATGTCCAAGCTGCTCTCAAGGAAATGATCAATTAAAGCCCACGAGTCACCTCGACTCAATTACAAAACGAGCAAGGACAAAGATAGCTACCATAAAATCAAAAGATGGAGGCAACCCACTTAACCTGGACAAAATATCCCGAATTTTTGGGGATAAACTTATTTCAAAGAAAAGGTCCGCCAGCAAAGGAAAATCTAAGTCAACAATAGGAATCAAATTCTTTGAAAAGAAACCATCGTCTCCCTCAGAAGATGAAACATGTAGCAATAAGCCAAGTGACCCAAATCTCGAGAGTACCATTGAAGGAACGTCGTCATGTGTGGATGCTGATGAAAAGAAATCAAACATGTCCCCACCAGCCTCCCCTAAGGACACGGAGCCAACTTCACCTGCTAAGGAAGTTTCATCTCCCTCTAAGATGACTAATTTAGAGGAAAATGATAAACAGCTGGAGATAAAGAAAACCACTTTAAGAAAACAACTTGTTCTTGGTCTTGCTGCTTTTGAAGATAAAGCGATTCAATTGAGAAAAAGGAAGCATAAAGATGTTAGCAATAACGCTAGTCGAAAGAAGTGTAGGACTGAAAAGGGGAAATTTTTTGTCAATGCTCCTATAAAATTCAAGTCTGGAGAAAATAAAGTGCACATGAAGCAGAAGTCTGTAACCCATAGCATTTCTGTATCTGTATCAAAAGAGGATGTTGGAAACAAGAATTCTGATGTCCAGCAGAAAGATGAGGTACATGTTCTACTCCATAATTTATTGTAAGATTCTACTTTTAAGAACATTTATATTTGGTCTTTTTTACTTCCTAGTTAGTTATTGCAGTAGTTGTTAGATTGAAATTTTGACAAATTGAATTACAAAATTCGACATGACTCGGCAAGCCAGCGATTTGTATTGTATTGGGAACTGCAGATGGATTTGAATTGTGCATGTATCATACAAATCGGTGTAATCCAAATCACCAATACAATGTGAATACAATTCAAAAATTGAACAATTGATTCTTGATATGGTTCAAATGTTTGACAAAAACGATTTCATGTTCATGTAGAAGTTCCTTTCACTTGTTAGCTTAGGTGTAGACATCATTCTTTAAATATTTACAAATGGCTAGATACTGTCATAAAATTGTTATCATTTTTATTTACAGAGCTAAAATGTTAATAGATTTATTATCAAATTTACATATTTTATTAATTTGATTGCTATTAAAGACTAAAGTATCTTATTTGCACTTCATTTTAAAAATTATATAAGTCAGCCATTGTCCTTCTTTTGCCCTTCTTGACATCAATTCCAAACCTTGCCAAACTGTTAAACATTGCATAACCGGTTTTAACTATCATACTGTTTTGATGGTTTTGTATGCATCTCTAGAAAATTCATTAAGAATGCATTTATGATGTCTAAATGATAAAACAGTAATGATTGTTGCCTTAAATTACCATGATTGAAATGGGCTAAAAGGTCTTTTGTATGCCTAGCCTTTTGTATTATTCTTAAATGGCATAACCCACCTACAAATTCGACCCAATTTCTTTTCATTTGCTAATTTGCACCCTACATTTGTATTTTGTGAATTGATCCAATCTCCTAAGCTGTTGTAAGCTTTCCGTTAGGTGAAACTGTTAAGGTTCCATCTCAAAATCAATTGGCAATGAGAGTAGTAGTCCAATAGGTATATAAACCATCCGTGAGACAATGTGTGACTTATTTTCTAACATGCCCCCTCCACATAAGTCTGCCGGACCAGGTGAAGGGTTACCTTTGATCCATAACTAAAGGGCATCTTTTGGCCCATGACAACCGGAAAGAAGTTGGGCTCTGACTCTGATACCATGTTAAGGTTCCATCTCAAAACCAAATGGCAATGAGAAGAGTAGCTCAATAAGTATTTAAACCATTTCCGAGACAATGAGGTAGGCGATGTGAGACTTACTGTCCAATAGAAACTAAAGGTCGTATATGTAAATAAAGAAGAATGGTGCAATACAAGAGCCAGTAGTTGGTGATGGCTAGGATACAGGACAGAACTGTTGAGTGAGATGATCTGTATAAGTACATTCCCCTTTGTTAGGAGCAACTTTGATTATCAGGTTTAGATGCTCTTTTTATGAGAAAATCTATAGACAACTTACAGATTACTGCAGGAAAGGATGAAAAAGATGATATAAGTATCTCTCGAAATATGCAAGAGATTTAGAAATGTCAGAAGCTCTAAATTATTACAATATAATGTGGTATAATATATTAATCAATAATCATACTATATGATGCTTTATTTATATTGATATGCTAGCTAGGATCTACAATATGTTTACCATTATTGTTGAGATGCAATTGCATCCGTGTTTAATTATACTTACAATTTGTTTTTACTTGGATACAGAAGTTCCCTAAGATATTGAAAGACAAATCAAATAGGCCTGATAAAGCAAGAAGTCTTGTACATCAAACTTTGATGCATGAAGACAGTGCTATTCTTGAATCTCTGCAGGTAACCAGCTTGAAGGGCTTTTGTCAGATGGTGCATTTTTGTTAAAGAAAATGTTTTCATCGGTAAATCTTGTATGTGATTTTGACTTTTTTTCCTTGTATATCTATCTCAGGTTGATCAGGTTCTTGGGTGTCGAGTTCAAAGTGAGAAAACGAACTCATTACGACACTTATCTTTGACCATTGTGAACGACCCTCCTCCTGGTGATCTGGAAATCTCAAAAGCCCAGAACGGACAACAACAGGATAATTCTGCTTGTGATAATGATTTCGATGTCGGAACAGCTGAAAGTCTTGATGATCCTCAAAATGTCATCAAGAATTCTGATCAAGAAGAAATATTGAACAACACTAAAAGAGTGGAAGGAATTCATGTATACAGAAGATCAACGACAAAGGAAAGCAACAAAAGAAATCCAACAGATTCATTGAGTAAAGCCACTGATGATTTAGGTTCCTGTGCTAACAATGGTAAAGTTCAGGATGATTCTTCTTCTGTATCTGCTGAAAATTTGGAGAAAGCAAATGACAAGGTGGAGGCAGAAGAGAAAATCAATATTGCATCAAGGGGTGAGGATAACAGTGAGCTTCCAAAAATTTGTGATCAGGTCTCTCTTGAAACAAAACCAAAGGAAATGGATGTGGAGAAGGGAACACATAGCAGTGTTGATAATAAAGATCCAGAAGCTAACATGGCTGAATCTTCATGCCTAAATAGAGAGAATGTGTCCTACGAATTTTTAGTTAAGTGGGTGGGGAAGTCTCATATTCATAATAGTTGGATTTCTGAATCCCAGTTGAAAGTTCTTGCGAAGAGAAAACTAGAAAATTACAAGGCAAAGCATGGGATGGCGATAATAAATATTTGTCAGGAATGTTGGAAGCAGCCGCAGCGGTTGCTTGCTCTCCGTACTTCAGAAAGTGGAACATCTGAAGCATTTGTGAAATGGACTGGACTGCCTTATGATGAATGCACTTGGGAAAGTTTAGATGAATCTGTGCTTCAAAATTATTCTCATCTGATTACACTGTTTAAAAAGTTTGAAACCCTCACACTGGAAAAGGATGCATCAAAGGAAAATTCAACCATAAAAGGAAACGACCCTCAAAATGATATATTTAATCTTACAGAGCAACCTAAGGAGCTAAAAGGCGGTTCTTTGTTTCCCCATCAGCTTGAGGCTCTGAACTGGTTGCGTAAATGCTGGTACAAGTCCAAAAATGTGATACTTGCTGATGAGATGGGACTTGGGAAAACAATATCTGCTTGTGCTTTTATTTCAGCATTGTACTCTGAATTCAAAGTTTCACTTCCTTGCTTGGTTTTGGTACCTCTTTCCACAATGCGTAATTGGCTTTCTGAATTTGCAACATGGGCTCCTGATGTGAATGTTGTTGAATACCATGGCCGTGCTAAAGGAAGAGCCATAATTCGCCAGTTTGAATGGCACGCTAGTGACCCAGGTGGATTGAATAAGAAAACAGAAGCCTATAAATTCAATGTGCTTTTAACTACATATGAAATGATTCTTGCTGATTCTTCTCTTTTGCGTGGAGTTCCTTGGGAAGTTCTCATTGTTGATGAAGCCCACCGACTAAAGAATGCTCAAAGTAAGCTTTTCAGTTTGCTGAATTCATTCTCATTTCAACATCGTGTGCTGTTGACGGGTACCCCTCTCCAGAACAACCTCGGTGAGATGTACAACTTGCTTAATTTCTTGCAACCAGCTTCATTTCCTTCTCTAGCTTCATTTGAGGAGAATTTTAATGATCTTCCGACTAAACAGAAAGTTGATGAGTTGAAAAAACTCGTTGCTCCTCTTATGCTTCGTAGACTTAAGAAGGATGCTATGCAAAATATTCCACCCAAGACAGAAAGAATGGTTCCTGTTGAGTTGTCATCCATCCAGGCTGAATATTACCGTGCAATGCTTACAAAGAATTATGAGCTGTTGCGGAATATTGGGAAAGGGGTTGCCCAAAAATCCATGATGAACATTGTGATGCAACTGAGAAAGGTCTGCAATCATCCATATCTCATACCAGGAACTGAACCTGAATCTGGATCTGTTGAGTTCCTTCATGATATGAGAATAAAGGCTTCAGCAAAGTTGACCCTTCTGCATTCTATGCTTAAGATTTTGTATCGGGAAGGACACAGAGTTCTTATTTTCTCACAAATGACCAAGCTTCTTGACATTCTAGAGGACTATTTAAGTGTAGAATTTGGTCCTAAAACATATGAGAGAGTGGATGGCTCTGTTTCTGTCACTGATCGTCAGGCAGCGATTACACGTTTCAACCAAGACAAGAGTCGATTTGTTTTCTTGTTATCAACTCGCTCTTGTGGACTTGGGATAAACTTGGCAACTGCTGACACTGTGATCATATACGATTCAGATTTTAATCCTCATGCTGATATCCAAGCAATGAATCGTGCACACAGAATTGGACAATCAAAAAGGCTTTTGGTATACAGACTTGTGGTCCGTGCTAGTGTTGAAGAGCGGATCTTGCAGCTTGCTAAAAAGAAACTGATGCTTGATCAGCTTTTTATAAACAAGTCTGAAAACCAAAAGGAAATAGAAGGTATTTTAAAATGGGGAACCGAAGAACTCTTCAGTGATTCTCCTGGCTTGAATGGGAAAGGCACGGATGAAAATGAGAATAGCAACAAAGTTGAGACAGTAGCAGAGGTAGAGCATAAACATCGGAAGAGGACTGGTGGTCTGGGAGATGTATACCAGGATAAGTGTACAGAGAGCAGTAGCAAGATTCTATGGGATGAGAATGCAATTTTAAAATTGCTTGATCGTTCAAATATTCAAGATGTTTCAGCTGATAATGCTGAAGCGGATTCTGAGAATGATATGCTGGGCTCAGTGAAGGTGATGTACTTGATTAATATCTAGTAATACACTATTTAGTTGCATCTTTAAACTTTGACTAGAATAATACCAATAAACTTACTCATATGCTGTGATTGGTGACATAAACACATCTTATTTTGCATGTATATGTTTGGACAAGGACCTTCCAACCTTTCTCTCATCTCTCTATCCCTCTTTTTATGGCTTATTCTTCTTCTTCTTCTTCTTCTTCTTCTTCTTCTTCTTCTTCTTCTTCTTCTTCTTCTTCTTCTTCTTCTTCTTCTTCTTCTTCTTCTTCTTCTTCTTCTTCTTCTTCTTCTTCTTCTTCTTCTTCTTCTTCTTCTTCTTCTTCTTCTTCTTCTTCTTCTTCTTCTTCTTCTTCTTCTTCTTCTTTCTGAGACCATCTTTGTAATTTGAGTGCTTAAATGGTTATGTTTCATTTTACTTTTTCTCTTGAATTTTATTCCAATGCTCTTAATCTCTTATATATAGTTTCCTTGACCTGTATCTCTTACATATAGTTGGACATATTGATGATTACTATGCCCCTTGTCGTGATTGAACTTTTCCTTCTGACTCAGGCCCTTGAATGGAATGAGGAATCAACTGAAGAGCATGAAATCGGTGAATCTCCTCCTGATGGGACTGATGATACGTGTACACATAATTCTGAGAACAAAGATGATAATGTTGTGGTGGGCAATGAAGAAAATGAATGGGACACACTACTGCGTTTGAGGTAAGGAGCTTCTATGTTGTTGCATCCACTTTTCATGTTATATATTACTTTCACAATTTTAAAGTTCCTTGTAATGATCATAGGCTGGATAAATTATATAGATATTTAATTAGAGCATAATATTTTTTTAGAGGCATTAATAATATTGAAACATAACTGAAATGTATGAACTGCCTATTGTTACTGAAGAGCAATATACATGAGGATAATTTAACCTTTGTCAAAAGTGATGTATTGTAATATTTATCATAATGCATCTTAATTTTATTCGGACATATGTTTTCAATTATTGTAAGTTTGTATTTGAACTTTATAATAGAAGCTTCTTTCTGGTATGCAAGTTCAAGTGGCAGAAAAAAGTGGAAGGCCTAGAAATAGGTTGTATTTTAACATTCCCTTAGCAGGAAACCCTTTTTAGATCAAGCTATGGTCAAAATGCAATCTGGCTACTTCCTAGTCCTAATATTATATGAGAACAGATGATTATAAGAAATCTACTTCGGAAAATCAGAACCTTTTTGGTTAAACCTGTGGAGTATGTTTTTATAAAAGTGATTATTGGGCAAAAATATTTGATTCATATGCCATGTAGTTTGACTACATCAAGGTAGTTAGTGGCTATTAAGACTGCCAGATAACGATTTTACATTTTTGCACCCCTACCCGACTTTTAGCCCAATCCTCTCAGCCCTAACCCCTTTTTCACATACACTTTAACCCTCATTCAAATTTTACTCACTTTGAGACTGCGAGCTCTTAGACAGTGACTGCGATGGTGATCCCTGGTTGTTGAAACAATGGGTGCTCGCATGCTGTGATCCTCTGGCAATGGGTTTCGAAGTTTTGTTGAATGGCAATGACAGACGAGAACCACGTGAAGAGGTTACTGTCTTTTTAGTGAGTCATGGGAATCTCACCTTTGATTAATTGAAGGTTTTGTTTTTTGGCTTTTCATTATTTTGAAAATATTGCTGTTTGAGTAGATCAAATGGAGGCTAGCAAAAGCAAGAAAAACCATAGGCGAAATGATTATGAAAGACTTAGAAGATCAATGTTTTGTCAATGAACATGATTTATGATAGAGCATTATGGTGTCGTTCAATCCATGTAGCCGACCTCACCTAATTGGATAAAGGCTTGGTTGTTATTGTAAAAATATTACTGTCTAGTGTTTGTATTCTATTGGCAAACACAAGTTTAACCATTATGTACACTGGAGTTATTTTTTTCTTCAGTCTTTACACAAGGAGTACTCTGAGGATGAATGGGTTTGTATTAAATTGGTCTTGTGTTGGATCTCAATTTTGACTACTTAGCTATCAAGTGGCATGCATAGTACAGCTTAGCTTGAGTTTCATTGTGCATCTACTGGTTTGTAGGTGGGAGAAATACCAAAGAGATGAGGAAGAAGCTCTTGGTCGAGGGAAGCGGCAGAGGAAAGCTATTTCTTATCGGGAAGTATGTGCTGCTCACCCTAGTGAAACAATGAGTGAGGTAATTTGCTAATTGCTTCCTTTCTGCTTTGTAAGTAAAGCCTATTTCATCCTGAATGCCTAATGAGAAAAGCTTGTATCTGATAAAATCTTAAATTTTCAATATCACATATAAGTTAAGTTGGATTTTTGTCCTCCAGCTTTCCTCATAGACTGAATGTTGTTGGATAATTATTTTGGAATTTGTCAGATCACAAATCTCTTTTCTGATTGTCGTTGTGGACTCATACCAGTTTGCTATTTGTATGTCTTCTGAGTTAAATTGCTCTGCTGTTGTTGATTGTTCAAACAGGGCGGCGGGGACGAGGAAAAAGTGCCAGAACCAGAGCCTGAGCGTGAATATACGCCAGCAGGAAGGGCCCTGAAGGCGAAATAGTATGACTTAGCTTTTGAATCTGATTTACATTACAGCTCAAATATGGTTATACGATTCCCTTGATAGTCGGTATTGTTACTGAAAGTTTAACTTCTGGCAACAATTCACCGAGAGCTGTTGCCTGTTAGCAACTCCTGCATGCTATTTGATGAATTGGTCACATTAGTTTGAATATCCATACATCGGTACTTGGTATCATAAAAATATAAACATCCATACATTAATTTCAGCTAAACATGGTATGTCGGTAATCTTTAGTGCTAATTACGTTATCGTTTGAGGTATATACATTACTTGCTGTAATTAGTAATTTTCAAATACATTGACCAAGATGCCATGCCTTCTGATTGTACTGTGATATCCAATAGTTTCAGCTTTATGATTAAATGTGCCCTCAATGCTGAATACTTACACTTGCTATTATTCAACAGTGCTAAGCTCCGTGCTCGGCAGAAAGAACGACTTGCTCGGAGGAATGAAGTTGGTGGATCACAACCTGCTGACGGAGTCATAGTAACCGAATCAGTCCCACAGTCTGAAGCCAATGTCAAGGGTGGAGATCTAGGATCTGGACCAACACATCCAGTTCAGGAGGGACCTTCTATAAACTTAGAGAACAGCAAACATGCTCAACTTTCTGAAGCTCAAAACAGCAATGCTGACTTGTTTTCAAGGATTGACAGGCTTTCAAAACAGAAAATGACGAGTCACATGAATGTTTCTGTCAATAATCCAGGCCGCTCTCTACCTGACATTTTTCTTCCAAATCACCACTATCAGGGGAGCTTGAAAAGCATGAATTCTGTGCCTAAAAACAATCTGTTGCCTGTTCTGGGACTTTGTGCCCCTAATGCTAAGCAAACAGAACCATCTGAACATAATGTTTCCAAGTTAAATTGGAGACAAAATAGAAATGGAGCCAGACAAGAGTTTCCCTTCAGTCTTGCCCCTTGTTCTGAGGCATCAATGAATGCTGAGGCCAGAAGTCTTGAAGCGAGAGCATATGCCAAACTATCAGAAGCATCAACATCAAACTTACAGTATAGTTCCAGAAACAGAATGCTCGATAACAGCCTCCCATTTGCTCCGGTGTGCTCTCTTAATGTGCATGTGGATTTGATTGTCAATTGTCGCTGGCTTTATGCATGTATCATTATGATTCATATCCTTTCTTTTTTATTGCAGTTTCCACCAGCTGTGCAAGGAAAGGAAGCCAATGTGTTTGAAAACTCTGGTCCTAGATTGGCCGCTTTCCATGAGAAGATGCCCCTACCATTTGATGAAAGATTGCTGGCCAGATTTCCACTCACATCTAGAAGCATGGCAAATTCACATCTGGACCGCTTACCTAATTTGTCGTTGGGAGGCACATTTGAAGCTTTGAGTGGATCTACGCAAGACTTTCCAATGCCAGCTTTGCCTAATTTCAAAGTTCCTCCTGAAGATTTATTCGGGCATAATCAGCAAGAGAGGGACATGCCCCCCACCTTGGGTTTGGGACAGAGGTCAAATACATTCTCATCATTCCCAGAAAACCATAGGAAGGTGCTTGAAAACATAATGATGAGAACTGGATCAGGATCAAGTAGTTTATCAAAGAAGAAATCAAAATCAGATGGGTGGTCTGAAGATGAACTTGATTCCCTCTGGATTGGTGTTCGCAGGCACGGAAGGGGTAACTGGGATGTTATGCTCAGAGATCCCAAGTTAAAATTCTCGAGGAACAAGACACCTGAGAATTTGTCAATGAGGTGGGCGGAGGAACAAATGAAGTTGTTTCAGGGGCCAAGACCATCCAAGATGGCAAATGCGAACTCTACCAAATCTGCACATTTGCCAATCTCCGAGGGAATGATGGAAAGGGCCTTGCAAGGAAGCGGATTCGTTATCCCACCCAAGTTTCAAAACCATATGACTGAGATGAAACTCGGGATAGGTGATCCTGCAACTGGCATGCCACATTTTCTGCCTCTTTCATCTTGGGCTTATGAAAAAAACAGAGCACAATTTCCTGAAGATGCTGCTGCTGAAACATCTGATAGACTAGGGACTTCTTCCAGTGTGCCTACTGAAAGGCCATTTTTGCTTGATTCTTTTGGGACAAGCCACTTTGGTTCTTTAGGTGTGAATTACCCAGGCAACCTTAGTAAACGGCAAAAGGAGGATGAGCAAGAAAACACCAAGCATGGTAAGATGCCTGTAGTTCTAGATGAATCTCCCAATGATATGCTTGATAACCGTATTAATGTAGGAAATGGGGAATCAACCAGCTCAGGACTGTTATCTAACCCCATTAGGTCTGATCTTTTGCACTCTATAGGTGAGGAAGTAGCTGGAAGCAGTACTTCAAAAGGCAAGCTTCCTCACTGGTTGAGAGAAGCTGTGAGTCCACCTTCCGTGCTCCCTGATCCTGAACTGCCACCCGCAGTGTCAGCCATTGCTCAATCAGTTCGCATGCTATATGGAGAAGATAAACCTGCAATTCCTCCATTTGTGATTCCAGGACCACCTCCCTCCCTCCCAAAGGACCCCAGGAGTAGTCTCAAGAAGAGAAAGAGGAGATCACACAAGTTAAATCCGGTTCAGCCAGATTTCACTGGAACCAGCAGGGACATACACAGCAGCCGCAATGTTGATAATGGTGCTTCAAGTTCAACTCCGTTGGCTCTACTTTCTCAGACTGACTCTGACCTCAATTTGCCTCCACTGAAAAAGATTGGCTCAGGACTGTCTCCTTCTCCTGAAGTGCTCCAGTTGGTTGCATCCTGTCTTGCTTCTGACCCGCTGCATCTTACATCCACTTCAGGTCCTTCAAGCTTTCTTGGGAGCAAGCTCCCGATGCCTGTTGGGAGAGCTAAATTCAAAGATCCAGAAAGCGTCTTCAGAAACAAGAAGCAGCCTAGGCAGATGTCTCCAGCGTGGCATCCACCTCTGGAGCATGAAGTGGTTGACATTGATAGTGGAGATTCCAGCAAGACTCAGTCAGATCCCTCCCGCACTGATCGGCTTGACGAACAAGTGGAGGTATCATCTGAGGGAACTGTCTCAGATCATGCTGTGAGAGACCAAGAAACATAACTCTGGTTTCTTGGACAAATATTAAAACTATATTCTTTGTTGCTGCTAAAGCCTTTTGACCAATGCGCTTGAATTTTTGTAGGTATGACAATGAGTGAACTAGCAAATATAGTATTGCTCAGGACATGTAAAGTTTTTGTACATGTGAAATGAAATATAGTGTTGCTTGCTTGGTATTGTTTGTAGCCCTTTTTGTCTATTCAGTGCAATTTTTTGAAACAATTCCTGTTCAATCCACTCATTGTGTTAGCATGAAGTATGATGGAAAACATTAGTTTTGCAAGAGCTTCTATGACCCATTGTAGTAGCCTGTTTTGATGGGAAAGGGGAAGGAATATATCCACATCTTCTTCTATCCTAAAATGTGTATTATCTATGTACTGTTTAGTTTTCATTCGCCAGAAAATTAAAATATGAATTAAATATATATTAACTTTATATTTTCTGATAAATGAAAATGAAATTGTACATGAAATGTAATACACAATATTAATCGGTACTTTGAAATTGTTAAATGACTCACAACTAATGCTATTTGAAAATTGCCATTGATATATGTTTGAGCCTCACTAGGAGACTTGCCATTGTCGTTCTCTTCTCAAATCTACAAACTACACCAATTGAACCTTTATATCAAAACACCTTATTTAATTCCAAAAACAAAGAACAAAATTAGGAAATATAGCAATGCAAGGAAGAACCAAACAAAATTGAAGAGTAAGCAACAAATAAAAATTCTTTTAAAATAATGAAAATAGAGAATCACAAAACTCTACCATTAACAAGTGAAAAGAGTGGCAATGTAATGAGAAGGAGCTTATTTTGAGCGATTGATGAAGAATAAAATACTCTAAAACATAATAAGCATAGATTATGTAGTAGCAACATGAGATCATGGCAATATGGTATTGGACAACATCTTAAATAGAAGTTGGTCCAATTATAAGTGTGATCAAATCCAACAATTTACCAACTTTTACAAAATTTGACGATTGTTGGAAGCTGCATTGACGCATGTTTTTAAAAAGATGCATCATATAAGCTCCATAAAATTAACATAATATGAACTTGACTTAATTTTTATCAGAATTTTGGGATGTAAAAATTGAACACATAATAAAAGAGGTTTGCACTTGAACATATTTCACTTTGTTATATGGTGTAAATACTAGTTTTTGATACATTCTTTATATTCCAACAATAATGTTAACATAAATATAAATTATATCTAATTTTACATTTATACAATTTAATTAGTGAATCATAAATTAAATTATTATATTAATATTCTGATATGATATTAATATTAATAATGGTGATAGAACCTAATTATTATCATATCAAAGAGTTTTTGATCATTTCATTATTATATATTACTAGCATTTTGGTATGTACATCTTTTTGATCCAATGAATTGAATGTTATCGATTTTTGCATGAACTAACTAATACATTTGTACTCATATAAACTAAAATTTACCAATGGGGCGTTGATTCAAGTGGTACATGCTTAATTCCCCTTAAGTAAGAACCCGGGTTCGAGTCTTGTGGATACATGTGGGAAACCAAAAAAATATAAACTAAAATTTAAAATTAATAAAATTTATTAAGAATGATAATGATTAGCTTCAGTTATTTAATAAAATTGGTACCACATGTGACATTTTTTTTTATAAATTTCCATATTTTTTAATTTTATGATTTTTTGAATTATTCAAAAAGTAGAAATTAGTTCAAGTACTTATTTTTACTAGTGTGTGCGCAAGCAATTCGTGCCTACCAGTCAATATTGCATGATACTATGTATTTAATTTTTATATATTTCATATTTTATAATTAGAATATATTTTTTGTATTCGGTGTACTTTATATTATAATTTTTTTTGTTTATTATAATGTTTTTAGTTTAAGGTGAGAGATGTGGTTAACTAATGTGTTGGTGGTGGTTAATTAGGATTGTATGAGTTTTTTTGTAAAAATTAAATAATGTGAAGGGTAAAATAGGAAGTGGAAATTACACCATGGTGGAAGTTACACCATATTTTGTCTTTATATATAGTATAGAAGTATAGATATAGATTATGTCATAGTTATGAAAATTGTACCATTCTAGTCAGGTCAACCGAAAAATTAGTGAACTGATCCTCGTACTAATATGATATGATAATTATATCAGTCTTACAATGATATTAATCAAAACTGGTCATATCGACCATTTTTCATTTAAACTGTACATATCAAATTGGTTGGTTTTCATTAAAAAATACATTTTTTATTATAAAATTACTTATTTCTTACCAAAATGTTATTATGATAATCAAACATATAACTACTACCTTTATTTATACTTCTAAAACATGATATATCCCCAAATTGTACATTTTATTTTAACAAATGATGTAAATAAAAGTATTTATCACATTTTTCGTTAGTATTTAATATTTATGTTAATATTATTTATATGTATATCTAATTCCATCAATATGTAGTTTAATTAATAAATCACAGTTTAAACCACTATACCATCAGTGTTTTGGCTAGTTTAATAAGTGATACATTATTAATAACATTGTTTACAGTAACTATTATTAAATTTATGTATCATTTTTATTATTTATTACTATGTCGTTTAATTATTTATATTTTATTCTTTCTAGAACAAAAACTAATTAGTATCAAAATATTTAAGTAAAGTCTTTATTTTCATTATTTGTAATGATTTATTACCATATCAATTATGAAGTACTTGTCTCCATCATCTAATACATTATTTCCTTATCTCTCGCCTATATTGAACTTGGATACGAAATATTGAATGTGATGTCCCAATGTTTGCTATGTAAATCTTTTCAATTTGAAAATAATGTAATAGATGATGGAGAAACTGAAATCAGTTCCTTCTGTCTTTTGACTCGCAATTTAAAATGTAATTGCCATGCATGATGCCTTTTCCAATGAAAATTCTGTGTTACAAACTCACTCTTTATTGGGAATTGTGCATATTGCTCTGACCACGAATCAGACTAGTTCAGATGCTTTAACCACATAATTAGTTGAGCATAATGCTAATTGCTAAGTAGTGTTTCAAAATGTCTTAGTTATTGTTTTTAAAATGGGAATTGTGCATTTTTAATATATTTAAAATCCTACTTATGATTTTTAATGTATAGGTAATGATTATAGTTTAATATTTATCAAAAAAAGCCAATAATGACTGAATCATGTGTGATATGTGTTAAAAACTCTTGCATCCTTTAAGACAATTTTCTCTAAAGATTAACAGATGGTGTTAAAAGTTATACAATATCTACCATTAAAGTTACAATATTTTTATGGGTTTTTTTAAAAAACGTTATTGAAAAATAATGTATTTTTAAATAGTTTTTTTATGTGCTTGTTGTTGTGGATAAAAGGGTATTCCACATCTTCATCCATAAGTTAATCCATATGTTTGGCATTGGATTTTTGGATTGGAATTTTTTTTTTAGAATTGAATTAGAATCATTTTATTTAAATTTATATGTATCTTTTATTAGTTATTATTTGATTATCTTATTGTTAGTACATACACCACATAAACAAGGCATATAAGACTAAAGAGTTGAACATGTCATCTAAATATTGTGGACTAAACTCTACCATGCAGTGAGGATAAGCTTAATATAAGGTTATAACATGTAACAAAATGACATGCCCTAGACAAAGCATTGTATGAGTCAGCGTACAAGTGCATCATAGCCTCTTGACATGGATAAAGCAATCCACATCAATCTGGGTAGACATGGCAGAACGACTTTTCATGATTAAAGTATTCTACTATAAAATATGTTTCACTCAACCTCTCTAAATAGAAATTCATCATAAGGAAATTTACACTTACGCTCTCATACTCTTATATAATCACACTCTGCTTTTTCTCTACCTGTCATCACTTATACTGACTTGAGCATCATAATAAGTTTTCATATATCCACCCAAGACAATACAAGGAGATTCACCATATTAGAGCTCCACCCTACCTATTCCACACAAAATAATAGATAGGCACACCCATCACTTATACCACGTTAATCTTCTATCAAGCATCTTAAAAAAACCGAGAACTACGACTATGAAACAACTTCATATATTCTGAAACTATGGGCTATAACTTCAAGGCATAAGTGTGTAAGCTTTTAATATATATAACTTCATTGTAGCTAGTGTTTTATAGCCTTTGTTTGGAAGCTTATGGATATTGGTGTGACCAATATCTTTGAGCAGTGCATGATTAAGATATGAGAATATGAAATACAATAACAAATTAAAGAATGTCACTACAACCATGTGCGTTGGTATTGAACTTGTTGACCGTTAACCATATAAAGTACTAAAATATGTAATTGAAAAAGAAAAGTTAACAACTGTCTTATACTTAAACCATGTGACACTTATATCACTTTAGTAGTGTAAGATCCTGCTAGATTTCAGGATAATTAAAATGTTAAAAATATGATTTTTAAGAGCGATACTTATTAAACAGCCACATACCTCGAACATAATTAGTTTCTTACTCGAAAGGTAATGAAATATTATTGGTAGTACAAAAAAAATTATATATGTTTGCTAATTTTGTTGACCATTATTTGCGGAGATTGGTCTCAAAACTACCTTCACATGCTAGTTTACTCGTAACATATGTGCTTGGAGAGAGTAGCTGACCCTCACATGGCTTCCCACATTTCAAGAAATAGTCACATTATTGTTTACGTACATATGATATAATGTGACAAAACCGTTGGGGTTTAGGTACAATCAATTACACTTATGTTTCAAGAAATGTTTAGTGAGTATCAATATATTATCTAATATAGATAATATGATTAATAATAAGCTCTTATTCTAGCAAATTTAAAATATTCAGAACACATGTATATATAGTCTATTACTTGGACAAAATATATAAACTTATAGCCCATAAAATAGTTCAGAAAAGTGTAGTCAGTAGCGATCCACAAATGTAGATGATTATGTGATGTTCATATATGCCGATCCATGGTCGAAGTGTTCGACACATCGAATTTTGAATCTCTCTAAAAGTTTACATTTAGGAGTTTTAAAAAACAAAACCTCAAGTTAAGTCATGTTTCACTTCCACACTTATAAACCATCATACTTAACATAACCATATATAACCAATTCTATAGTTATATTGCAATGTACACATTCAACCCAGAAAACATGAACATCACTATGTTGTACCGTGTTCATGACTCATTTCTATGTCAACTATTCACTTGTGTAATTTAATTTCTAATCTCGTTATTATACTTAGTTAAGGAGACTCAATTGGTCAAAGTAGTATGAGTGCATTTAAACCTGAGAACGACATAATTTCTCCTATTTTTCCAACCCGTCAAAAACTTAGCAAATAAAAAACTATACTTAAATAGTTTGATACATTCATTTAGTTCAAATTTGAATAAAAGAAAACATTAGTGATATATATAGTAATTTGACTTCTACCCTTTTGTTCTTCTTATGAATACTACATTACTACTCATGGGAAAACGGTCGCTTATATATAACAAGGCCAAACATTAAACGGCATTTTAATTACATTTTTCATATGTGTATACTATACAATAAACATATGAATTTATTCCAAATAAATGCAGCCAGATAGTGCTCCAGTAAAAATAGAATAAACACATTGGGTTTTCAGATTAGTTAATAAACAAAAATATATGGGGTTGGAATTTGGATATTTTCCCGTACTTAACCCTGACTATGATATGTAACATCAATTTTTTCAATGATTCACATCTGCATTTGCTTTTGAATCAATTTTTTTTAAAATATTATCTTCCCCTCACATTCTAGTAATGAAGGATCTAATACAGAAACAGAAGAGGAAGATATGATACTAATAAGCTTCTAACGAGTTTCCCATAGTATATTTAACTAATGCATATAATGGACTAGTCAATACTTAAGTCCCATTGCAATCCCAGATACACATCTTTATCTCTTTTTAAGCAACTTTAATATTTGTTAATCTGTCTGATTTCATTTTCAACTCATGAAATACTTATGACACATTATGTGAATCATGTTCTCCACATGATGAAAATCGTGTTCATGATCACTTTTCTGAATTGCAATATGAAGATGTGAGAAGGTTTAATTAATGTCCACTTCAGAATTTAGAATCTCACTAGATCTCCTCCAAATAACTTTAATAGTACCTATTGGCTATAAGTAATACATGTTCTTGAAAAGCTTAGGCATTCTTTTCAAATCAAATTAAATAAAGACCAAAGAAAATCGCGAATAATTTATTAGAAACAACGAAGGGATTCGGGTTAGAATTTAAATGTAGAGATTAGGGTGAATATATATGATGAAAATATTTAATAATGAAACATGAAGTTTGGAAGGAAAAATATTTAACTCCTTGGTGCTTTATAATGGTTTGATACAAATATAATTTTCTGAAAAAAATAACTTTTAGGTTATGTTGTGGCTTGATCAGAAAGGTAATTTTCTAAAAAAAATATTTATCATTATCCAATATCTTATACAATGTCATACCAATCATAATATGGTATTAATATTTTGTTCAACATTATTCTATCAAATCTTATCCCATATATCACGTCTTATCTAATCATTCATGCCGTGTCCTTGGTTTACACTTTTTTCCTTAATGTATATATAACCAATTTTTTTATTCTTTTTTTATAAAAAAATTGTAATTATTTAGAATTTTTTCTTGACAAAGAAAATAATCATTAATGTTTTCTATATATATAATTTAAGCATATGAAAGTATGGTGGCATATTAATGAATGAGATATTCTTGAATAGTATTGAAATATGACGTAGGAAAATTTTAGAAGTTTTTAAATTATTTAACTTGAAAATTAACTAAAAATCAAAAGCCTTAAAATAATTTTAGTATCACATATCAGCGTCTCTTTCTGGTAGTTGAGAGAATTTAGACTGATTTATTACCTTTTAAATTACTTATTCACATTCTCCAATCTCCACCAACCAATCATTTTTTAGTATTTTATTTTAAAATTTGTGATTGATCAATGAAGACTAGAGATTTTGAATAGGCATTTGGGAGTACTAATATCCCTAACCAACCATGAAAGTAAACTTCAAATTTAATTTTTCTCAAGAGACTCCTTGTGAATTATTTTAAGTCATGCAACAAACATACAAGGTTAGAAAATTACAATCTAGTACTCAGCACTCAGAAAAATTAACAACAACTAGTAATTTAATATATGTTACACAACAAAATCTTAGACCACAGATCCTCAACTCTAAAAATTTGTGAGTGAAGCCCATGTTACCACTTCCAAGAAACTTCATAAGCTTACAAAGAATATATAGAAAATAACCCACAAATTGTTTTTTAGTGAAAAAGATGAGAACATACAAAAGTAGTATTGATAAGAAGAACAAAAAAAAAGATTCCTAGCTAATTGTTTCTTTAATGTGAGTTCCCTGCAGCTACTTGAACAATGGGGCATGAAGATTTTGGATTTGTTGCCACAAACCTTGTAGAAAAAGCATAGAACTTGTAATAATCTTCATCTAATAAGCTTCCACATCCAGTGGTATCAAAGTTCAAGGAATAGCTTAATGGGTCATAGCAGCATTGAAATGAACCTTGTCTAGTTGCAGTTGAGGGTCTAAGTGTTCTGCTACTACGCCTCTTGAGTTTTCTCATTAGTTTTGTCACAACACAACAACAGTTGCATGTTGATGAGGTTGTGTCAGCTAGAGATTTGGTTGCTATGGTGGTTGAAGTGGTGGTAGTGATGGTGGTAGATTCATGTTGTGTCTTCATTGTGGTGTGTTTTTCTTTGAAGGAATGTTGATGTTGCTGAAGTGGTTTCACACTTCAAAGTGGGAAAGGAAAGTGAGAGTTGAAATAAGAATTAGAGTGATTCTACCTTAGATACAATCTTAATTTGGCACTGGTATATATAAAGAGAAATTTGTTATTAGGTAACGCGCCAAATGGGGGCGTGAGTTACACTCACCTCTCTTTCTCTTTACCATAGCCCTATGAGCTAGACTCCTCTTAGATCATTTCCAGAAAAGTATTGTACAAAATAAAAAATAAGTAAAACAAAAAAACAATTATATCCTTCCATTTTTGCTTATAATTATATTTTTATTCATAATAAAATTGATGTAAAAATAATATTTTTATCTCTACTAATATCCATACTCTTAGTACTATGGGGATGAGGTCATATCCAGTATTATAGAGTTTAGTATTGAATGTGGATTACAACAAATGAAGGAAAAAAATTTAACAGTCGTGATAAAGTTTTTCAATAAAATATAGAAATACAAATATTTCACTTCTTATATATAGTCTAATAATGGAGAATCACCAACGTGTTAGTCTAATAGTATAAGGACCTACTAAATTTTTAGGATGATCAAAAGGTTAAAGATTCAATTCTTATGAACAATATTTGTTGATAAAGACAATCATAAACCCCGAAATGAATTAATTTCTTACTTAAAAGGTGATAAAATATCCTTGATAATACAAAAAAGATAATGTAGAATCCACTAGGAGAGAGAAGAGCCACTTCACCTAGTGATGTGCATGAAATGGTTTGGAAGGAGATTAATTTAGTCCAACCTCAAGTTTACTCGATTAGGTTCCTATAATATATGGGATGAAATCAGGTCAACTTAGTATGGGAAATTTGATTAATTTCTATAAGTAGATCATATAATTAAATAACTATAAAACTTGATGATAGATCATATACCAAAATAGTTAGTTCTTATTGTAAGAATGATTGCAACTAAGAGGGAGGTGAATTAGTTTACTTAAAATTATGGTAGTTTTTTCTGCAAAATGTAAGAGTTAATGTGCAGCGGATGATATTGCAGAAAATAAACAAGAATAAATCAAAGAGGTAAGGGAAAAGAGAGTACACAAGGATTTTATACTGGTTCACCTTCTTGTCCACCGAAGGCTACGTCCAGCATTCTTGCAACACAAGAGATTTTCCACTAAATATTATGAGTTGTAATTACAATATCTCACCCGGAGATTTCTAAGTATCTTACACACTCACTAATATTTATACCCTTGGAAAACACATTTCTAAATAACTCTATCCCCTTTCTATTCACACCCTGTGAACGAAAGTTTATTGCAATGAATGAAGAATTTGAATGATGGCTTTTAGATTGCCTTTACAAGTATGAAATATTATAGCACTTGTAATCCAATCAACTCTTTTGTATACTTAGTAATAATGCTGAATAGATTTGTAAAACTTTGAAACAATTACTTCAAGTAACTCAAAAAATTTCTTTTGAAAGTTTAAGAACTTAGTGCAAAAGTGCAGAAAAATAGTGAAGAAATTTTTCAGAGTCGTATGAGAGTTGTATAAAAGTTGTGTGTTTATGTTGTAAGAGTTAGAGTCTTTATATAGACTTTCCAAACACCCATGGTGTCTTTCTGAAAGTGTAGGAGTTGTTTGAAGTGAAGAGATTTCGTTTGGAGTGAAAACATTTCATTTTGAAATTTGAAATTTCATGCAACTTTCAGTAATCGATTACTGATAGTGGGTAATCGATTACCCAAACTCTCTGTCCACTGTTTATTTAAAAACGGATTAGAGTAATCGATTACACCATTTGGGTAATCGGTTACTCAACTTTTGTAAAACTGGTAATCTGTTACTCAAAGGCAATAATGGATTACTCTGAACAGTTTAAAGTTGGATAACTCTTTTTCTCACACATGTGACTTGTTACTTAAATGAAGTAACCCGTTACACACTATTTATAAAAAATGTTTTAAGTATTTTTAAAGTGTTTCATTATTCTTTAAAAATAATTTGAGCATTACTACTATGCATAACTAAGAGTTTTAGGATAGAAGTACCTATAGACTTAATCTAATTTTCTTGAAGCTTTAATCTTCTTTGTCTTCATAAGTATTCTTCCTTTTCTTCTTTTTGGTGATGTTGGTGTCTTCATCAAAACCTTGTCAGGGTCAGGCGCAAAGATCTTCTTCACAATCTCCCCCTTTTTGATGATGACAAACCAAGATCTTCTTGACAGTGTAATTTTCTTGAGAGCAACATACTTTGAGATATGTTGAAGTTTCGACTTGAGTATGCTCCCCCTATCTTTTGGAGTAATGTGCCTTGAATATAATTTTACAGAAAATACACTCCAACTTTTCTCCCCCTTTTGACTTTATTAAAAAGTAGAAAAGCAAAGAGATTTCAGCACAATATGTAGCATACATACACTTTATATAGTTAAGATATAACAATATTGTAGCATATATTCATGTAAAGATATAGATAAGTATTGCAATGCATAAATAAGATGTTTCAAGCAAATATCCAGAAATGGAACAATAAAACACAAAACATCATAAAGTAACTTGTTCAGGAATATGCAGCAATAACTTTAAAAAAATCATAAATTTGTCCGAGATTTGAAAATAAAACAACCAGAAAATCCTAACAACATTTATACTAAGATTCAGGCTCCGAGTTGTCTTCATCAATATCCATGCTATCCATCATAGAGGAGAGGTAATGGAGTTCATATCGGATTTGTTGATTCTGAGAGTCGAGAGCATCCATCCGGTTAGTGATGTAGCCTCGGAGAGAAACCAAATAATCCATAATCATTTGGTTCGAGGGCATGGCAGTAGATGAGGACGATTGAGCATGAAACTCAGACGGTTGTGGTTCAGAAGGGTTAGGAGCTTAAGGTTCAGATGGTTCAGCATCAGTGGTTGGCTTGTCGGTTCTATGTTTGCAGATACGGGTTTGAGGGTCTTGGGTGAAACCCATTTTATGGATCACGTCCACATCAATTTGGCTTTCTCGAAGATTCAGAGGCATCTGTGTTTCACCATTCATAGAAACTCCGAAGTGATGAAGAATTTTGGTTATAAAGATGGCATATGGCAAAGGGCTTTGAGTACCTCTAACAGTCCACATTTGTCTCATTATCATTAAAGCCCAATTGACTTTGACGTTAAACTTTATGGCATACATCAATTGGAGTTCTATGTCACTCATTTGAGAATGATTTGAAAATTTTGGTATGACGACATAGCTCAAAAAACAATGAAGCAAACGTTCCTCTAGTTTGAGATATCCAGCAGATAGGATGTCTCGGTGTTTAACAGTCTCTCCAAATCCTTGTTGCTTACGCATTTCTATTTCCCTTTTCGAAAGTCTACATAATGAATGATAAAAATCTTTTCGATCATAATTATCCCATTCACATACAAGGCCGAAACCTGTTATGTTACCTTGAGAGGGTATGTTACATAACAATGAACTGAAAGTTTTTAGATCTAAAATAATGTCTTTTCCTTTGACATAGGAGGTAAGACGATTTTTCCGAAAGTTCATGTTACAGCAAAATACTCGCACAAGTTCAGGATAAATGTCATTTGTTTCACAACAGAAGTCAAAAAGGTTTTGTTGACGTAAGAGATAAGGGAAAAGAAAATCTTCAAACTCAAAATTGTCAACTTTACCGAATTTAGGAGTAAAAATGGCGCGACCATGGAAGTGTTCCTCAAATATCTTGCATTGCTCGTCATTAGCAAGAAGCCTTGTCAAATCCAGATGGTTACATTCCAAAGATGTTGTTCCTTGACTCCTTTGAGAGGTATTGGAATGTTGTTTCTTTGATCTAGAAGAGGAAGCCACGAATTTTGGATTTTGAATTTTTAGGTTTTTGGGTATTTGGAGATTTGGGGTTTTTTTATTCAAGCCACTAATCACGAAACTGTTTGGTTAGAAGTGTTTAGAATGAAAAATGTGATAGGAATGGACACAAAAATCACCCAAAACGGATCAAAAATAAGGTTTTTAGAGGTTGGGAGGCTTTGAGAAGAAGAGAACACGAGTTGAGTGAGGAAGATGAGTTTTGAAAAAGTTAAAAATTGCAGAGTTTTGAAAAAAGTTAAAAATTGCAGAAATTTCATATATAACAGCACAGAGTAATCGGTTACTCATTTCGAGTAATCGGTTACTCAAAAATAAATTTTTTAAATTTTCAAACAGCAGCTTGGAGTAATCAATTACTCACTTTGGGTAATCGGTTACTCTCTAGTGTAATCGATTACTGACCACATAAAAACTTATTTTAGACAAAATTAAGCTATGAAAATGATTTTTCAACCACAAATTGAAGTTTTTGAACATAAATAAATATATTTAAGATCAAGTAGGCATGAGATAATTATAATGAAGCAGACATATAATCATATAAGCGTGTTAAGACA
>NC_032020.1:8088458-8088718 GCF_001865875.1 Lupinus angustifolius
TTTGGACATGGTCCCTAAGGAAGTGATGTCTTATATCTATGTGTTTGGTTCTAGAATGCATAATAGGATTCTTTGTAAGGTCTATAGTACTAGTATTATCACATTTCAACGGAGTGTAGCCTAAGTCTAAGCCATAATCTCGTAATTGTTGCTTAAGCCACAACACTTGGGCACAACAACTACCTTCTGCTATATATTCAGCCTCAGCCATGCTTAGCACAACACATGCTTGTTTCTTGCAAGACCAAGAAACTAAAGCA
>NC_032020.1:8088818-8089591 GCF_001865875.1 Lupinus angustifolius
AAATAGAGTAGTGTCAACCTTCCCTTTGGTAAAACTTTTTTATATCATAAAAGTTGTTAGACGATCGTACCACGCTCGTGGAGCTTGCTTTAAACCATAGAGGGCTTTCTTTAACTTGTAGACATGAGAAAAATGTTTGTAATCTTCAAAACCATGAGGTTGTTATACAAACACTTCTTGAATGTAGCCGTTGAGAAAAGCTCTCTTGACATCCATTTGATATAATTGAAAATTAAGAGAACAAGCATATGCAAGTAATAGCCTAATAGTTTTAAGTCTAGCAACTGGAGCGAAGGTTTCATCAAAGTCTATACCTTCTTCCTGATTGTATCCTTGGGCTACTAGTCTAGCTTTATTTCTAACGATAACCCCATTTTCATCAGATTTATTTCTAAAGACCCAACGAGTTTAGTTACATGCCTATTTTTCGGTCTAGGAACAAGTTCCCAAAATCCATTCCTCTCAAACTGGTTTAATTCTTCTTGCATAACAAGAATCCAGTGTTCATCCTCGATTGCATCATCAATCTTGGAGGGTTCTATCTGAGAGACGAAGGCCATGTTTAGACAAGCATCAAACATTCTACGAGTAGTTATACCTTTACTTATATCACTGATGATGTTGTCGATAGGATGATTTCGATGAGTTCTCCATTCTTTTGGTAGATCTGAGTGAATATGCTCTTCTTGAGAAGATAGATTATTATCTTTTCTCAATTCTTCAGGTTCAGTTGTAACATCAACAATAGAATTTTCTTTGGCAGAGGAACTTGG
>NC_032020.1:8089691-8090306 GCF_001865875.1 Lupinus angustifolius
AACATTTACAACCAAAAACGTGTAGATGAGAAATGTTAGGTTTTCTACCTTTGAAGAGTTCATAGGGGGTTTTCTTAAGAATAGGTCTTATAAGAACTCGATTCAAAACATAACAAGCAGTGCTAACTGCATCAGCCCAAAAGTATTTTGGGAGGTTAGTTTCATTTAACATTGTTTGAGTCAGTTCTTCTAAGGACCGATTCTTTCTCTCTACAACACCATTTTGTTGAGGTGTTCTAGGAGCAGAAAAATTGTGGTTGATCCCAAGATCATCACAGAATTCCTCAAAATAGGAGTTTTAAAATTCTCGCCTATGATCACTTCGTATAACGGCGATTTTTAGAGATTTTTCATTTTTAACTCTTTTAGCATAAATTCTAAAGGCTTTGAATGCCTCATTCTTATGTACTAAGAAGAGAGTCCAGGTATATCTAGAAAAATCGTCCACTATAACAAGAGCATAGTAATTTCCACCAAAACGTTTTGTCCTAGAGGGACCAAATAAATCCATATGAAGTAGTTGTAATGGTCTATCAGAAGAAACCATGTGCTTTGTTTTGAAACAAGTTTTTGCTTGTTTACCCATTTGACAAGCACTACATAGTTTGTCTTTAA
>NC_032020.1:8090406-8090751 GCF_001865875.1 Lupinus angustifolius
TTGTTGATGGTGGCTTTCCAATTCTACCAACTCCAAGAATTCTTCCCTTATTGTTGTCACCATATGTGACATATCCTTTGTCCATTGGAGTGAGGACAGAGAATTTACTTTTATCGCCCTCACGTGTTTTGAGCAGCCGCTATCATGGTACCATAAATTGCATGCAGCTCTCATATTTTCCTACAAAACAAATTAAGTTTTGTTAGGTATCCAATATTCTTTGGATCCTAGATGGTTAGTACCTTTCTCGACCCATTTAAATTTTCCTAGGGGTACACCATGTTTTCTAATCATGCATGTGTTTGGTGTATGCCCATGAATTTTACAGTATGTACATATGGGTTG
>NC_032020.1:8090851-8092454 GCF_001865875.1 Lupinus angustifolius
CATCATTGCTTTTGGCGAATTTCCTTGTTTGACCTGTTTTTGCGCCTTTGTTCATTTTTAGGAACTTGCTGAATTTCTTTACGAAGAGACATATATCTTTTGTATCATCTTTTTCTGATTCATCTCCAGATGAGTCATATCTATCCACTTTTGGTTTTAGAGAAATATTTTTCTTCTTCTTTTCTTGCTCCTCGTGTTGATCAAGTTGGCTAACTTCTAGTTCGTGTTCCTGCAATTTACCCAACAAATCAGCCAAAGACATTTTGGAAAAACCTTTCTTTTCAGAAATTGTAGTTACCTTTGGTTGCCATATTCTGGTGAGTGATCTAAGAACTTTTAAGTTTAAGTCAGTATTTGATAGAATTTTGCCAAGTGCAAGAAGGTGATTCGTAAGATGGGTAAATCTCTTTTGTAAATCAAGAATTTTCTCTCCAGGTTTCATGCGAAACATTTCGTATTCCTGAGAAAGAGTGTTGAGTCTTGATCTTTTTACTTCCTTTGTTCCTTCGTGGGTGGTCTCTAGAGTATCCCACATTTCTTTTGCAGATTTACAATTTGATACTCTAAAGAATTCATAAATACCGAGAGCGGATGTGAGAATGTTCTTTGCCTTTAAATCATATTATACCTTCTTTTTGTCTTCATCGTTCCATGATGATTTTGGCTTTATTTCCCTTATACTGTTGATAACAGTAAAGGGTATATATGGTCCTTCTTCAATGGTGTTCCATATGTCTAAGTCTTGAGATTCAATAAAGATCCTCATTCTAATTTTCCAGAAATCATAGCATTATCCAACAAAGCTTGGAGGGCGGTTGATGTTAGAACATTCTCCTAAGAATGATCTTGAAGCCATCTTGATGTAGGATCATATTTGAGAGTATCTTACTCAAATATAGCTCTGGTGCTAATTGTAAGAATGAGATTGCAACTCAAAGGGGGTGAATTAGTTGACTTAAAATTATGGTAGCTTTTTCTACAAAATGTAAGAGTTAATGTGCAACGGATAATATTGAGAAAATAAACAAGAATAAATCAAAGAGGTAAGGGAAAAGAGAGTACACAATGATTTTATATTTCACCTTCTTGTCCACCGAAGGCTACGTCCAACATTCTTGCAACACAAGAGATTTTCCACTAAATATTATGAGTTGTAATTACAATATCTCACCCAGAGATTTCTAAGTATCTTACACACTCACTAATATTTATACCATTGGAAAACACATTTCCAAGTAACTCTATCCCCTTTCTATTCACACCTTGTGAACGAAAGTTTATTGCAATGAATGAAGAATTTGAATGATGGCTTTTGGATTGCCTTTACAAGTATGAAATATTATAGCACTTGCAATCCAATCAACTCTTTTGTATACTTAGTAATAATGCTCAATAGATTTGTAAAACTTTGAAACAATTACTTCAAGTAACTCAAAAAATTTCTTTTGAAAGTTTAAGAACTTAGTGCAAAAGTGCAGAAAAATAGTGAAGGAATTTTTCAGAGTCGTATGAGAGTTGTATAAAAGTTGTGTGTTTATGTTGTAAGAGTTAGAGTCTTTATATAGACTTTCCAAACACCCATGGTGTCTTTCTGAAAGTGTAG
>NC_032020.1:8092554-8098516 GCF_001865875.1 Lupinus angustifolius
TGGAGTGAAAACATTTCATTTTGAAATTTGAAATTTCATGCAACTTTCAGTAATCGATTACTGATAGTGGGTAATCGATTACCCAAACTCTCTGTCCACTGTTTATTTAAAAACGGATTAGAGTAATCGATTACACCATTTGGGTAATCGGTTACTCAACTTTTGTAAAACTGGTAATCTGTTACTCAAAGGCAATAATTGATTACTCTGAACAGTTTAAAGTTGAATAACTCTTTTTCTCACACATGTGACTTGTTACTTAAATGAAGTAACCCCTTACACACTATTTATAAAAAATGTTTTAAGTATTTTTAAAGTGTTTCATTATTCTTTAAAAATAGTTTGAGCATTACTATTATGCATAACTAAGAGTTTTAGGATAGAAGTACCTATAGAGACTTAATCTAATTTTCTTGAAGCTTTGATCTTCTTTGTCTTCATAAATATTCTTGTTTTTCTTCTTTTTGGTGATGTTGGTATCTTCATCAAAACATTGTCAAGGTCAAGCGCAAAGATCTTCTTCACACTTATCTCAATATATAATGAGGAGATACTCATACTTCATACAAATGAAATGATGAAGTAGATATTTAATATATATATATATATATATATATACTGACAATGTAAGTGGTTTTACATTGTTAGTATTTTATTTATATTCATATATTAACTATCAGTGACTTTCAAATAAAATTAATATCAATTGCATAAAAAAATTACATTAACGATGTATAAATCTTAAACCATAGAAATAATATGTGATATCATCTTGCTTGTATTAACTATCATGGGTCTTCACTCTCTTTGACTTTGGTGGCTTCACCCACTTCTTTATATTCTACCCTGGGTGAAGATTATACCCCCCTTTTGTTGCTATATTTAATTTTTGATTTCTTTTCAAGCTTCTAGTCCAGTTGATTACAAAAACAGAAATGTGAAATTAAATCTAAACTATATATCTTTGCAATATCTATTCCAGAATAGTTAAAAATTTTAATATAAATATATTACAAAAGACTTTTGATTTAAGTAAAAAAAAGAAGTTTAATTACTTATAGCTACTAAAAATATACCTATTAAAAAATGTGGGACATGAAGATAGGTTGGGACTATCCAAAGCATAACTCAAAGTCATCCCTTAATATAACATTACTTAATTATAATAAAATTATAAAACTCAAATTCATCAATATAAATTTCGAGTCAGGCTAAATTATTAAGACGAAATGGTCTTGCTCTCCCTTAATATCAACCTTACTTAATTATAATAATCATTGTTACATGTATCATATTAACTATTCATATGTCTAGTTTCTATGATTCTCAATACAATTATTATAAAAACAAATTATTTCCAAAAATAATATAATATGGGTGCGACTATCTTGCGAACTGCAGGTTAGTTCATCCAAGTGAACTGTTTGGGCAACCGTTAGATAGAAAGAGCATTAATCTGAGTCATTAAATTTTTACCGGTTACCCCTTATATATAGAAGTTTGTATGTTACAGGACGACTTCAATATAGTACAGAAGTCGATTCAGTAGGGGACGAATTATGAGGTTGAAGTCGTTTTCGTCCAAAACGACTTTTAACCGCTGAAGTTGAAGTTGTTTTTTGTCCAAAACGACTTCATGGTTGAAGTCATTATTAGAAACACAACTTCAGAGAATAATAATTTCCATGGCAGCCAATTTGGTAAATGCCATCTTCAGTACTAAGCAGAACATGGTTTATGAGGATGTGGGTTAAAGTCCTTCCTCCTTCACCTTTTATTTATTTTTTCATTTTTGAAATAAAGTTATTCTATAATCATAGTTATTATTACTAAATTAAAAATATGTATTTTGAAGGATAAAAAGCTCAAACCCAAATGAGTTACAACATACTTCGATATATTTAGCTTACAATTTAATAGATGATATTAAAGCAAATGGAAAATATGAAAAATGAAGAAGGAGGGAATTGAACCTTTCACCTAGATACATAAGATGCCTTTTACCAACTGGGCTTATATGTAATTTGTTATTTTCTAAAGTCGTGTTTTCTGATAACGACTTTAAGAATGAAGTCGTTTTGGACAAAAACAACTTCAACTTCAGAATTCGTCCCCCACTGAACCAAATTTTGTACTATATTGAAGTCGTCTTGTACTATACCGATTTCTGTACTATATTGAAATTGTCCTATACCATGCCGACTTCCATATATAAGGGGTAACCAGTCACAAATTTAACGGCTCAGATTAACGCTCTTTTCATTCGACGGTCGTCCAATAGTTCGCTTGGATGCGAACTAACTTGCAATTCACAAGTTAATTGCACCCATATAATAGTACATAATTAGTTATCATAATTATTTTATATATATATATTTCAACTTTATATATGGACACGCCTGCAATTTTTTCTTATGAATATCACATATAAGATTTTTTTTATTACATTAAAAATTATCATGCATTGAATTTGTTACAATTTTAAAGAATGTTGTTTCTTACATAAAAAAGGAAGACTTAAAAACATCAAACAATGTAATGGTAACATTATAAAGAGATGAACTTAGAGATGATCATATACATTTAATGAATGATAACTGTCACATTACTTTTATTTACCAATATCATAAATAATAATACATAAATAATGACTAATGATAATGTAGGAGTGCAAAATAAAAATTGGACACCATCAAACTTTATATATTCAGTAGTATAGTAGATATATAAAATAATACATAAGATTATATAACTTCACTTGCATCGGATACCATGTATTTTATACAAATATTATCTCTAAGGTCTTAGAAAACACTTTTCAATATGCAGCGGCCACGTGATTACTAGATTTTGCAGTATGATGGATTTATATGCAGTTACAGACAAATTATAATAACATTTGATTTGATACAAATAATGATACCCAGTTGTGATGGCAGAGCAAAGCCCAGGAGCATGTCATGTCTCGTCTTTTCTCTTTTGTGGATGTGAAAAAAGGTTGCCATGCGAGGTTACTGCTTTTTTCGCAACAAGGTCATTTTATATGTTTGCTTTGGGGTTTTGGATAGTCCCTTCTAAATATGGGTTTAGTTGAATTGGGTAAGGTTTATTCTTTATTCAAGTTTATTTTTTAATATTATCCTAAATATTGATTAAGATAACTCGAATTTGATTATAGGTTATATTAGATATAATGTATCGCTTATTTTTAGATGAAATATTATTAATATTATTTATTATTGTGAATATATAATTTGATATATAAAACAAAGATATTTTGTTAATGATTAAGATATATGTATATATATGATGAAAATGCTAGAAAGTAAATAATAGATGTAATGATATACTCATTGTGACAATAAATCACTTGCACAAAAGTGACATAAATAACTAGCAAAAACACTTCAAAAATCACGATTTAAAATGAAATTATATGAGTAGATAGAGTGTTGCAAATGCAATATCTATTTTGAACCAAAGTGATATCAATATTTTGTACACAATTGAATATACATAAACAGAAGTCATGAGTGACAGTTAAATGAGTTGGGTCAAGTTATGTTTATCCCTTAACCGATCTTAAATGTTGGTCAGCTCTAAATTTTGAATCCAAATTCGATCCTATGCTTATAAAATCCCACCAAATACGGATCCAACTATAATAAGGATTAAATAAGGTGAATGAGTAGAGTCCTACTCAACCCTAATAAATATCTCTAGACCCTCATTAGAAGATAGCCAAATACTAACACAACAATCACTGATCCTTAATCCCATGAGGCAGGAATGTCTAAAAGGGACAGTGTGGATTATGAGACTCTCACTTTATATCATATGATTGACATTAGATATATACAACTCCATAAACATAGTCCCAACGTTATGTCAATCTCACTCTCCATAATACCTGGTTTATTAAAGGTGTCACGTGTATAAGTATATTAACTTATTCCTTTTAATTTATACCATAAAAATAAAGAGAAAAAACTCCAGTTTACAATCCCAAAACTCCAGTTTACTATAACAATAAAGAGATCTTAAAACAAAAATCAACCTTAAAATACTTTATACAATTGTCACTATAAATATATTAAGGATTCCTAAGGTATGAAATAATATAATATCATTATTGAATATAACGGAGCAACATATACTATTCCAAGATTTTTGACATTTCATATATCTTGTCTCATGCATTGATCAGAAATATAAAATAAAATTAATAATATATTAAATTTATGTTTTATTATTCTGACTAATAAGAATAAAAGGTATATAAGGTAGTGTTGTGATAATTCGACCAGAGCGGGCGGTTTGACCGGTTAAATCCTGACCGGACTTGAAAGCAACTTTGGTTTATAGTCTTAACCAAACTGAGAGTTAAATCACTTTGAATTGGAGAAATTTTGATCAAACTATGTTAAACATGGTTAAATTGGAACAATCCGAAAAATGAACCATACAGTTCACCTTTAAATTAAAAAAACGAAAACTTCTCTAATATTTTACCCTAGTCCAAACAAAATGGAGAGATGTTACTTCAATATAATTATACAGAATTATTAATTATATAAAATTATATATTTATATATAATTATATATGTATAGATAAAAATAAATAATATATATAAACTTATTCAATCTAGTGGACCGTTTAATCATTTAAACATATTAAACCTTATACGATACTTTTTTCTGTTTAACTAGGTAGTTACCCATGCATCAGCACAATGCAATACTTCTTTGTTGTAAGATTAATAAAGCATATTACATGTACATTTACATGATTAAGAACACATATGTTATTCGTGCATTTGTGTGGTTAAAAAAAATACATATGTGACACGTGCATTCGTATTGTTAAGAACACATGTGACCTGTGTATTCGCATGGCTAAAAACACACATGTTACCTTACATTCACATTATTAATTAAGAAAACACATGTTATTCATGCATTCGCATAGTTAAAACACATATTACTCTCACATTCACAATAATAAGAATACACGTCTTATCTATGTATTTGCATATTCAAACACATAAGGAAAATAACTGACAATTTTTAATTTGAATTTTCTAATGAAAATAGGAAACTGAAAGTCTGAAACATGATATTAATGTTTAAAATAAATAATTTAAAATTTTGTAGAAAATAAAATGATTTTTTCAATTTTAAATACGATTTTTTTAATGAAAATATGGAAATCAAATCGTTATACTATATAAATCTTTTTTATTAAAAATATATTTAAAAGTTACAAAAAAAACTTCAATTTGGAATTTGATTGTTTTAATTATAATAGAGAAAAATTAAAATTCAAAGAATTTGAACTATGATATTAAAATTCAATAGAAAAGGTGTCATAAAACTTTGATGAGGTGAAAAACTACAGTGATTCTTAGGTTAATAGTAGACGTTAATATAGATAGATTAATGTAAACAAATAGTACAGATGTGAAAAATGATTTGAATTTCATCTAATATTTAATTACTATTACTTTTTAACATAACAAAACATAGGGACTGTAAACATTCAATTTTGGTGGGGTAGCGACAGTGACCAATCAGTAATTAGTATAAAATTATTAACCTATAATGTAACGCCCCGAAAAATACTTCTCAAAAATATTGCGGAAAAATGGGTAAATTTTTTTTTTTTGAATGGGGATGTAGAGATTGTATAAAATTGTTTCCTTTTAAAAACCTTCCTTTTCCGGGACATCACTTTAAGTAACTCAAATGCGGAAAATCAACTTATCGTTATCGAATGATAACTTAACCCGATTCACAATTTCCTGAATAACACAATGCATATACACGGTTAAGTCATCTTTAGTTCTTACAAACTAAATCAACAAAGGCGGAAACTACATCGCCACTAACATATACAAAACCCAAAAGAAAGGGCGGAAATACTAATCATCGCCAACAGACATTAAACAAAGACATGAACAAG
>NC_032020.1:8098616-8098881 GCF_001865875.1 Lupinus angustifolius
CAAGCGAGGCCCCTTCTTGCTCAAGCGAGACATCATTAAAATCTTGATTTTTTTTTTTTAATTTTTTTTTCCGCTCAAGCGGCTTTTGCTCGCCCGGGCGAGGCCTGAGCTCGCCCAAGTGAGAAAATCCTCAATTTTCATCGAAATACTGGGCATTTTTCGCCTAAGCGAGACCCTTGCTCGCCCGAGCAAGGATTTGGCGCCCGGGCGAGGGAGTTCCAGAACCAAAACTTCCCCTCGCCCAAGCGAGACTGTGCTCGCCCGG
>NC_032020.1:8098981-8113422 GCF_001865875.1 Lupinus angustifolius
CTCCAAAAATTACCAAAATTTACCATAAAATAGGAAATAAAATTACAAGACTAAAACTCAACTAGAGTTTTGTCTAATTCTTTACCGAAAATTCCCAGAAATTCATTTTCGAATATATAATTAATAAAAATATTAATAAAATCTTATAATTCAAAATCTTAAAATTCGCGGTGTTACATATAAAATGTATAAAAAGTAAGGATAGTAAGGATAATGTGGGAAGAGACATTGTAATAATATAGAACATTTTTAAAAGGGAAAAATGTAATAAGGAAATGACATGTGATGAAAGAATTTTTTTATTATGTTGCTAATAGATTTTTTATTATATTGTTAATAGAAATGTGATTGGAATTTTATTGATATAGAGTCATTGGAACAAGATGTACCCCCATAATATAACGGGTACACATCTGCTGTCCCATATTTTGTATCACACCATGTGCCATGAATTGTGATTGGTCAGAAAAAATATATTTAAGTTAAAATTTAATTATTAAGTATTTTTCTGACCAATCACAAATGCATGACACATGGAGTGGCACAAAGTGTGGGACAACAGATGTACTCCCTAATATAACATGCAATAAGAAAAGCAATAGGGCATACTCTAATATAGTCCAATGTATAGAGAATATTAAAAGGACAGTGGCAATGGCATATTGGCATCCCACTAATCAGTCACTGGTCAATGCACAGACAAATTATTTGACTGCACTGCCTCGTTTTATGCAAAACTCTAACATGGGTCCCACTTCCCTTCATTATCTCAACCATCACCCTTCAACCTTTTTTTATTTCCTCTCTTATAAAAATCATAGAGTTAGTACAATCATATAGTTAGTACAATCTAGATACTGTAGCTTTTTAAGTCATAGATTCAGTTATAGTATTAATTTATGAGTATTTTTAGTTAAATATATTCAGACACGTTATCTTCTTCTACGGGCAACAGTACTTTTTCTAACTTTATTCAGGATTTTCATTTCTTTATTAGCAAATGTATATATTAATTAATTATGAGTGCAAAGAGGTACATCAACGCATATGCAAAGTACACAAAAAAACACTCCCTAAATATACATTATTAAACAAGATTGGGGAGTTATACACTAGTAATACATATATATACACTAGTATTTTATATTATCAGTCTATATTTCTTTTTTTCCTGAAAATAAACCATAATTAAGTAATACATTATATATAAGCCTATTAAAATTTAGTAAACTTATTAAATGCACATTTATTATTAAATGATATAAGTAAAATTACAAATTCAAGCATCCCACATGCTACCAACTAGTACATACAATATAGAAGGAAAATAGTAAGCATATAATAAATCTGAATATATTGACTAAAAGTGGATGGGATAAACTCTATTTAATACAAATTATACTGTATAAAATAATTCATTTAATTGTACCTGGAAAGGAGAATAACTAATAACTAATTTTAAACAAGGGTAAACTTGTCAAAGGAAATTTCAACAAAGAAATATGGAATCAAACAGTTGTATACTAATTATGAGCATGAAATGTCAAAGGAAAATATTTTAAGAAAATTCTCGTTGATGAACATTGATAATTCGTGTATTCTGTAGTATTACATAACATTTCTATCATATCCCATTTAAAATTTAAAAGACACTTCTTTTAAGAAATTAAACAACTATTTATTTAGTGATTTATGCATATAAATTTATATATTTAAAATCGTTAAAACACCTACTAATCAGCTGATTATTTTGACCACTTTTAATTAATTTCAACAAAGAAAATATCTGTTATGATTAAAAAACAAATGAACCATTTCATTTAATAATATGTTTGTCCTTTTTCTTATTTTAAGTTTAAAACATGTTATACTATATACTTTACCTTTTCAAAAAGTTGATAAAAAAATCTTAAATTATTAGATATAATCATATAAGTATGAATAAAAGTGCTATAATCATATTGTGAACGGACGAATAGAGAACTTTAGAGAATGACAATGATTCATAAAATGAAATATTAATTTTAATATACAAATTTAATGTACAATGGTTGGTAATAATGTTGGAATTGGTTGGTTAAAGTTTTGATCAAACTAGTTCCTTAAGCATGCTCATATATGTTCATTTTATTTATGGAAATTGTTTAAGGTTAAAAATATTTATTTGAGTGACCTCCATATTTAAAAAAAGATTAGTTTTATAGTGTGATCCTTCTCAGTGTCAAGTTCAATTAACCAACAGATAAAATCTTGCCTACACGACAATCAATTATATCCGAGCAAATAAGATTTAGTCTATACGACCATGGATTATGTCCGCAAGGTTAAACTAGCTAAAGAAAAGAACGACATGAGCAGGACAGGGCCAAACTAGCACCTATTACGTCGAAAGCAACATGTCACTTGAGAAGTGGACAGGTCCGCATTGCCCACAAGCACATAGTCTAGATCTATAATAGTGTCACTCTCGTGAGTTCCTAAAAGAACAAGATCACATCGTCCGCAAACATTCCCTTGGAGCACAATCCACTCCAACCGACAATATAAATAAGTGAAGTAACACTAATGGAACAACAATATATTCTCTCTACCTTCTCTCTATAAACATACTCCTATAAATACATTTGATTTGAGATGTATTTCCTAAACCAACATGAGAGACAACAAGTAAGGAAAGTGAACAAAGCCCAAACTGCAGGCAGTAGGTTAAGAGTTACCTCAATTATTCATGTCCCCTATGTCAGGTACTTAGGCAGCATGAAATGGAAAAGTGTGAAACAACCATGTTAGCAGAAAGATGAGTTGAATAACCTATTGTCCCATTAGGGGAATAATATTTCAACATATAATTGTAAAAAAAGGTGATTCTTCTAACCTCATTCCTTTCAATTGTAACATTGATTGCCCAAATAAGTAAGGTATTATTCATGTTATACTATGCTCAACTGTGTGTACAAAATGGCAATCATAAATGGATAAGGATCTATACATAGAAAATCTGACCAACATTTAAGAGACTCTCATGAGGAACATTGAAGATAACACTATTTTCCCTGCATATCTTCCTAAGAAATGCATATATATAATCAACTGCTATTTTCTTGTACAACCTTGAATCCCTACTTGCCCTCACAATTGTGTTTCCTAGTATGTGAACCATCCCGGCATCCCTGCTCTGATTCAAAAACTCAAGTTCATCAACCTCAGTGTTGTTGCTTACTTGAGCACTGGACCTGATAGAAATATTCACATGTGGTGGATATTTGAGTGGTACTATTGAATCTACTGAGGATATTGTTGAGTCCATGTTTGGTGAACTTGTGTTTCCATTGTTATTCAACAAGCTTGACTGCTGTGTTTGCTGTCCGCATAAACTGTATTCATCTGAATCTGAACATCCTTCCATCATAGACTCAAGCCGAACAAACGTGAAAAGGCTATCAAAAAGCCTTTTCTCAAAATCGTCATCTTTCTTGTGTAGGTCTTTGTAGCCGTATCGTGCCACACATCGAAACATGTGGAAATTCTTAGGTCCAATCCTCTTGACAAGGAACCGCTCTTCTTCTGGCACTGTGTAGACAGGAAGGTATTTCACGCATATGAAAATGACAACAGAATGTATGGCTGGTAGGTTGGTGACGAAATGAGAAAAGATGTGGGGTACTCCACTTGCGAGCTCCGTGTAGACTAGTCCAACTCCGGGGACACGAACAAGTCCTAAACTTGGGCCAAGGCCAAGAATCCATGCCATCGAGACTTTACTATGCATTTCAAACTCGTAGCGTTTGAGTGTACCATAATGCCAAACATACATAATAATAAGAAATGCTCCAGCAATTACAAGTGGAACCCACCCACCTTGATCAATTTTGAAGAGCACAGAGGAGAAGTATGTGCATTCTACAATCAATGATAAGCCAGTGAAGAGGAGGACAAGAATCCAATGGCAGCGCCACACTAATATCATGATTAAAATCATAAGGAATGTTGTAACCAAGAATACTATAACAACTGCAGTACCTGTCATGACAAAGATAATTATACAATTGAGGGCATACTAAGAGAAAAGCTACAATGTCATTGTAAATTAAAGGTGCAGCATCAAACATGTCCACAACATTATGAAGTTCCCTAAACTGCATGATGCTAATTTGCTATGACAGACGAAATGCAAATGCAGTTCTGCATAAAACACTTTCTCTTTAACATTGAATTATAGCTTCAAATCCAGACGCATGCCTTTTGTAATGGAAGTTCAAAGATTTCTAACCACTTAGTTTCACATTTCTCAGTGGCTTCGAGCTTGTTGGAAGTTTGGGCAGCCAAAGTTTTCAAAACATAGGGTTTTTTACACTAGTAGACGAGCTTGTTACTCTGCTCATTTTGACCCAAGGCAGAGGGGAAATCATCCAGAAAAGTGAGAATTACCCTAACAAAGATTCTACTGCACTTGTAACACACTAATACTTGTATATACATTATGCAATGAGTCTAATAGAGTTTGTTAGAATAAAACATTTTACAATTCCCTCTCCCGCACTCGATTGTTTCTAACATATTCTATTCTATTAACCTTAACATTCGGAAATGAATAGACATATAGGTCAAGATGTTTGAACTGGATGCAATGTAGCATAAAAGGTCTGTAAGCATTTGTGCATTAATAGACACACTGGTGTATACAATATCAAGATGGTAAATGGGATGTACATTAGCATAGAAGTTGTGAATACTGGTTTTACTTAGCTAAGATCTTTTAGTGCTTTCCTCAAACACTACACATGATTTTTTTTTAAACTTAGCGTGATACAGATCATCACGAAATAGTTATGTTTTCAGCCTGACATTAAAGATTTACATACAGTGAATGTTAGTAGCAGGAACGGTATTCATCATAGGATTCAATAAGGGAAAGGAAAAACTTACCATATGCATTTCCAATCTGGTTTTGATTTTCGAACCCAGCAGTAACGGCAATGCAAAGAATCATAAGGATCCAATTAATATCTGGAACATATATCTGGCCAATGAATTTCTTTGAAGTATATACAACATTAACTCTTGGGAAACATCCATGGGCAAGGGCTTGCTTAATAATCGAAAAGGTTGCAGTTATTGTAGCCTGGCTTGCAACTATAGCTGCTAATGTTGCGACAACAAATACTGGCCAGAATATTCTCTCTGCAGAAAAGCAAAATCAACATCTGACAGATAAACAATTACTACATGAAGAAAGAATTCTTAACAAAGAAATACAGTTATTGGAATAGGTTAATCTCTAACGATATTGTATAAAATTATGCAGTAAGGCAAATTAATGCAAATGATAGTATTCAAATAAACTGGATGCAAGCTTTCGTACCAGGAACTAGATACTATGCAGTTTAAGACAGGCACATGCAGTGACCGACCTACAAAGTTTAAGTTGTTGGGGGGAATTCACATACATATATCAATAAGATTATAGATATAATATATTACTGAAGTATGAATATATATCATAAGTTTTCTTTACAAATTTGTATACTTTGAAACATTGGGGTGGGGATAATTAATACAAATAATATACATAATCTTCAAAAAAAACCAGAATACTTTTGGGGGTAGTTTCCTTCACAATGCTTTAAAGTAGGTCTATCCCTACTCCCTAGCTACATGCCATAGTGAAATGTAAATTGATCCAGACAAGGAAAAAAGCACCAAGTATGAGAGTGAAAATTAAAGAATTTACTATAATTGCATTGATTATTTACCAAGCTATCCATTTAAATTATATCCCATGGTGCCAACAGCTGGGAAAAGAACAAGAAATAATTGCATTGTGATGTTTAGATAGAAAATGATCATAGATTAGTTGTCATAAAACCGAAGAGGGGGGAAAGTGGAAAACACCCATTATGTTTCGTGATATGAATGTGGGAACATACTTGTTGAGTATCAGGACGAAAATATTCCAAATACTACTAGTGCATCACAAAGGAAATTTTTGATAAAGTGAAAATTATAACTAACCTGGAATAGAACGATAAAAGACATCATGTGAGTGATTCAAGTTATTCATAAGATAAGCAGCCTGTCCAGAATAGGCTAAAAGAAGGCAAGGAAACACAACTAGAGTAAATGCAAGCTGTACAGCTGAGACTGGAAAATGTGCCAGGTCAGCAAAAAGAGCCTCCGTCCCTGAAAAAAAAATTACGAGTCGTCGAGTCAAAAATAACAACTATTCACTTCATTTGCAAACGCTTCTGAAATACAAGAAAGAATTCAATAGCAACAAAATCTGAATTTACCAGTTATGCAGAGCATGATACCACCGAGGGATGTCCACCCTGCTTTTCCTCCTCTTCTAAAATAACGATATATATACACAGGTGAAAAAGCTTTTAGAACATCGCTTCCATAGTGGCAGATGTTAAATATACCTATACCGCCAATTAGGAGAAACCAAAGGAGGACGATTGGAGCAAAGAGCCAACTAACTCTATCTGTTCCATAGCGTTGCATGCTGAAAAACCCAACTAATGTTACAACAGCAAGCAGCTCAACTACACCTGAAGGACAGACATAAAGAAGCTTTTCAAAACCTATGAACATAAATTTACTTGATAACAATACATATATATATGCATAGCAATGAAAATAGAAGAAAAATGTCTTGTTATAGGTGTTGGACCATACCATTACTTATATGAGGCTGAATTACTTTGATGCCACCAGCAGCTGATAAAACTGCAATAAAAGATATGGTTATAAATCTCTAGAAATAACTGGAGGCGTATAAAAGATGATACTGAGTAAAAGAATAACTAATTGCAGTGAAAAAAATTGATCAGGACACTTTGCACTATAACATACATAACACATAAATGAAGAAAAAAAGAACTCAGGAAATAATTAAATTCCATGAGTCACCCCCATTATCAAGTTTTTCAAACATATTGTCTTGAACTTGTGCTTTATACTCATGCTTTAATCAAGAACAATAGGTGCATAATGTAAGAAATAAGAAAGAAGAGGAAGAGAAGAAATAAGGGAGTGAGAGACAAACAGAGTGAATATGAAACAGAGAAATCAATTCTCTGAAATCTCATTAATGAAAGTTATGTGACCTCTAACTAACTCTTACACAAACTAACTAACTTTCTGACTTCTTATTACACTTTGTACTACACTCTAATACATAAGTCATGCATGTGCACCTCCTAGACAAAAGAAAAGTAACATAACTAAGCTATAGAAATCTCACACTACCCAAAAATCAACAGATGTTAAGGATGTGAGCCAAATTAGTTCCACCAAGTCAAAACAAGCTATGCATAAAAGATGCCAACAATGTAGGATGACCAAGTTTCCAATCCTACCAGGATTTGTTGTTGGTGAGCTATCTATATGTATCATGTAATCGCTTGTTAAGCCTAGGGCCTATGTTAACCCTGTTATTGGGCAATTACCACTGACCCGAAATTTTGTGTTCACTTAAAAAAGCAAAGCAAATTTCTTCTGGTCCCCATGGTGTCACACTATTATAGATATCCTTCTCAAGGCAAAGCCGCCACATCATACATACAAAATAAGAGCTAAGAAAGTCACACTATTATCATTTGATCCTTAACTATGGGCATCACTATAGGAAACTTCACAACCAAGTAAAACTAATAGATGTTTTCTATCTTCTTGTCAGGTTCAAAAAAATAACAAGCCTTCCTTAACTTTGTTGTCATTAAATCCTTACGGTCCAAGTGCGGCACCAATGACAGGAACTAACCTTAAGTTGAACCTGACATACACATATCAAGAAGTACAACCACTAGATTTTCAAAGCTCCTCCGTGCGTTTACTTTCCCTTTTCTTTTAATTTCTAACTCATTTCATCAACCTTAAGATAATGACAACATGCTCATAAAGTCATAATAGCATAGAAATATTAACATTGCCTGTTTCAGCATAGTATTCTAAGAGAAAATACCACAGCCTTGCATATTTGTATCCATATGAAAGACTCATTTGAAGTCTTCTCGGGAACTTTCTAAAGTACACATGGTGTGCAAATCTGGTAACATATGACATATTTTCTCTCCTCCATGATGAATGGCACAAAGCCACAAAATATTTTGAGCATATCACTAATATATGGAGAGAAATATCAGAATAGCTGAAACTTATTCGGAAACTGGACTAGAAACATAACAATCAGCAATACATCTAGAGGGGAAAAACATATTTCTTAGAATATAAGTCATAAATCAGGTATTAATTAAGCGGAGATTTATACGTACTAAGATTATGTTTTCCTTGCCACTCTTGAGCTTCAATTTTAAATACACATCTTTGTTTCTGAATTTATTAGTACCAAATAATATATATGGTCATCCAAAACCCTACCAATAAGTTATATGCACACCAATTTGCCCTTTTTCTATCTCATAAAATACTTTTATTAATTCCTTTTACAATTAGTTAAATCTGCACAAATTCACGGATATAACATACTGAAGGATATGTACTTGATAGATAACTTACATTGGTAAACTGTAAGCTAGTTGTTTTTTACAGAAATATAAGAAAAACAAACAGGAACAAGAAGATCGGATTCAGAGGGATGGAATACCTGATATAGCAGGGGTAAGAATCCCATCTCCAATCACCATGCAGGTGCCAACAAGGACAAGGATAAGAATGGCCCTCTTCCTAGTAGAATTCTCTTCTAACCATCTTTTGGTTTTTGCAGAAAATGTTTTTTCATGGAAGGTAGATCGACTATATGTAGTTAACTCTTCATCTGTCCGATGCTGGTTGGGAATGGTTTTTATCTCTGCATGTCGACAAAGCAAGGAATAAAGCGCAAATGTTCCACCTGCTCCACAAATGTTAGTTTTGTAAAAACTTCATTGAATCTCAGTGTGCATATCTATCTAATAGGAATTAGATGAAAAACTATTGTGTTTTGCTTGCAGGAATGAAAGGAGCCCAGTCAGTTTATTGATTGAAAAGAAATTTGTTCATGAAAACTCAGACAACATTTATTCTATACTTAACTATGTATTTATTTGATATGCCTAGAAGAAACTGTAACTATAAATGAAAAAGTTCTGCAGATAAGTGAGGAAGGCATAAAGGAAGGATGAAATTTTCTGATACTATGGTATCCATCCCTTTTCCGATTTTAACTGTTACACATTATCATATAAGATACATTTTTTCTTATTTTTTATTTACTGCTTATAAGATGCAATTATGCAAATGTACAGTTGTTTACTGCGCAGAATTAACAATATGAGAATCTTATTGACAAAAAATATCACTGAAGACGGAGAAATGGAGTTGATTGTCAATGTGTAAAGTTATAATGCAGAACTAAGTATTTCGTTCGTAAAATCTTAAACACCAAAAGTTAACAAAGCAGTATACCTTGGCCATTGTCGTTTGCTCTTAATACAACAAAAACATATTTGAGGAGTGGCACCAAAGTAAGAGAGTAGATGATCAAAGAAAGAGCTCCAATTACGTCCTCCGGATCTTTCACTCCATGGGGAAATGTATTGTAGAAAACATACAAGGGTGAAGTGCCCAAATCTCCATAAACCACGCCAAGACTCTGATATGCAAGCCGCAGAAGCACCAGTGCAGAAAATTTCTAAGCAAATCAAAAGTTTATCAACACAGAAATATATACCAAATGCAATTTAGCAGACAATATAACTATTTGTATTCGGGAATGAAGAGATCCAGACTGAAAGTTACTTTTAAACAACTTCACAAGCACATCAAACTTGGATTAATTAGTCAAATTGGCATTTACATATGTAGTCAAATTGCTTTTGAACTATCTGGAATTGAGATGAAACTAGTAGTAATTGTTTCAAATCCGTGCTTCAGAATGCATTGTAGGGAATATGATCTTCACATGATTTGGCTGCAACCAAGAATGCAACCTCATCAAGCAGGCTGCATGCTGCCGTATCAGCTGTAACGCAGACGCCATTGTGATTACAACTGTAATTTAAAGCCTCGTTACCATTTTTCTTGATTCTAAGGAAAGCCATAACAAACACTCTTTGTGTGCTCAAATTGTGTTCAGATGCAGATGCAATCTTTGTCCTTATGACGTGTATTAAATGCTAAAACCTAAAATTAAAAATAAGAAGGGCTATTTCAAAATGTAGATTCTAAAGTCCAAGCTCAAATTCCAAGCATCTTTCTGAGAATAAAGATCAACTATCCCAAGTTGGTGTCCCTAACCTTGTCCCGCCCAATAACATAGTGCCAAGTCATTTAACATTTCAGCTCACATTTAACAAGCCTAAGCCAATAAAACAGTACCCATTGAAAAGGTTCTTGTGTGGCACTATGTTATTGGTTGGGGGTCACCAACTTGGATAGCTGATCTTCATTTAACATTGACAAATAGTCCGTTACTCACTATTCAAAAAGATGAGCACATTTGTCATCCCACAAGTTGTGTCACTGCATGTACCACTAGCCTGTCATTGGTTGAAAATATTATTTAAGTTAAAAAATTAATAATTGATGGCGCATACAGTGGCACAACTTGTGGGACAGCAGATGTGTACCCTTCAAAAAGAGAATGAACATGAGTTGTCCAAGTTGGTGTCCCTAACCCTCTCCCGCCCAGTAACAGAGTGCCAAGTCATTTAAAATTTCAACTCACATTTAACAAGCCTAAGCCAGTAAAACAGTAATCATTGCAAAGGTATTGGGCAGGACAGGGTCAGGGACACCAACCTAGGACAACTGATCTTCATTTGTCAATGTTAATAACTTAGGATTATGTATTAAATGCAGGATCATGTATTAAATGGTAAAATCAAAACTAAAACGGGTTATTTCAAACTTCTAGATTCTAAAGTCCATACTCAAATCCCAAACATCTTTTTGGTCAATGGGAGGCATTACAAGGAGAAGAGTTGAGAAGGGAATGGGAATTGGGAAATGTGCCACAGCATAATCAACTAATGAAAATTCCAATTGAACAGTGACTTCTGAAGATGGCTACATTAACAACTTTTTAAATTTTGGATTGACAAATCATCACAGCAAGTAATAATTTGTGTATAAACTTAGAAGCTAATTAAAGAATTAGAATTTAGAAAACAAATTCACTTCAAAAACAAAAAATCAAATTGGTATAAATATAAATGAATTACATCTTCTTATCAGTATAATCAATATAATATATATAATTTATAAAAAGGGTTGAAGTAAAATGCAAAATTGTATCATACCTTTTCTCTATACATATTCCTAAGCCTCCCTGCTTCTTCATCCATAGGTTGATCAAGCTTCTGATCCAAATCCCACATGCTACCTTTGTTATCACCATCATCACTATCTACTCTTGAAGCCATTTTGAACTCACTTCAACAACTTCCAACTAATAACAACTTTGCACTCTTAAATCCGTTTTCAAAACCACGGATCCAAGCTAAAAGATAAGGAAAATTGAAGATTTCACTGAGTGGTCCAAACCATCTTCAAAAATAAAATTAAAAAGTTAAAATTGCTCAGTTCAGTTTTAAACATAAAAAAAAATTATACCTCTTATACCGCTGATCCAGCCTAAGATTATTCAAAAAATTCAGCATAAATAGAGTAAAAGTTTCAAGCTGTGCCAAGCCTGCATTTACAAGTATAATTTTTTTAATCAAGATTGAAAATTAATTTGAAATGCGAAGTACCAACATAAAAATCCCAAATATAAAACCCAGAAATGCAAATTTGGTTCAAGTAACCAGAGCTCATTTATATGATAAAAAAAGATTAAAAAGGCTCGTTTGTTGTAGCAGGTACTTGAACCAAGTCTTACACTGAGAAAGAAGTGTTTTTTATTTGAAAAACAAAAACCCATTTGAGTTTTGACATGTCAAAGCATGCAAGTGAAAAGATAGAAGAAGCCATTTAAGATTTGGGATAAGAAAAACAAAAGAGAGTAACAGAAGAAAAAACACACATGTTTTGTGCTAAGCTTGTTTGTGTTGGCTCTTGTTGTGTTGTTGGTGGTGCGGTTATACAGAGCACTCTCTTGGCTCTTCCAAGCTACAAGACAAAGTGTACAATCTAGACAGAAAAGTTTAGCAGAGAGCTACAATATGTAGAAAGTAGAGAGAGAAATATAGACAGAAGTTGATGAAGAAAGAGATATAGGGAGGAAGTGGGTCCCACCATGAGATTTATTTCATTTTTTAATACTCACAAGGATATCAGGATCAAACTGAATTTTATACTACTAGATTAGTTTGTTGTTGGATTTGTATTGCAAATATACCTATTATAATCTTCCTCATTTAAGATAAATAAATGGAAATAATTCAGATCAATATTCACTGTATAATAAATGCCAATAAATAATTATTTATGTTTAATAACGAGATTATATTTGTAGAGAATAAGATATGAATTTTACATATATCTGCAAGATTAATATCAGAATTACTATTATTCAAATTAGAATCGAAATAAGTCTTGCAAGTATAGTGTTCCAGTGTATTTTCAAAAGGACAATTTAGTTTCTTGTCCTTGTTACTTACCACTTGTCCACTAGACCACAACAATTGCTTTTGTAAATTAAAAATGATTACATTCCAATAAGTTGAGTTATGTTTCTAGCTTTTTTATTATAGTTTTTCAGCTAGTGTTGTTGCTTTCTTGTCCTTGCCCATGTGGAGTTTCTAATTTCCCAACCCGGTATTTAAACTTTTTTCAGGTGATAATAAATTACAATCATTTTCACTGTCTAAGTAAAATATCATTATCAAATTTATTTTTTATCATTAAAATTGATAAGTCTTTAGAGGTTATGAAAATTAAGGACTATGTATTTTGGGGCAGGGTTGAGTTAAGGTCTAAGGTGAATATCACTACTACCAAACTCAACCTCAAACATAGTAAGTTTTTCATGTCAAACCTGAATTAGGAAGAATACTCACATACACACCTTGTCATTCCTTTTTCTTATCCTAATATGAAAGAATCGTTTATAATTGTTTTACCAATGTAGGTTCTTATGCTAATATGAAAGACTCATTTATAATTATTTTACAAATGTAGGATTAGTCAATGTCGAGTAGATATTTAGCTTTTATTAGAAGATATGGAGGATATCTATGATGCTATATTTTCAATGAAATTTCAATTTAAAAATAAGAGCTATTAACTTCTTATTATCTATACTTCTATATTTTTAGGTAAAAATCTATATTATCTATATATACAATAACGTGATGGTAGTTATGACAATTTTTCTATCTAAATTTGTTACATCCATATGCTTAATTTTACTATTCAAAACCAAACATCATTCGATTGAAAATTATCATATTTAAATATGGAGCAGAGTAGACAATAAATACCACTCACCAGTCCAGAAGGTAATAAGCCCCACACAAAAATAAAACTGAACTCTCCAAATCCTTCTCAATGACTAAGCCTCAGAGTCAACATAGATCACTTATCTTTAAGGGTGTAAAAAAATTTCTTTCCTCATGTAATAATATTTGATTTCCATTATTTATGACCAAGTTCGGTACCATGTATCGGTTTTCTTATAAAGAAGTTGACAAACCAAGTAGAACCAGGTAACTACGACCCGTGTGGTGATCCATTAAATATCATATTTTCATTTGTTTTGTCAGCAACTTCAATTTCCAAAAGCATGCACTTTAGGCTATATATTATTCAATGTTTTCTGCTGCATTGTTTATGTTTCCTACTCAATATTCAGAGCTATAGTGGTGATATGTGCTTGGTATCTGTCTCTATATATATATATATATATATATATGCCTAAATAGAGGGTGAGTTTTGTGCGGTAAGGTTGTTGTTTAGTGACCATGAGGTAATGATTTAAAACAGTCTCTTTATTTTGCAGAATAAAGTTGTGTACATTTATCGTAGACTCTACTAAATGGGATCCACAAGACACAAACTAGCAGAACAGGTTGTGGTGGATTTGGAAAGGGGGTGGTGCTAAACTGTATGTGGATGAGCCTAAAAATGCCGATTTTGGTTAATCTTTTTCAGGAGGATATATCAGAATAGACTGCAAGACTTTTGAAATACCGAAAATCTAATCTTGTTTCAGCAACTAATTAAGGCTGAGTCTTTTCTTCTACCAGGTAATAATGCAGAGTCATTCCTTGCCTATTTCACACCTTCATGTGCATTTATCTTTGCTGCACTAATTTGTGGTGACATAATGTCCATACCCACAAGAAATGGTTGGTTCAATCTTGAGTACAAATCCTTGGGCAATGGAATTATAATTTTGATTAATGTTATTAAGTTGAATTGTCACTTAAGCTTATAAGTTAAGGGGAAAGGCACATCTTTCAATCTTAGTATCCCAAAGCAATCAACTTGCAATCTCAGCAATCTCACTCCCCCAAAGTCTTTGAAAATTAGAACTACCTTTGGGGGGGGGGTGG
>NC_032020.1:8113522-8122976 GCF_001865875.1 Lupinus angustifolius
TCTAATGGTCAGGTTGGAGAGCTTACGGAGTGAGGCTATAAGGAGATTAAGAGTTCAAATCTCACCTATCACACAATACTAACCTACTAATATTTCGCGATAAAAAACCTTTGTTCAGATCCAAAACAGTTAAAAAAAAGGCAAGTGTTTTACATGGTACTAAAGCTCTTAGTTTCTTACCAGTGTAAAGATCTTCTCTGAATATAACTAAATGAAATGCACCGGTTTCTAAAGGGGAACTCTGGTGTACATTTCTATATGAGAAAATAGGAACATAGTTGATACCAAGATATGATGTAAAATGCTTCTAAATGAGGCACACTCTATGGGGAAAAAAGTGGCATGGGCCATATCTGTGTTCATTTGTATTGTGTAAAGGTCAGACACTGAATTTGTACTTGGAATGGTACGGTTGTAATAAAAAATCACTATGTATTTTAGAATTTCTAATAGCATTTTTTTAAACGTCGTGATCATTTATACTTCTAAAAATGCAAAATATATTGCGATACAGAATGGTGAAGTCATAGTTGAAGGAAGTGGGAGACATGTACATTTTATTTTTTTTATAACCAAAATTTGGTTCAGGACGTGAGGTTCAAAAAAAGATGTGAGCTTCATGAATTGGAATATTCCTAAGTAAAGAGAATGCACATATGATATTCCTATGCATTTACTTATAATTTATCAATTCACTATGTATTATTGTATCAAAAAATTTCACTGTCTTATTTGGTTAACATGAAAAATATTGATTATCAAATCTAATGTTTTTAGAACTATATAAGAATACAGGTACAAAAAATAAAGTCACCATTTTTCAATAGTGACATTTATAACTATCCCTAACGTATACTCGAAAAGAGTAATAGAATCTTAAACTTTCTAGCCTTTCTATCTAACTTAACAACATAAAGACCTAAACCCAATATCAAAAACTAGAAATTTGTGCCTATAAAAATTACGCATGAACAAGTGTATATAGCCAAGATATATTGATTGTTATTGTGAGATTTTATGCTTGACTTATAATGAAATTGATAGAAGTGGATTGATCAATATATTTATGGTATGGAGTTACAATATGACATTGGGTCTTATATGTAAATATACCAGTCTCTTATAACAAAATTTTAGGAAAATTAATAGAAGTCTATTGATCAATATATTTATGGTATGTAGTTATAGGAGAAGAAGAAACCAAATTCATGGTATGTGGGTGGATGGGGTTTGGTGTGAACAAGATCCTATTATTAGAAAAGGGATAACCTCCTACATTAAAAGGTTATTTTCCAGCAACTAATTTGTGAGGCCGGGACTGGATGGAGTGCATTTTAACCAGTTGAATTCTTCTCAAGTCATGTATCTGGATTCTGGAATTTTGGAGGAAGAGATTAGAGAAGCGGTTTGGAGTTGTGCTAGTGACAAGAGTCCGGGGCCTGATGGATTCAATTTCAAATTCTTCCAGGAGTTTTGGGGTTTGATTAAAAAGGATATTATCCTTTTTGTTCAGGAATTCCAGTTGAGTGGTAGGATTCCGAAGGGTTTGAATTCTTCATTCATCACTTTGATTCCGAAGAATAAAAACCCTAATAAGATCCAAGATTTTAGACCGATATCTCTTGTGGGGTCTTTGTATAAGATTCTTGCAAAGATCTTGGCAGGAAGGCTTAAGGGAGTTATCAGTTCTCTAATCTCCCCTACTGAGTCAGCTTTTATCCAGGATAGAAGTATTCTGGATGCTACGGTTGTGATTAACGAAATCATTCATTCGGCTAAGAAGGAAAAGGATGGATGTTTGTTGTTCAAGATTGATTTTGAGAAAGCTTATGATTCTGTTGACTGGAGTTTCCTAGATTATATGCTTTCTAGGTTTGGTTTCTCTTATAAGTGGAGGAAGTGGATAAAAGATTGTCTCTCTTCGACCTTGATGTCTGTGTTGGTAAATGGGACCCCAGCGGGGTTTTTCTCTGTTTCGAGAGGCATTCATCAAGGGGATCCTATGGCACCCTTCTTATTCCTTATGGTGGCGGAAGGTTTCGCAGGTTTGATCGCAATGCTAGAAGTGTTGGGTTATTTGAGGGTTACAAAATTGGTAGTTGTGGAGTGGAGGTGTGTGATCTTCACTTTGTTGATGACATTATTCTTGTTTGTAAGCCTAATGTCAAAAACCTTTGGTGTATCAAATCCATTCTCAGGTGCTTTGAACTAATTTCTGGATTAAAAGTGAACGCCCAAAAGAGTTATTTGTTTGGCATTTCGGTTTTAGATTCTTTTCTTACTGGTGCAACTAATTTCCTATCGTGTAACCTTGGGTCATTTCCATTTCTTTACTTGGGAATTCTACTTGGGGCTAATCCAAGGAGGCTTTCTACTTGGCAGTGTTTGATTGAGGTGGTGTCAAAGAGGCTTGCCTCATGGAAGTGCAAGCATATTTCCTTTGGAGGAAGGCTTATTCTCATCAATTCGGTGTTGTCAAACATTCCTACATACATGTTGTCCCTCTACAAAACTCCTAAGAAGGTCTTGGCAAAAATTGTTTCTTGGTAGAGAAATTTCCTTTGGGGTAACAAGGATGGTAATAGAGGTATTGCTTGGGTTGCTTGGGGTGATGTTTGTAAGCCTAAGGAGTTAGGAGGTTTAGGTGTGTGAAATATCTCGGTGTTTAATGATTCCTTGTTGGGGAAATGGAAATGGCGGAGAATTATTGACAATGAGGCGTTTTGGGTGAAGGTAATTAATTCCAAGTATGGTACTGATTTGTTTTGTTGTACTCCTAATTTCGTGTCCAGATGGTGGAAGGATCTTGGAAAAGTGGGCTCACTTAACGGGGTTAATGGTGGCTGGTTTACTGAGAATGTGTGGAAGGAAATCGGTGACGGTAACCAAACATTGTTTTGGCTTGATACTTGGGTGGGTCAGCAGAGTCTCAATGAAGTTTTTCCGCGACTTTTTTCTCTTGCTGTGGATAAAAGGCCATTGGTGGCTCAGAATGGTTTCTGGTCGAATGAGGTTTGGTCTTGGGAGATGATTCAGTGGAGAAGGAATTTATTTGGCAGACAAGAGTCTTTGGCAAGAAACCTGCTTGACTTGATTCATCATCATGCGTGTAGGAAGGAGGTCTTAGATTCTTGGAGATAGGGGTTAGAGACATCAGGGTCCTATGTGGTTAAAACCACATACTTGGCTCATGTGATTCATAACAACTCTACTTTAGATAATGTGTTAAAAAGTGTTGGATTAGTTGTGTGCCTTCTTCTATTTGTTGTTTTGCTTGGAAACTTATTAGACAAAGGATTCCAACCAAGGATGAGTTGTTCAAAAGGAATATCTTTTGTGGGATTGATGACATAATTTGTGTTTTATGCAAGAATCAAGTAGAATCTATGGATCATTTATTTATCTCTTGTGACTTCACTATGAGTGTTTGGCATGGCTTCTACCATTGGCTTCAAACTCCGGTTAATGTTCCTGCATCAATTTTAGAATTGTTCATTCATCATGATTCTTTTGTGTCTGGTAAAGGATTAAATCTTTAGAGAATGTTGTGGTTTGCGGTGGTGTGGTCAATTTGGTTAATGAGAATGAAGCAGTTTTCTCAGGAAAGGACCCAAGCTATGTTCATATTATGGATTTGATCCAGAATAGATCATGGGTATGATTTTCATCATATGTAAACTCTTCTTCTATTTTGTTTGCTAATTGGTGCATTGACCCAAAAAATTGTATCAATTTAGCTAGTAAAAAGTTCTCTCTTTAATCTTTCTCTTATATTGGGTGTGCACCCCTTGTGCTCATTTTAATGCAATTTCCCTTATAAAAAAAAGTTATAATATGAGACTATGTCTTATATGTAAATATACCAGTGTCTTGGAGGAAAATTGTTTTTTCTGTAATCACATAAATTCAATATGGATGATTAAAAGTAAAACAGAATATAAATGACATGAAATTATTCTAAATTACACTCACAAGTAGAAACTAGTGTGTAATTAGGCATGAGTGTCTCTCAATCAACAATACTATTTTTTAGTATTCTGTGTACAATTTTTATCTTATAAATGCCCAAAGTGATTTTTGGGCATGAAAACAATCATATGTACTAAATAGACAAGTTCTTTGTTTTTCATTTACATTTAAGATACAAGTATTTTGTGTACTATTGTTATATTTAAAGGATAAAAGTGTTATATCATTATATTTTTTCATATTGTTTTTTAAATATTTGTCTCTCCATTAATAGGTAAGATACTACTCCAAAGTTGTCATATGTTTTCTGTTAACAAAACCAATGCATATATAATGTACAGTGGAATAAGAACAAACCTGAGGATTTTCCTTGATCAAATTTCCCCTATGTATCAGCAACTTCTCAATTCACAATAACCTTTGATATCATATATACAGCCCTACAATATAGAGTCGGAAACATAAACAATGAAGCAGAAAACATTGAACCTCCAATAATATAAATAAAGCCTAAAGGCACTGGCAAATTAAATGAAAGTTGATTCACGGTACCGATTCGGGTGCGTGGTAACTGGTACGTAGTACGTGGTACGCAATCGACAGAAGCTGGAAAGTACCATAGTAAACAATTAGATCAGGTTAATTATCGAATTACTGAAATCATGGTAGTCCTTGAATTAGTATGACATTATATAACCTAAATAAATGAACACACCTTTGAATGCAGTTCTAAACGCCTTAATTATCGAAACTCAGCTGAAATAAACAAAAAACTAGTTTGTTAAAATTTGAAAACAGCTTAGAAGGGAAGAAGTAAGTGTAACTTAGCAATCGCACCATATAGTATAGAGATAGGATCATTCCGAGGCTTCATTATTATCATTTTATAACATATGTAACTTTACTTTTACGAGAATTTACAGAATAATTTAGTAGGAAGATATTTTCCATTTTTATATCGGATTAAAGAGAATGATATAAAATAGTGTATAGAATAATGGGATTATTCAGATCTTTTTTTTGGGAGTCACAACTGCTATGCTGTTGGCATTGCTGATGCAGTTAAAAAGTAAAATTAATTTGACAATGAAATCTCTTTATTTGAACATATGAGATCCATTTGGAATAGAAGAGGAAAGTGTGGTTGGTGTGAGAAAATGGGTCAAAGATTCAGTTGGTTAAAGTCACATGTAGAAATCACGGTCAATTGATACTGGAAGATGCTAACAATTAAATAATAAAGATAATAGGAAAAAATCACAAGAAATTTATTAATAATGTAAACTAATTTGTAATTGTATATTATTAGTTTACATAACATCTATATTTATATTTATACTATATACTATATATCTATATCTATACTTCTATACTATATATAAAGTCAAAACTTGAAATAACTTCCCTCATGGTGTAATTTTCATTTCTTATTTTCTCCTTCACATTATTTAATTTTTACAAAAAAACTATATAATCCTAAGCAACCACCATCAATACATTAATTAATCATATATCTCACATTAAATTAAACATTATCATAGCACACAAAAACATAATATAAAGTACACCAAACACAACAAATACATTCTAATTCAAAAAATGAAATATATAAAAATTGAATATGTAGTATCATACAATATTCGCATGCAGGCACGAAGTACCTGTACACACTAGTATATATAAAGGTAAAACATTGTGTAACTTCTACTATGGTGTAATTTCCACGTCCTATTTTGCCCTTCACATTATTTAATTTTTACAAAAAAATCATATAATCATAATTAACCACAACCAATACATTAATTAATCACATCTCTCACCTTAAACTAAACATTATAATAAACACACAAAAATTATAATATAAGATATACTGAATACAATAAATATATTCTAATTATAAAAAATAAAAAATATAAAAATTAAATACGTAGTACCATGCAATATTGATCGGCAAACATTAAGTGTATGTACACACTAATATATATTATGGATGAGAAATTAATGAATTTGGATTTTGATCCTAATAGATAGATATAAAATCATCTATCAATTATATAAATTTATTTAAATAATATTTAAAATTATTCAATTCATTCGTATTCAAACTTATTGGATAATTTTAATCTATCTAATTCATTTTAATGTATTGAATGGATACTCAACTAATTTAATTTTTTCAATTAGAACTCGAAATACTTTTGAATAAACGTATTCTTTTAAAAATCACTATTTAAATAAAAAGTATTTTTTGGAATCATATTTAAAAATCATTTGTTTAAAAAAAATGTTTTTTTAAATACTTTTAAAAAAGTGATTTTTTAGTTTTTAGAATAATTATGTTTTTTTGCAATATTCTACAAACATGAGATGTATAAAGTTCTATGTATACATTTTTCAACAAATATTTATATATATTATATATTTATGAATCAACTTTTAATATAAATCAGATTAACATGTCTTATAATTTATCTCAATTAAAAAAAAAATCTAAATGTAATTGAGAAATGTTATGAGAGTTAAGATACTGAATTAAATTGAAAACAAAGAATTTGAATGTTTATTTGATTGAAGATTAAAATTCATCCATTACTAAAAAAGTGTAATATTCATACAATATTACCGTAAAGATTTATACATATTTATTAATTATTTACTACTCATTTGTATTATTTTTTAAAAAGTCAATGATAATAAATATGAACGGTAAATGATACAATAAAAATATACAAAACTCATGTCTATATATATATATATATATATTTTTTATCTTACTAAAATTATTAATTAGATATAAAATGTGTGGCCAAAGTGAATCATACAATAGCCAAAGATGCTAACCCGACCTACCCTTGACGTGTGTGGTACTATAGCCATAGATGCTAACACCACGTAACCAACCATGTTGCTTTCTCTAACTTTGCATCAGAAGATCCTTTTACGTAGGCTATGCATGTGTTTAATTTCAAGATATAAAAAAGAACATTTAATTAAATATATTTAGTCAACAACATTAAAGATATAAAAAAGAACATTACTTTTCTGATATTATTACACAGCTATAGCATGCTTTATTAATTATAAATTTGAGACGTTAATTTTTTTTGTGTTTTTGAAAGTTTCACACGTGATTACAAATATTTAAGGATTATATAACCAAAGTTTTCCCTTCCCTGCAATTGTTGTAAAACCCGATTTATGATGAGATTTTGGCAAAGGAAATAAGAAATTGACTTAGGAATTTACAAAATCATAAGACATGGGAAGAAAGGCAACGATTTTGGATATATATATATATATATATATATATATATATATATATTCTTGTAATAGTAGAAACCGTTTATAATTGAATCTAAAAATGGTGAAAATTAAAATAAACAATCCTTTGTTCCAAATTAATCCTAAAAATGTTTACTTAAATAATCAGAAACTCGGGAAAAGGATGATTACATACTTAACAAGAGCACAATAAAAAATCAACTCCCATAATTTTTCACTTATTTGTAATAAAAAAAACAGGCAATATAATTTGAGAATGAGGCCATCCTAAATAATATCAATGAATCTACTCAAAAATAAAATATACCAAATAAATTATTACATCAATATTGAAGGTCCATTTTATCCAAATAAAAAAATTATGGCACTAAAATAGCTTTATTCCAACATGATTAATGCCAGTTTTACAATTTTTATAATGGTCAATTCAAATATCTCTTATACAAATATACACATGTCATAACAAAAACAAGAAAAATTGTCAGCCAAATTAACTAACATTAATATAAAAGGAGATATATTTAAAAATAAAAATGATATATCTTCGTACTAAATCATTCTACTAATCATCTTACCCACAAGAAAGTGACATATATCATAAGGTGATATTTTATTTTTCAATGATTGGTTTCCAAGTTACATGTATTACTTTCTTGTAAATATAAAGATTAATACGAATATTTAGTAGGAAGATACAATATTACTTATTTAAAAATTTAACTTCAAAAAATAAAGAATATATATTGACAAAAATCTCGTGTGCAAGGCAGGAGCTCATTATTACTTATCCAATATTTGGTATACAAAAGATAATGTGCGTTGATTAGTTCGAATTAAAATCAAACGAAATTATTAGTGAAAAATTTCTCCCACCAAGTTATGGGCGTGACTCCTTTTTTCTAATTTTGATGGTTATTAAACAAGTTAGAACAGTGATATAATGTTAAAATGATGTAAATGGTGGTTGAGTAATTAAATTGCATACTAAAGTTATATATATAAATATATTATAATAAATATAATAAATTTATGAATATAAATATATCTATTCTATACTATATATAAAGTCAAAACTTGAAATAACTTCTCCCATTGTGTAATTTTCATTTCCTATTTTGCCCTTTACATTATTTAATTTTTACAAAAAAACTATACAATCCTAAACATTATCATAAACACAAAAACATATAATATAAGTACACCGAACACAATAAATACATTCTAATTCAAAAAATGAAATATATAAAAATTAAATATGTAGTATCACACAATATTCGCCGGCAGACACGAAGTACCTGTACACACTAGTTATAATAAATATAATAAATTTATGAATATAAATATCATATAACTCAATTTATTATAATGGTAAAATGTAGAGGTGAACATGATTGGATTGGATTGAGTAAGACTTATTCTTTACACAATCCTAAATATTAGTAGAATCATTTTTTAAAAATTTGGACTCCCCTTGACTCAAAGCTAACTCAACCCTGAATATCGATTAAGATAACATTTGAAGTCGAACTCAATCCTAGACCCAATTAAATATAATATACACATCTTTTGGATAAAGTCTTCTTACAATTTTACTTATTATTATATATATGTAATTTGACATTTAAAATTATACATGTACATATATTTTCAATCATGTATATCTGATGAACAAGTTAGATAATCAATGATATTTTTGACCAAAGAGATATCATTACTCTATATAAAATTGAATAAAAACATATATATGATAAGTGAATAACTATAGGATGGATCAGACCGAGTAAATCTTGATGACCCTATATATCTATTAACAATATAATATAAAAAACTCACTCATGTCACATGTCACTTTCTCCTTCCCTCATGTCACATGTCACTTTCTCATTCCCTCATGCCACATGTCAATTTCTCCTTACATTTTGTCCTTCATGCCACATGTCACCTCATCCTCACATATTTTTCTTCATACTTTTTACATATTTTATATGTTAATAATAATTTAATATTAATTAGTGATTGGTTCATGTCGTTACCCCACTAAAATTGAGTGTTTACAACATCTATGTTTTGTTATGTTACAAAGTAATAGTCATTGAACATTAGATGAAATTGAAATCATTTTTCACATTCAAATTATTTCTTTACATTAATCTATCTATATAATTTAATGTTTACCATTAATCTAAGAATAATTATACTTTTT
>NC_032020.1:8123076-8160249 GCF_001865875.1 Lupinus angustifolius
TTATCAGAAAAAATATTTGTCATATCCTAACTTAGTGTGTTTTTAATTTATGAGTTATTTTCATACAATGATTATTAGCTAAAACATAATCAAATAAATAAAATTTAATTATACAATAGTTGAGTGCTAAAAATATATTCAAATGTTTATACAACATTAATCTAAAATAAAACATAAGCATTTAAAAGATATGCTAAAAAATCTTTAAGACTTTATATGATACTTATAAACGTAATCACAAAAAATATGATGAAAAAATAACTCATTATATTTATAATTTTATATAGAGAATATAGAGGTGAGATATTATCCAATACAATTTGAATTTTATTTATTGAGTTATTTAAGAATCAAATATTTTCTATAATCACATTTTCAACAAATAAATGCTTACACAAACGCATTTATAATTGTTAATATTCTACATATACAATCAAAAATCAATGTTAATATTCCACCTATATGAATGGGAAATATAATGTTTCAATACATGATTTATTGATATAAAAAATATATGTATATTATATTTGCATTATGCATAAACAAAGAAGCGACTCGTGCAAGTGCACGGGTACACTGCTAGTTGTATGGAAAAAAAAGGAATGTTACCGTTTTAAAAAAAAATATACTCATGAAAGTAACATTTCCTATAATCTTAAAATGTGAAAGAGGTGATAATGTTTAAATTCCCACACCTTTTTAGATGATAATGATAGATTCATACAAGAATGTTAAGTTTTTGTGTAAAATGACTTGTGTATCTTTTTTCTTTTACTCTTTTCGTTTATTTGCTAAAATACATTTCTTATACTAAACACCTAAATTGTGAGCATTTTAGATGTACAATTTTGTTGTTTTGGTGAGGCCACTATAGATTGCCCCTAATGTACCCTTATTAGGAAGGGTGAGGGAATGGAATACATTGGTTGTCCTACAAATTATCCTACTGCATATATTATTGATCTGTGATTTATTGAAAAAATATATTTAAATTAAAAAATTAATAATTAACTATTTTTTAATCAATCAAAGCTGATAATACATACAATGATACAACTTGTGAGACAACAAATGCGTATCAGTAAGAAAAATGGAGATGGGAAACGTGGGATGAAGAGTTATTGCTAAACAAACCTACCCCTCTTGATGATCTTTGATGCAATATGGAATATGCTGAGAGGCTGATCTCAATCAATCTCCCTCCAACTTCTGAAGCCATGTGACTGGATCCACTAGCACATGCTATCTTACTCAACTTTATTGACTAGTATAAAATTACAATTAGTTTTTATTTATTTATAAAAATGTAATCAAGCCATCAAGATAGAAAGCAACTCAATAATTAGAAGTCAGGACAGACCATAGAAAATTATGGGCATACCATTGAGAAAGATTTAGATTTAAATTTAAATGTTTTGTTTATTGGACATACTTTATAATAAAACATCAAGTTGCCTAATCCATAGACCACCACCTCACACATTGAAACTAATTTTTCTACACTACCAAATGTAACCCCTCACTATATGGTAAAGAATTAATTTCTTTCCATGTGTGTAATTGTCCCTCCCAACAAGTGTCGTGTTTAGAAATGAAACCTTTTACCTTTTGATCACCCTAAAGATCTAGCAAGACCTTTCCACTAATAAAACAATGCCTTGTTGGACTCACCTGAAACTATGATATGAAAGGATAACTGATTTTTGTAGGAAAGTTGTGATAAAGGAAACTGATTGACCAAAGAGCCATAATAGCATATATATATATATATATATAAGAACAAAGTACAGCTATTACAAATAATCTCCACAAGAAAGATGTACCACTTTCCAAATTGTGAAACCTGCTAGTGTCTCTCACAGTAAAACTACAAACTTTTCATGTGTGATAATAACCCCCTCAATGAAATCATTAAATTTAATTATTTATTATAATAAGCAAACTCTGATTGCATCAATTCCTCTTTGTCATTGATACAATCAAGTCCATTTCTGTCTCCTTCAGTACTTGATATACCATCCTGCTGCCAAAACCCATCTCAAAATTTTGATACCAAACCAGATTTACCATCCTTTACATTGGTGTCAAAAAAACCACAGACTTCAGTACTTCACAAATACAAAGAATTTGCACTCACATTAGACATTGTATCTCACTAGTTATAAGGATAGACCAGGAATTAATGATTTATAACTATCAGAAAAGATACAATGTATTATATATAGGTGTGAAGAAACTTTCAATTTTTACACACAAACATTTGCTCTTTGGCACATACTCTATTGTCAACAACACTACACAAGTAAAGAAGTGAACTAGGAGTTTTGTCATTCACAAACATACCGTAGAGGTATTCTGAGATATACATATTACAGATATTACATCTGGACTATTCAAACAGTGGCTGGTACTGGAGTTGAAGGAGGGACCTTATTTTCAGTTGGGATTTCTACAAACTCAGACAGTAGAGCACGGAATTCATCTCCGGTCAATGTCTCCTTCTCCACAAGGATTTCCACAATCTTATCAATTGCCTCACGGTTGTTCCTTATGTGGGTCAATGCAATTTCATATGCTTCATCAGAGAGTCTCTTGACTGCTGCGTCAATGTCTTCTGCAAGCTTTTCTGACATTGAGTTCCTTGCCATCATTCTCATGATAACATCCCCACTTTGTGATGCGTCCATAAGTGACCAAGGACCAATATCGGACATTCCAAAAGTAACCACCATCTGAAAGAGTATCATATATACTTACTGAATCAGCATAGGCAGATAAGGAAGGAAAGGAAGATCAAAACATTCTTGCACAAGGAAAATTGAAAGTTCATTCCTTCAAAATGCAAAAGCACCAGTTTTTGATCAAGACCAAAAGTTTAGTTTCAGCCATTTAAGAAATCATGTGTTGTGATATTTCACAGATCTCGCCAATTAATCTAAGCTAACAACATTACTCTGAGGAGGATATAACACGCCACAATAGTATATATGTATGAATGTTATGTCAATGAACAAGTACCTGTTTTGCCAAACCGGTAATTTGCTGCAAATCACCAGCTGCTCCAGTTGTAACCTCTGGTTCACCAAAAATAATTTCCTCCGCAGCTCTACCACCTAGCCCTCCAACAATTCTTGCAAAGAGTTGTTGTTTGGATATCAGAGTTGGGTCATCAGAGGGAATGAACCATGTAAGACCCCGAGCTTGACCACGGGGAACTAGTGTTACCTTTTGTACCGCATCATGACCAGGAGTCAAAGTTCTACAAGCAAGTATAAATACATGTTTCAGAAAGCTTTTCAGAAATTGTTTACTATAACAGCTTCTAAATGTTAACACCGGATGCTTCTGGCTTAAGCGCATTTACAAGGGTTATGTAAAATGAAGTCATGAAGACAACAGTCAACAATACTTGGCTTTCATTGCTATCTTACACAATACTTGAAAGACCAAAAGAAATCCTAATTTCTTACCCACAAATGGCATGCCCAACTTCATGATACGCCACTAAGCTTTTGCTCTTCCCATCTGTCATTACTGTTCCTTCCATTCCAGCCACAATCCTATCAATCGAATCATCAACCTCTTTAGATGAGATTGCTGACTTTCCACGCCGACCAGCTAATATAGCAGCCTCGTTCAGAAGATTTGCAAGATCAGCTCCACTAAAACCAGGTGTTCTCATTGCAACTACTTCAAGAGAAACATCAGCATCAAACTTTTTGTTGCTACCATGAACCTTTAGGATTTCAGTCCTTCCCCTTACATCTGGAACATCAACTGTTACCTGCAAATGCATTGTGTTCAGCAATGTAATAAAAGCATTAAAAAGGGAAGCCCGATGCATGAGGCTCCCACCTATTGGGGTCTGGGAGGGTAGATGTGCAGCCCTACCCTCGCAAGCGAATAGGTTGTTTCCATGAATAAAAGCATTAGACATTTCATAATATAATCATACCTGTCTGTCAAACCGACCCGGTCTCAATAAGGCAGAGTCAAGAATGTCGGCTCTGTTAGTTGCTGCAACAACAATGATACCAGTATTACCCTCAAACCCATCCATTTCTGTCAAAAGTTGGTTGAGGGTCTGTTCTCTTTCATCATTCCCTCCTCCAATTCCGGTCCCTCTTTGTCTTCCAACAGCATCAATTTCATCAACGAACACAATACATGGGGCATTCTCTTTGGCCTTCTTGAACAAATCACGTACCCGAGAAGCACCAACACCAACAAACATCTCAACAAACTCAGAACCTGAGATTGAGAAAAATGGAACACCAGCTTCACCAGCAATAGCCTTGGCTAACAGTGTCTTCCCTGTTCCTGGAGGACCAACAAGAAGAACTCCTTTTGGTATACGAGCTCCAACAGCAGTGAACCTTTCAGGCTTCTTCAGAAACTCTACCACCTCCATGAAATCCTGCTTGGCTTCATCCACCCCAGCAACATCATCAAATGTCACTCCAGTACTTGGTTCCATTTGAAACTTGGCTTTAGACTGACCAAAAGTAAGAGGAAATCCAGGTCCACCGGGACCTCCCATCCCTCCGGGTCGTCTTGAGAGGAGGAACAATCCTCCAATCAAGAGTAGAGGGAAAGCTAGATTCCCAATCAGGTTAAATAGAAGAGAACCTGAATCTTCTTGAGCATTATGAGCTGCAAAGTCAATATTTTTTTCCCTGAATTTCTGAAGGAGCTCTTGGTTAAGTCCAGGAAGTTGAACTCGAACACGCTGCAGCCTATTACCTAACTCGGGAGAAACAGCCTCAACAATAGCTATGGTTCCATTCTCATACAGATCCACTTTGTTAACTCTATCCTTGTCCAAATATTCGAGAAATCTGGAGTAAGACATTCTGGAGGAGGAAACACCTTGTTCATCAGCAGCATAAGCTTTGCTTCCACTTCCCAACAATGTAGATAAGCTAACTCCTGCATTTCCAAGCAACAATTTCATAAACCCCCTTCTCCCTTCATCCTGACTTTGGTCCAAGGAAGCCTTTATGAATACTGCTTTTGAGTTCGATCCCTTATTTGACGAAGAACGTCTCCAAGATGAGAAGAGATATCTGTGATTTAAGTCCTTGCCGAAAGTTTTTCTATTATTAGGAGTAGATAAAGCATTCCCAACAAGACATGCTGATGATGCTGCCATCTGCATCAAAAAGAGAATCCAAAATATGGGCTCTTCAAGACTTCTGTTCTAAACACTGACTAAGTTCAGTGATTACTGATTAGTATAGCAGGAAAAGAAATATTGAATAAATACCATTGTAGTTATAACACAATTTGTTATTACTTTGTGGTCAGCGGTTTCCTAAGCTCGGATAAAAGGTGGAGACTCGGTTAGGCAATGTTTTTTGTACTACCAAGGGTATCCCCTCACCTTTTGGGAAATAAACTAATCCCTTTCGAGGCTCATGGTTTCCCCTACCAACAAGTGTCGCTCCCAGGAGTCGAGCCCTTGACCTTGGGAATCCCAGTGGGGCCTTATACCACTAGACCAATGCCTTCTTGGTACTCGGTTAGGCAGTTGACAACCAACATTAAACTTTGTCAGATCTATACGATATGGATCTATGATATGCATCCACTTAATCGCTTACTGAATATCTTCACCTAACACCTTAATCTTTTCGGGTATGTTTGTAAGTTAAGTTTTGGATGAGAACGAAGTGAAATGAAAGACTTTAGAGTTATCTAACAAATATATTTTACTACTCTGAAGTCTTCATTTATTTTCCTTCCAAAATCCAATTCGCAAAGAGACCCTTAGGAAACATAGTTCATGATACTAAATGGTTGCCATGCAAACCAACCTATAAAATCCAACACCAACCAAGCCTATTGCACATGAATCAAACAATGTTTGTTTTATCCACAGACAAATTATTTAAAGCCAACATAGAAAATTAATTATATAAAAAAACTTATCAATATTGAGCCCTTGTGAAAATTTAAGAATGAAAGGTGACAAGTCAGCAACTTATCTATTATAGAAAATAAAATATGAGGTATTTATATTAAAGGGCCTACAATTAACAACAGAAACAATCAAATTACTAAAATGTTAATGAAGGAAAGGATAAAATCACAGGTAATAAGCATAAGAAGGACATGAATGAAGAGCCAAAAAATTTGGAGGAAGATAGAGATGAAAAGTGAAGAGAAAAGAAAGTAACACAAACCTGAAGAGGAAGAATGTGATAGAGAGAAAGAGAGAAGAGAGTAAAGGAGAATTGAGAGAGAAAAGGATGAAGGTGTTATATGCGAGTGTGTGGTTATGAGAGCATCTTATTTTATACACCGATAGCATTGAAAAATGAAAAAAAAAATGGAAAAAATGAAAGGAAAAGTGAAATATGAAAGAAATACTTATTCTTATCAAATAAAATGAGAAATATTTATTTTAAGAATTTAATATCTATACATAGAATATCTTTTACAATACTAATACGTAGATGTTAAGCATTGTATTAAAAATTAATAAATAAGTATTATTTAGGATTTATTTTAAAAGGAATTGAAATGTATGTAGGATAAGTGTTTTTTAACATTACAGTAATATTAAATTAATTATAAAAATCTGTGTGTGAAATGAAGGTAGTGGTTTCTTAGTTGTACTTGTGGGAAGGGGAAGGCATACGTGGCTTAAGCCTTCTCGTAACTCCTAAAGTTCCTAAATTGAGATTTTTTTTCTTCCGTTTATTTATTTATTTTTGAATGATAACTATATATAAATATGGCTTAAATAACGAAAAATGAGTATAACTTAAATATATTTTTTTATCTAACTTTGCTTATTTTCGAAGTTTATCCCTAAAGTATTAACCATATATCCCATTTATATTTAATATGATTTATACGCCAAAGGGTAATTCACTTGGTGAAATTCAAATTATCAAATCATATATAATACTTTATCATTTAACTAAATAATTTTTTGAGAAGTATAAATAACTGAAATATACATATAATTGTATTTAAAATTTCATTCATAAATAATCTGCTTGTGAGTTTAATTTTACAAGGGAATGAAGGGAAAACCAACTCTCAAATGTATTTCATGACTCTTAAAACTTCATTTTCCCTTCTCCAAATTTCAACCTGCAAATAGACTCTAATGCATTGGTATCCTGTTATAAGATCCCGCTAGATCTCAAGTCGAGCAAAAAGTTAAGTGTTCGATTCTTGAGAGCAACATTTGTTAAAAGAGACAATCATGCAACCGAAAGAAATTAATTCATCAATCATAGGTAGATGTGCGCATGATCTGACCCTACCCGCTCGTCTGCTATGGCCCGATTATGATCGGGTCCAAATTGGGTCGAGTCTCATCGGGTTTAGGGTCGGGTTCAGATTCAAAAATTAGACCCAATCAATCTTTAGGGGAAGGGTAGGGTCCGAGCCTGACCCGTCCTATAGTCACAATGTTTGTATGTGTCTTTATTCAAATGTGTGTATAGTAATGACATTTTTTGGTCGAAATTATCATTGATTCTTTAATTTTTTTCATAATATATACATGACTAATAATATATATACATATATCATTTTATATGTCAAATTACATATTTATAATAATAAATAATATTGCAAATATTTTATCAAAAATGAGTATGCATTAATTTAATTGGGTCTTGGATCGGATTCAAGTTTAAAGGCAGACCCAAACAATATGTATGATTGGGTTAGCTTCATGTCTAGATCTAAGTTCAAAAATGACCTGACCAACGTTTAAAGCTAGGTAAGGGATAAGCTCAAACTCGACTCAACCTAACTCATGCTTACCTCTATCATTGATAGGGAAATACCCTTAATATTAAAAAAAAATCAAAAAAGAAGAAGAAAGCTTCCGTTCAAAAATAAAAATAAAACTGTCCAACGTCGTCCACAGTCTTCAGAGGGTTTGGCAAAAGTATGACCATATAAAGTTAGGACACTCGAAAATCTTATATTACCAGTAAAGAATTTCCTTCAACTTTGATTATCAATTCATGATGACACGTCGCTCAATTTTCGTGGCTTCTATAACTTATCAACAATGTTATTAGTTTCCCATAATATATATAAAAGTCGTCTCATTTTCATAATATTACTATTTATCAATTTCCTCATTCAAGTTGCATGAAAATTTAGATTCCGCTATACACGAGAGGGTTTTATTGGAATTTATCCAATAAAAAAATACTACAATTAATGAGAAATGAATTCATAGGAGAATAATAACACCAATTTTAAAAACTTGACATACAACACAGTCATGACCTCTGCTACAATTAATGGACACACCATTTTTAATGAGAAATGAATTCATAGGAGAATAATAACAATTATAAAAGGACTTGAAAATATTATGCGAGTGCATAGATTATAAATGTCAAGGTTCATAAAATCATTACTGATATCTCATTTATTGATGACTCTACACTGTTCACATGACTCAAATAATAAGACTCCCATATATTTAAAACCTCCTTATAGGGGTCCTAAGAGGACCCAATTAGGTTAAACCTAGAAAACCCTTCCATGGCAATGCCACCCATTCTTATTATGATTACAATAATAATAATGCAGGTGGAGGACATTAAAAAATCAATGAGAATTATAATATGGAAATACTGAGCAAGATATGTGAATAAATAATTACCACACCACATGTACTAATTGTAATTTCAAATAATATATTTTGTTCTCTATCTTTATTACTTTATTTCCAATCAATAAGAAGAACCAAATAGGTCTAAGGTCTATCTCACGTGTCACCACTTATAATTGGTCAGAAAAATACTTAATTATTGAGTTTTTAACTTCAATGTATTTTTTCAACAGATCACAAAATAACACATGAAAGTGGTAAATTTCTCAGACATAAAATGTGAGTCTAAGGTAATCTCTACTCATCAAGTTTGATTATTATATTCTTCCAAGTCAGGGATCATATCTCATCTGATGAGAAAAATGACTGAGAAGCCATATATGTCAGCAAAAAGTTCCAGTTAAAAAATGAATTTCGGAAGATCTAATTTTATAAGACATCAAAGTATAAAGCCCGTGATTCAAAACCTGCATTCCCCCAATTACTTCAAGGCTCAAGCAGCGTGGGCAATCACAACTAACAATGTATAAAAGCATGGACCATGGCATGAATTAATTTGGGACAATAGGGAAGGAAAAAGGAAAATGGGACGCATACCCCAAGTCCGTGGGTAAACAAATTGTCAGTAAAATTATGATACATGTACTGATATACATTCCTGATAACTCTAAAACAAATCAGAGGTAAAAAAACCAAAAAGCAAAAGCCAATAAAAAATGGACAGGAAACATATATATTGATACCAGTGACTGATGATTGGCATACACAAATTCATCCTGCAAAATGAATGGGATTGAACTCTCCAGACGTAGTATAGCTCAAAACAAAGCCAGACAAACAGGCAGGCTGGAACTAGAATGTAATCTCACACGGGGCGTGAAATGTTCTTCCTCGGCATATAGGTTCTAGGTTTTCACCAGCATATGAACTTAGTGGTGACACTTCAACACCTGAATGAGGGGTAATGACATTTCATTAAAGGAAAGGGAAAGTTAGATAAGATAATCCTTTCTTTGGAAAAAATAAAATATTGTAACAGAAACTCTCCATGTATATATGTCTGAGTCAAGGCCCCTGGCCCACTTATATTTTCTTCTGTCCATGATTCCATGGTAAGTAAGAAAGAGGGAAAACTTGCCTGTTGCATATAAGGGCACCGAATGCGTTAAGAAGCCACCTGCAGCTACTACCCAACGTGTATGGAGTCGAAGAACAAGTTGTTTTGCACTATCTGGAGTATCATAATTGGATCCATTTGCATTTTTTACTGGTGCAAATTCCTCCTCTCGTAGTACCTGGACATGTATATAAAAAATGCCAAAGTAAGAGTCACACCAATAAGCAAGGATCATGCCTGGAAAGAAATTGCTCAGTTCATGTCAAAATTAGAGGAATCACCTCAAAAAGTGCGGTCGTAGGAGCATAGGGAAATGCATCAAATATAAACTGTTCAAGTTTTAATCCCATTTCATATCCATGAATGGAAGGGATTTTCTTCTCTGCAAGATGGTAACTGCACATAAAATCAATGCATTGATCAACATCTATCGAACATCCAAAAGAAGGTGGATCTAAGATAGAAATGGGTAAAAAGTAGCAATACTATTTTCGACTTCACCCACAATCAAACTTCATTAATCATTGAGTACATGTTAACCACTATTAATAGTTAAGTCAAATGATCAGCTGTTAGTTCCAATGATAAGTCAATATCAGTGCACTTGACATAGAACTGTTGTTAAATCTACTTAAATGTGGGTGATACAAACAGTGGTACAAGAAAACAACAACAACAACCAAATCTTTATCGCATTAGGTGGGGTCAGCTACATGGATCGAACGACGCTATAATGCTCTATCATAAATCATGTTCATTGACAAAGCATTCAACTCTAAGTCTTTCTTTATCATTTCCCCTATGATACAAGAAAGAAGTAACAAAATATATGTATAAATTGCATTGAACAGTACAGTAAAGCTGTTTATAATTTTATATGTCATGAGAAACCATATATAACATGCAGTGCTCACACTTCTCTTCTTTTCTCCTTTATAATTTCCGAACTGTGAATTGAATTCAGAAAAAAATTGTGATTAACCTTCCTAAGTAGTCCACGTTATCTGAATAAACCAGTGAAGTAGCCTCTTGATTATTTTTCTACCATCAAATTGCTATTCAACAATGTAATGTCCTTTATTATCTTGAATTTGGTTATATTATATGACATTAAGACTACAGAGTTGCATGACTTGAAATAAATAAATGTACTCACTTCGAATTCATATAACAAAGAGAAGCCAGATAGAATAAATAATGAGGGAAGGAGGGGTAAAAGAAGGCGACACACATACACACTATCCTTTTCAAGGCCATTTGCCACTTGGTTTAGAAAATCCAAAGTGAACATGTGTAAGCAGACCTGAAATTACAAGGTTAATAAGAAATCCAGAAGAGAACTTAAAATGCAGCCAGCAAAAGTAATAATCAACTTCTAAAATATGAATAAGGCAGCTGTGAGCAAACAAATCTATTTTTGGTTTATTTATGAATTACATATGAGTTATGACCACAAAAAACAGCATTTATCTTATAAACAACAGCAGCAATAACCTAGCTTTATCCCATTTTTGGTTATTGACAACCTAGACTTATATTCCCGTTGTGTCAAACAATGAATGACTTTGAATAGCTGATAATATATGATTTTATTAAAGCACAAAAGCTTGTAACTATCAAAAGTTGATATTTTGGCTTCCACTTAATTAGGAAATGTAGGGTGTTAACTATCAGGGGGTCTGCTGATCTGTTTAATTGTACTAAACCGCTTCCTTTTCAATCTAGAAGGTCATAACCAAATTCAAGGGAAATGATCCTCAAATCTATAACAAATTGGATGCGGAAAGAAAACATGAGATTATATAGAGGAAAAATAGACTGACATTACTCCAACAAAAACGAAGACGACCAGTTGCTTGATTGACTGCAGAAGCTAGTGAGGGGTCTAATTCGCTGTATTCAACAACAGTAAGAGGTCCACCTTTACCTCGTCGTACAAACACACCAACCTTTTCTTGCGGATATGCCTGTTATATAATGAAAAGACTTCTTAGTATAAAATATGTGAAGCACAAAATAGATAGAATAATTAAAGAAAACTCTAGTTATAATTTGCCTTATCTAATTTTCATAAATTACCAATCCTGAAAGTTACTTCATCACAGGAAAATATAGAACTTCAAACATATTAGAATTCAATTATTACATAGGCATGTATGTTTATGCATGCCTCCAATGTTTTTTATGTAAGCATGTCTCCAACAGATATCTATTTCTTCTGTTCCTAAAGAGCTGTGCGGCACCTTAACCATGAAGATGGAAAATAAAAATAAGGATGCAGCATGAGAGTGGAACCAAATAGTGGTCTATAACAAAGAACAAGATTTGGGAAGCCAGAGTTTGCCAGTCAAATTGCATTAGTTTGGAATTAAAATACAAGGAGATGCTGACCCTGTGTAAATGTTATATCCAATATATGAATTAATGTCAGACAGATCTGGAATCATGGCCCACCTGCTTAAGTAATTAGGTAGTTCTATTTTATATTTTTTTCCTGTTACACTTTCAATAGAGCAGATTTTTACAGTGTTGAGACCATAAGCTGGACCCTAAATTAGAATGCATGGAAATATGTATAACACAACTATCAGTTAGTTTATTAGGAAGGGAATAGCAAGAACTAATCCAGGTGTGTTTTTACCTTCTTCTGTCCCAGATTCATTGAATTACTTGAAGAACTGCATTTTTCTTCCAGTAATCGCAAGCAATATAAGAACAACAAAAGGAACTAAAAAGGAGGCGTCCTTGAAATAAACAATTCATTCAGAGTGATTACCGGTCAACTGCAGTTTTATTGCAGCCTCCATCTAATCATACACAATCATAACTTAATCTACAACTAGAGAACAAACAAAGGGGTGACCTTGCCCATTTATTTAAGAATGAACACTTCGAATACAATGCTAATTGTTTTAAGAGATAAGGCATATCCACAGGTAGGAAGCATTATTTCTTTGCATAAAGCAAAGAAATTAAAGTAATATATAACTTAACTTCTCAAGTTCAATGACTATTTTACAGAGATTGCTAAGAAGCTAGAGAGGAATTAATCGGTCTGTTACCTTGCGGACAACTTTTGCAGCAGCAGCTACACCTTTATCAATGAAGTAACCTAAAAAAGCTGGATCAGCAACTCGAACCTGTGTCATAAGTCCTTATCATCATGTTTTTAAATAGAAGGGGGCACTGACCAGGAAAACTGTCTAATTCAAGAGATAAAGTAGAAAGCAAAGGAAGTTCACCAATGCATTGTCGACACCATAGCAATCAATATACTTAATTCCTTTTGAGGCCATATCATCCAATAATTTGGTAGATTTCAGAGCTGAAATCCGAGAAAAAAACTACTATATTAAGTTGTGTTCTACCAATGTGTAAAAAATATTAATACAGTATATGTTAGCATCACAGATTGGAATAAGATATAAGAAGATAATATAAACATAAATACCTGAATACACTCCACCATTCCCATCAGGAGCCTTTGCTACCTGGTTTTAAAAGTTAAATTTTAAACAACCAGCCAGAGTTCAAAATAGACTCATAAGACACAAAGGAACTATACAGTGCAAAGGTAGCAACTAGCTAGATAGAACTAAAATTAGAGAGTAAAACCAAATGTTGCAGATAAATAGTCACCTCAAAGCTCAATGCTCATTCCTTAATTGGATACAAATGCAGGCCTTAAAATAATTGCAAAAGAGGGAGATAAAATAAAGGAGGTTTTATTTAATAATTTAATCAATTGTTATTATTAAAATGTCTTAATCAGTGGCATATGCTAAAATATTTTTGTGAAAACAGTGTCATACCATAAGGAGCCTGATATACTCCTCAATAATATCAGGGTATCAGTAAATAACTGTCTTTCTAACTAGCAATCCTCAATTTTAAATAGTGTCTCTCTTTAAAGCTCAATTGTTTATAAAATCCAACATATGTGAAAATCTTGCCGGGGCCATATAACTTTTTATGACAAGGGGAAGGATTTAGCGAGCAGAAAGAATAAGAGTATACAACTGATAAGAAGGATAAAGAGTACACAAAGAAACAGTTGATACGTAAAAAACAAAGGAAAAGAACCAGAAAAGAAAAATCAACTCAGAGGAGCTTTCTAATCTCTGCCAGTCCAGTACAAGGTTTAGAATTCCTAAACCAGGCAAAAAAGCAATAATCAAAACTTAATCATCCTATCACTTTGTAAGTCCATAAAAAATCTTTCATAAATTAAAAATTAAAACAAATAAGCTCCCTGCTAGTTGGTTTTCACTTTGAGTTTTGTTGAACCAACATTACTAAATGCCCATGCAAATCAGCACTTGATTTTAAGTCACTAGCAAGTGGTTATTATTCAGTGTTCTAAAACATTGAGTTTTTCTTCCTTAGAGGGAGTAGGGAACCAATATCATTATCTCTACTATTAGAAGTTTTGTAGTTTCATCCTTCATTGTCTATCCCAAAGGTCCTAAAAATTATTAATCTGTTTAGCATATTTATAATGCTAAAAAAAGGCAGCCTAGCGCATGATGCTCTCACTTGGTGGTCCTTTCTAGGAGGGTGATTGTACACAACATATCCCCCACAAACTCAGATTGTATCCAAGATTTGAACCCGTTACCAATAACATCACCATTATGCCGAGGCTCATCTTCTTAGCATACTTATTATATAGATCAATAAAATGGTAGGATTAAAGGTGAAATTAAATTATTAAATAAAATAGACTAGTGGAGTTTGTTTTTATTACTTTCTCACTTTTTTAATACACATAAATGTGTTCCCATTCTCAGTGAGATGAAAAATGAAGCAACCATTATGCCATTATACCTATTATGCTCATTTACAGTAAATTTCTATTCATATTCATATCCTTGAATTTCTTGTACCAGACACTTCATCTTGAACACTTAGTAGACCGCAAGATGCAGTAGCACCCAAATTCAAATTTGGATATGCTGAGACACATGCAGATACTCCAACTATGACATGATAAAATTCATAAACAATTTATCAGCAATCATAAATTGAATGGTAAACTCTTGGGCGCCATCATTTTTCTAGGTTTGTAGTTGACATCAATTTAATAAAGCAAAGAATGAGAAGAAAACATATTCAGCTTAAAACTAAAAGAAAGTAACAATACCCTGTATGGAGTCTCCATAATATATCTACCATCCTTGGAAACACAGGGGATGGTCCCTTGCTGGAAAAAGGTAACCTGTTTACAAGAGGCATGTCCAAAGTAAGCAAACCATTACAAAGCAAGTACTATCAATACGATAAAATTGAAAAGGTTTTGAAGGCATCTACCTGTTCTGCTTCGAGGCCAAAAAATTTATGACTTTCAAAGTATTTGCGTGTTGCGTCATCAGTAAAGGGACTGGTCATTATGTACCAGTGTATTTGCACCAAAGCAGAATCTGCAAAACACTAACTGATGAGAACAACACATGGAATAATGCAGGAATAAACTGAGGCAAGACAAATAGACTTACTCTCATTAGAAGCGTGAGCAGCTAGTCTCTGTACACACAAAATCCTCTCAGCTTGGAGTTGAAAAAGTGATTTTCCAGATGGAAGCCCAATATCTAAATAAAATATAATAATAAATAAAGAACATATATAATTCATGATTTACTGTCAAAGCACATTGTCACAAAAAACACAACTTGCAGTTAAATAAATTAATCAATGACTAAATAAATAAAGGAAGGCTTATGAAAATTTCAGAGGAGTGCAGACTATCCTTTACCTACGTTTATACAATTCAGTAGTCACACATAGCAAAAACTTTGGAAATACAAACGGGAAAGAGAATTCAAGGAGATGAGAGGAAATGCAATCAGTGTTCATATTTAGACTCAGTCCAAATATTTCATTGGTCCTAGAATCAGAAATATCCAGTTGCCTTGTACTTTTACATGCAAGTATTACCTTGTTGTAAGTTGCAACCTTCCCATGCCCAACATTCAACTACTAACTTGCTTCCCACAAAAATGAAAAGAAATAACAGAAGAAACATACAAACCTTTTTTAAAGTAGAGGACAAATTTCATCTATGGACCAAAATCGCTCATCAGACCTCAATCAAATGATGAATAGAATGAATAGATTATTTTAACATTATATGGAATTTTTATACATTTCTCAGTGCAACAACATTTTTTTAGTTAAATTTTAACACTGTGAACTTCAAATGCTTTTTTTCTATATAACGTGAGAGTACTCACTGAAACATCCTTTTGGATCTGAACTTCCAAGCCGAGTCCCCTGCATTTTAAGTTTTGGACATTCTTTAGTCAGCCAAACAGAGACTAGTTGAAATTTAACAGTTAAGAGTGAAGACTAAATGCTACATAACATTCATTCCTCCATCTGTAAACATCCCACACCATTCAATAACAACTAGTCAATGACAGACAGCTATAAACTATATTAATGTTCTAGTGTTTCTTTAATTTTATCAATAATGATAAAATCAAAGAGTTTTCAAGATTCCAATATGATACATCTTCATTTTTTTTTCTTAATGCGTTATTTCATTGTTCCCTTTTCTATTTTTTATTTATAAAATAGTTCTCATTTCTGTTTTGTATTTAAAGTGGGTTTTACTTTTGGGAATAGAGTATCTCCTTGTATAAGGAGATAAGTTATCTCCTCCTGCCAGTGAAATCATCACATGTGTTATGTTTCATCATTTTCTATAAAAATATTTTTAAAAATAAACAAAATAGCACACATGTCACATTTTTACTGGTTAAAGGAGATAAGTTATCTCCTTATATGAGGAGATACATTATTCTCTTTACTTTTTATTGTCTTTAATTTAACAGCATGTGACAGTTAAATGACTCATTAGTGGTTTGAATTTTAATGAGATTTGTATTATGGACTAAATTATTTTCATTTATATATCAATAGTTAGGACGTTAAATTCGGCCAATAGTCGTTTGTACTTTTTATTTGGCAACTCTCAAGTATGAAGTCTTAACCAAAGTTCTGTGAACAAGTGCTGTACATCAATAGAGACTATTTTTCTGCATTAACTTATATATTTATCGAAAATGCATGGCTAATAGTAACAAATTTGCATGTAAACATTTTGTTATTCAGGCCTTCATGTTAAGTGATTTGCTATAGGGATAACCCATATAGTAATTAACATGGAGACAAGACAAGAGGGTATTATAATAATAATAGTAATAAATAATAAAATCAACAATGATAGTGATCAATCGTGATAAAAAGGAACAAACAACAAATAATATCTGAATATTTCAGAGGTAATTTACCAAGAAGATGAGCATTTACAAATTCTATTTGTAACCTCAGTTTTGACTTTTGAGACTATATCACAAATACACTATTGATTTAATTATTAAAAAACCACGAGTTGATTAAAACAAACTAGCTAGATAACTTAAAGAAATGGGACTAAAGTTAAATTTTAATTATTATGATTTAAAAGTGTGGATGCCCCTAACCAAATGGTATTTATATTTTTTTGCATTGTGGTGGAACCCAAGTACCCAACGACATGAGAGAGATAATGGCAGCCCTTTTAAAAAAGAAGATAATGGCAGCCTTTTAGAAAAAGAAGATAAGGGAAGCCCTTTTAAAAATGAAGCTTTACTGTGCTTAATGATTACAACAAACCAAGTTAAAGTCACTAGGTTTTCTACCCTAATAAGAAATCAATTACCTATTATTATATGTGAAAAAACAAAATATGCATTATAGTAGCATACAATCATACTTGAAAGTAGGGTGAACATGACCATGCCCTACCCGCTCACCCAGCACGGTCCGATCATGATCGGGTCCGAATAGGGTCGGGTCTAGGGTCAGGTTCGGGTTCCAAAAATAGACTCAGTCAATATTTATGATCGGGGAGAGACCAAACATGACCCGACCCGTCTTGTCCTAGGGTCACTCGCTCATCACTTTTGTATATGTTTCTACTCAAATGCAATGTGTATAGAGTAATGATACCTTTTAGAAGAAAATATCATTTATTCTTTAATTTTTCCACAACATATATAATTAATAATATATATATACATATATTATTTTATATATCAAACTACATATTCATAATAATAAATAATATTGAGAAGTCTTTTTCTAAAATGAATATGCATTATATTTAATCGAGTCTAAGGTCGGATCGGGTTTAAAGGCTGACCCGATCGCTATTTAGGGTTGGATTAGCTTTGGGTCTATGACCGATTCAAAAAAGTGACTCAACCAATATTTAGGGTCAGGTAAGGACAAGCCTAAACCCATCCCAACCCGGCTCATGTTTACCCTACTTCAAAGCAGATTATTCATGTTCAAAATAGCATCTTTCGGATTATCACCTTTTTAGCCAATGATGTTGCTTTTTAGGGACAGTCACTATGGACGATCGACAAGTTTTAAGTACATCGGGCCGGGTAAGGACAAGTTTAAACCCGTCCCAACCCGGCACATATTTACCCTACTTCAAAGCAGATTATTAAGTTCAAAATAGCATCTTTCGGATTATCACCTTTTTAGCCAATGATGTTGCTTTTTAGGAGCAGTCACTATGGACGATCGACAAGTTTTAAGTACATCCCACTAATGGAGAACATTCTCATAAAGGGAAGAATAATAACAAAATTTGATAGACCGATGGCCGGATCATATTGCTTATTATCTTTATCATGGTATCATCATATCATAATCCCCTGTTAGTAATTAAAGTTCACCTGAACAATTAAACCAAAAGGCATCACTGCATTTGCACGTAGATTGAAATTCTAAATATATCCCTAGCATCATCACAGACAATAAAGAAATAACCATCCTTATTATAGTTTTTATGGCTAAACTTTTAAAAAAAATTATATACTCTCTATCTCAAAAATCGATTTTACATTCATAAATTTGTTGATTAAGTCTGTTCATATTAAAAATTAAATATTACATAAATATTAAAATCATCTTAAACTCAATCTAAAGAAGCTGAATAAAGACATGATTATATCACATTGAAATTAAAACTTAGAAGTTGCCATACTCATTTTTTTGGTAAGGAGCTAATTATTTCGTGATACGTAGTTGCCCTCCCAACGAGGGATGCAATTTGTTGTCCCCATACTTAGTGTCACTCCATGTATCATGACTTTGTGATTGGTTGAAAAAAATATATTTAAGTTAAATTTTAATTTTTAAGTAATTTCCTAACCAATATAAAATCATGGCATATGTAGTGACTTTAAGTGTGGGACAACAGATGTGCACCCCCAACAAGTATCATTTTCAAGAATCAAATTCTTAACATTTTAATTATCCTAAGAATCTAGTAAAATCTTATACTATTAGATTAACACCTTATTGATAAACTTATTAAATAACATAACAAATTACACTCCACAATCACAATTTCAATGTCATTGTGACACAATTGCACTCACATTGATCATATTTTCCCATATTTTCCATAATTGCAAACGTAACATCAAAAATAACAAACAATACATTATTAGTTATGACATTATTTAATACTGAATATATTAAAATTAAAATTTAATGTTAAATAGACAGGCAAATTACAGTTTTATTTAAATGACACGTGATACATTTTTTCCTCCAACACAAAACTTCCTTGATATATTTTAAGTGATTACATCATATACCCTATTTAAGGAAGTGCCTTAATGATACAGTTTATACTTTATACTTGCCTTCTGTCTAAAATTAGGTCACTGTAGTATTAGAAAGCAAACAAGAGAATCCCAAGTTAAACCTTCACACGAGGGGAGGTAAATGCAATTTCTCATAAATAATGTGACTATATGTCTATATCATTCTACGAAATTATAAAAATAGAAAGATAAAGATATATCTCCGAAAAGAGTTAGTGAAAAGATTATAAATATAATTACCTGGCCACCAGATAAAAGCAAGACAGCTAACTTGCCGTCAGAAATAGCCTTCAATCCCATCTTCCACCATCTCTCTCTTTCCTCCATACTTCTCTCCTCCACCATCGATACGGTACTCTCCGCCACCGCTTCTATCGCCGCCGCCGGTAGCCCTGAACAACCATTCATTAATCATGCATGCACGTGATGAGAAGAAATTAAACTTCCAAATTCCATCAAAACAAAACAATACAATACCATGAGATCGAAGTGAACACCGAATAATCCGATCGATTCTCGAAAGATCTAAACTCTGCATCGCAAGAATAATATAATTGGATTGATTAATTAAATTTGATTCAAAATTCGAAAACGAGAATGAAATAAAGTTGAGGTGGAAATCTTAACCTAAAGCTTCGATTCAATGAAGTCGCGGTGAAACAGCATTGAATCGAAAGCAAAACGATGACTCACGGAACATTATGGAAAGATGAAGAAGCAGAATTTCGCGATTGGAAATTTAAACACACTGAATGAATTTTGAATTTACCTCGATGTCCTTGACGAGAAGGTCGCGTTCATCTGGAGAGAGCTCATTCCAGAGGGCAAAAGCGTCTTCTTGACCGTAGTCCTTGAGTCTCTCGAGGAGAGCTTGAGGTGGCGGTGGCGGCGGAGAAACGACGGCGTTGGTTTCGAATCCCGGCGACGAAGTTTCTCTCATTTTAGATTTCGATTTGAGATCTCAGAGTGAGTGATTTGGGGTGGTTGAGTGTTAATGTAATGTTTGGATTACAGACAGAAACAGTGGCGAGGAAGACAAGAATCAAATCAGTAACCAACTGCTTCAACTCACGTCAAATTACCATATTACCCCTCCTTTCACTCTCACATTCATATTTTATAAACATCACTATAAGAATAAATACCTTGTCAATGATTATATTATCAAAAAAAATTCAACCCTGCCAAAAGTTGTAATTATATTTTCATGGTATAATTTTATTTTGACTATTTTTATTGTACACAATATATAAATTATCTAACCATATTGAACATAATCTTTTTTGTCTTTTGAAGTGGATGTAAAGATAATAATAGTAATAACTAATGTTTGGACTTTATCCGTTTAGCCAAAAAGATTCATATGTTATCTAAGTTGAAAATCATTTGCTTAAACCCCTTTTACTTATACTGCCATATATTAACTATTTGATTTTAAATTTTTATTGTAATTTGATTTACTCTATTCTAGTATTTTGTAAATTACCAAAACCACAATTGCTATATATTTTGATGGAAATGAGTCCAATGGAGTTGAACGGTTCAACTCATTAACTCGGTTGGTTCAGCTCGAATGATGATTACTTATTTAATATATAAAATTAATTATTTTTTACATATACTTAATACACATATTATCTAGAGATGGTAAAATGGGCATTGCTCGCGGGCGCGTCCACATAGCCCGTATTTTTTGTAGGTAGGGCATACAAAATTTGTTTATTTGCCTGTTTTACCCGCCAAGTCGGACATTTCCATTGGGCATGCAGGTGGCCCATAAATATAATTTAAGGAAAAAGTAAGAAAATTTTAAATAAGTTATGATGTAATGTTATTTTTAATCCCTAAAAAAGTTGTAATCTAATGTGATTTGTTAAACTTCATATAAAATATCAAAAAATATGTGTCATTTCATTTATTGTATGAATTTTTTATTTTTTTAATTATTCAACAGTGTCCACGGGCCACCTGTTAGCCCATTTTAAAACGGACATGACAATAAATTTTGTCCATTAATCAATGTGGACATGTCCGCGCCCACTTAAATTTTTGAAGGCATTTGCGAGAGCGGGCTAAACAGGTCGGACGACCCATTTTGCCATCTCTAATATCATCTAAGGCAATTCATAAACCAAAGAAATTGAATTGTATTAACTCAAGTTCAAATCTTTTATTTAGTGAACTTAATTTTTAGCTCAAATTTTTTATATTTAGTTTTAGTTTATAAAAAAGTATAGGTTACAATAATTAAAGCACTACAAAAGTGGTACTTAGTTTGCAATGAGTTAATAGCCAATAGTCCTACTCATATATCATATGGAACCACCAGATGTTGATTTTACATGTATGCTATTGATTTTGCCACTTGGTTGTGACACAAATAATCCATATTTTTAATTGAATTAATAAGTAGGAAGAGCTTGGTAAGGTTAGAAATATTAAGACATTGCTTGTGAAAACACAGTTTGGTAGTATAAAATATAATTGCTTTCTAAGATAACATTTTCCCATACCTTCTCCCATGCATATCCTTTGACTACAAAATAATCATTTTTCCAATGACTGGTTGATATGGTGCATAGTCACCAAACATCACTACTAATATTCAGGACACATTTTATTTGTGAATACAAGATTGTGTTGCAAGCATCTAAAATTGATAATTTATTTTCAAGCAATCGAATTAAAATAATTAATTTTTGACGGTTTACCCAACGGACCCAAGCATCAAAGCAATGGTATCAAAGTTCAAGGGAAGCAAATGGCACTTATGCAAGAAACACAACTATGGTCCCAAAAATATGTCACTTCATGTGGTACTTATTAAGATTAGTCAGAAAAATATTTAATTATTAAATTTCCTGAAAACTCATTGCACAACTAAAGTTCACATTTTTGTGTCATTGAGTTCATGATGAAATGAAACAGAATCTTGAAGACATAAAGAGAAGCAAAGACCACAATAGAAATCTGTGAATGCACAATTGAGGGGAAGGTCCATATAACAAGAGCTAGCAACAAATTTAGCAAGCTCAATGACAGAACCATACATTTGGCAGAAATCACAAGGATGATGCTTTTTCATTGAGTGCTTCTTTAACTGCTTTCAATAGTGATGGCATCAATTTCTGGTTTGTGACAATAATACCAGCAACAACATCAAGAAACTTCCCTTTTGAAAAGTCCAAAGGGTTCCCTGCAGCATCCATCACAATACCTCCAGCTTCTGCATAAGTTTAATTGCCAAACATTGATGGATAGAATATTAGAAGTAGAAGACATATTCAATATGAAGTCATTTTCTTTTTCAATAACTACTCCACATTCAATTTCCTTTTTCTCAGCTTTCGTTTATTCATCGGAGAAAACATCACATCATTCATAAGATTAATCATCGCCAGAAATATGATAAAGTCATGCATTTCCTCACAACATTAATAACGGGGTGACCAACTGCATGAGGTTCCGACCTAGGAGGGCCTAGGGAAGGTAGATCTATGAGTCTTACCATCATGAGCGAAGAGGCTGTTTCAATCTCAAAATTATAATGCTGAATATAAAATTTTATAATTCTTATTACTACTTGAAAGAAAACACCATATTTATATAAATTTATATGAATATATTGCTTTTGGGTTGGGTCTTTTTGTTGGCTTGTTCCTGGTGTTCAGCCCATGGTTTCGCTAGAGCTTCATAGATATGCATTGGTATGATTCATGACTAAGTCAGGTTAGTTATTGTTGGTTATTATAAAAAGAGCATGTTGCCGACAAAAGATTGGCTAATTTCTTGCACATGCTAGCTGAAAGATGAGATGAAAGGAAGAAATTCAAAACACAAACAAAAGAAGGAAACATGCATACCACTCACAACGATGCAGCCAGCAGCATGATCCCAAATTTTCTCACGGTATCCTCTGTGAGGGAAGCGCAAATATATAGCCCCATCTCCTCTGGACAGAGCTCCATATTTTGCTTGGCTGTCAATTCTGACTGGAGGTGCTTTCACACCGAGTTTCTGTTCATCAAGTCACAATGTTCAACAAATGTCTTCAGATTAAAACTAGAAATGCAGATAAACATAACAAATGAAAAAGGAACTAAAATAAGAAAACAAGACAAAATGGTTGGCAATAGAAATAGCATTACTTCTGCAATGGAGCTAGACAAGTCATGTGAGGAGTGTGCTGCTTCATAAGATTCAAAAAATGACGCTTCTTCTGGATTCTCGATATCAGTGACATGCACCTGCATGATGATAACAATATAATTGGTCTTATAGCACAGTTAGTAAAGGTGCTGTGATACATCATTATATAAGCACCAACCCTAGTTTCCGTAGAACCATCCAATGCCTGCGTATATGCTCCATGACCAACTTTAGCAAAGAAAAGACTACCAACTCCATTAGAAGAATGCAGCTGATTACTGCCGATGGACGTCGGTGGAAGATTTGGACAAGCCAAGACCCCCAATACAACTTTCCCTTCATCCAGCAAAGCTAATGCAATAGCATATTGATCTCCTCTGACAAACCTATAGTATTATCTCACAAGTATGAGCTACTCAAGGCCCATAAGCACGGCGAATAAGCAAGTGAAACAAATAGTGTACAAATATCGACTGTAAATTAGGAAACTAATGTAGACAAAAACAATTTAATCAATTGTTTATTTTTTTTATGGTAGAGGAAATAAATATGTCTAGAATTTTATTTATCAAACTACAACCATTCGGAAAAGATAGATTTAAGTTTTATATTACATGACCAGAGAATTCAATTTTCCAGCAACCTAAAATCATTAAGCATACTGCAAACTCAATGTCACCATGCCTAATAATAGATAGTGTCTCTAATTTTTATTAGTAAAATCATCTTCTTAATTCTATTTTAATTTATGTGATGGAAATCACCATTATTCTCTGTTTCACCTCACTTTCAAATCAATGTGAAGTCTTGAGTAATTACGATGGCATAGAAATCTTATTACATAATCAGGACTAATATAAATAATACTAGCCAGATTACAAACAACTCCACTGTCTATTCTGCAGCAAGATTTGCACTTTTTTAGGAAGAGCAACTAATAAAGCTTAGACATGCACAAACAAGTATTCACATCATGCTGTATTAAACAGAAAAGTAAAAAAACTTACCCTTTTGTTCCATCAATTGGATCCAAAACCCAGTGCCGACCAACCGAACCACCGTCAGACTTGCCATTATCAATGGCCCTAAGCACATCTTCTGTTGTTAAAGGAGAAACACTATATGATCCATCATTAGCAAGTGTATCATTGACAAGGTCTGTAATGCGCTTCAGTGTATCCTGGCCACTTTCCTTACGAAGATCCCCTGAATCCTAGAATTTTAAAACTGGTGTTTAAATTCATCGAAAGAAAAGAAAGCAGATTCTGCATGTCTAAAAAAATCTGTAAGAGTTTGCAATTTCACCTCCTCGGCTACAATTGAAAATGGTACAGAAGGAAGTTCTCTCTCGAGGACAAAGCTGACCAAGACTTGTGAACCTATCAACCACATATAAGCAGAACATGGTCAAACTAAGTGAATCTGTATTTCAGCTAAACCTCAATGAATGAGAGTAATAACAAACAAAAAATAAAATAGAAAATAGCTGCAGAAGTCGTAAATAATTTTCTTTTTTTCAAGTTGAACTGTATTATAGACGATGAAGCACAAGCTCACTGTATACACAATCATTCAAAACAAGCAAAACAAAGGTTACCAATGAAGATTCAAATTGCAACCTTACAATGGAATATCCACTAGTTTAGCAAATTGGGTGTTTAAGTCAGTTTAATACTTTCATTATGTCCTGCATTTTGTATTTACAAAACAATAATAAAATTTGAAGACAAATTGCAGATGACATGGTTGTTAGGTGAAGGCCCTAGAATGTTTTATATCTCTAACATGTATAAAAGTATAGCATTGCAACTTACCTTACTCTCATGGGCGAAATACAATAGATTTCAAACTATATTGACACTATTAAGATGGAGTATATGCTATATTGAGTGCAAGGTCAGTAACACACATTAGCAATGGTTTAGACGTGAAATAGAGGCATACATTGGATCTACCACACAAAGTTATAATGAAATAGAGGGAGTTGTGAACCATAGGATTCAAGTTAGATGGATGAAATGGAGGGATGCAAGTGTTATTTCACCTATTTGTGAAAGAGAAGCACCTATCAAGCTAAAAAGTAAATTCTACCATGAAGATATAAGGCCAGAGAGGCAGAGAATAGAGATCCTCTCAAGCATAGTCACATCACTCACATGATATGTGGTTCTCTTTGTTACGGGTACAGTACAGGTATATAATATGCGGTACGTTACCCTGACAAATACCAGTACGTTATGGGTATATTTAGTAGGGTTTCTATTGCTCCATGCACAACCGTTTCTAGTACTGCTTCTTGTAGGTTTGAACCAACTTTTGTTTCACCATAGGAGAAATTCTTAATGTAAAATTCTTTCTTGTTTGTTGTAACTCATTCGTGTAGGTGAGTGAACATCACCAATTACAATTCTTTTCTTTGTTCTTTCTTTTACTTGAACTGTAGATGATAATCCAATCCGTTCCTTATAGTGAATCAATTCGCAAAAGAACCATGAATTGATACACAACAACCAATTTGCGGTTTTATACCAAAATGAAAGAATTGTATTTCAATGCTCTCAAGAAATATCCGTGTTTGCAACAACAATCAGCTTATCAACATGAATGAATATAATAATAATAATAATAACAATAATAAAATGTAGTCCTGATTCAATATGCATATATAAAAAATAGCAAAGACATATGAGTAAGACAACAAACCATAATCAGCTACTGTGACTGGACTTTTGTCTGATTTGGAGTGAACATCAGATTGAAGCAAAACCCTTTGTACTTTCTGAGAAAACAAACACACACAATGAAAAATCAAACAGTGATGGGTAATCTACCAATATCAATAAAAACACACACCCACATGCAAAATAAAGGGTCTTATGAAAATACTATCGAAAAAGATTAAAACTTTAGAAATCAAAAAATAATGGGGTGGACATAAAATCAAATAAAGATGAATTGAAGTGCCTGGCAAAGACGAGAAGCTAGAGTGGCTGCTTTCTTAGCAGCAGCGAGTTCCTTTTCGTAAGGCATTGAAAATGAAAGTGTTAATGAGGATAGAGAAGAAGATAAGCTGAATGAAAATGGCTTTTTCTTTAATCTGATGAAATTGTTTGGGATTTTGGGTTCTAAATAGTGGCAGAAGCTGAAATCAGTTCTGAGTGTTATTGCTCTCAAACAATGTGTGCGTGTCCCCATTTTTTTGTTCTTCTATCTTTTGTTGCTTCTTATTCATTTGTTCTTGTTTTTTTTTAATTTGTTTTTATTTATTTGAATTTTTAATATTTTTAATGAGGTATTTTTAGGTAAATGATTCTCCAACAATTTTTTTATGGTAGGTGCATGAAAGAGAGATATAAAAATATAAGAGAGATGTGATTGGTGGTTGATATGTGATGTGATATATTTAAGAAGTGAGATATAGAAAATGAAGTGTGAGAAGGATGTAAAGAAAAAAATTATAAAAATATGTTCATACTATCTCCATAACAATTATCAACTTCCCTCCTTATATACAATATTTTATAATTTATTACACATCTCCAAAAACTAAAATTAATGGTTGTTGATTCAAATAGTATATTTTTTATTTCTCTTAAATAAAATTTTGGGTTTAAGTTTTGTAGATTGAAAAAATACTCTCTGCAATAATTACCCCACATACATATGGATGTTCTTAGGTCTTACTATTATTTATAAGGTTGATATACAGCTTTTTTTAGAATATACAAATCTCACTTTCATAATCTCTACATTAAAAGAAGTAATATCCCTGGATGCATATAAAAAACATTTATCTCAAAGTAGGTGTTTTCTACTGAAAAAGAATTTGGAAAGTTGAAATTGTAACTTTGGGTTTTAATTAGTATGTTAAAGGAAAATATTTTTTTAATTAAGAAGTAATCTTCAATCAATCAAACATTTAAAACGGCAGTGAAAAAAATTAAAGATTAAAGGATGAAAATAAAATGATGTTATGAGAAATAAACTTGTCACCTTTTAGTAGATATCTCTATTAATTTTTAGATTTAACTAACTTAAATATATTTTTGGTCTCTCAATAATATATAGTTTCAGGTATTAGAATTTAAATTTTTGGATTTTGATCCTTAAATATTTCATAAAATTTAGTTTTAATCTCTAGTGATAATGTGGTTAACATAACTTATAACATATATCATATTAATTGATGACATGATCAATTGTATTATTGGGACAACATCACCATGGACTAAAACCAAAAGAAACATATAAATTAGGGACTTAAAAGAAACATATCAAAGTTTTTTTATATGGGAACTGAAAATATATTTAAACTTGTATAAATTACTAAATATTTGAGGTTTTCAAGTTAATCCACTAACATAAATCGGTTAACGTATGGGTTTAGATTTCCCTTATTCTTTTATCATTTCTTTCTCTCCACTCATATCCATTTAAAATGTATGATGGGTTTATTCTTGAACAATAAAGAAAATGAAATTTTTAGGTCTTGTCTTTCAAATAATAAAATTGGCTAATTTAGCCATAATGTGTTATTTTAACTAAGTATGTTTATTTACAAGGAAGTAGTCGAATAGTATAATACTTCATTTCAGTCCAAAAAATTGAGATAATAACTTACCACAATTATACATAATTATTAACTATATATGACATCATATAATTCGTCTAATTAAACACATTTTGAACACATTCTTAGAGTTAACTAAAACTGAACTTCACATGTCATTACTTTTTTTGTAACCAATCTCAACTTGTTCTTAATCTTATCCATAGAGATAAAGATAGAAAATGCTCCCTTCTTTTCCAAATTCAGCTGAAATTGGAAGGGGAAAAATTATGACACCATGATACATGTGATTTTGTCCTTCCTCACTAATTCTTCTCCATCTGCTTTATATTTTACATCTTCAGTGTTTTCTTTCACTAGCTACACATTAATTGCAAAACCTTAGAACAGTGATGGTTCTTAACATGATAAAAATATTATTACTTTATTCTCCAATGTGATATTCTTATTTTATAAATTTTGTTCTTAAATAAGAACGAAGAGAGATAAATAAGAACAAAGAAATAGAATAAAAAATGTGGATGTTTGGGTAAGAATAAAATAGGTTGTGAGACACAAATAAAAATAAAAATGATATTTATCATTGTAATAAAAAAAATACATATTCTTATTTTATAAAGATTTGTAATAAATTATAAAATAAGGTGTGAAACCAAAATAAGAATGAAGATGTTGGTCTTTCACTGTTTAATAGAAAAATCATTATATAATCCAGTTTAAAGTTGTCTTGAAACTTTCCTTTATTTACCATATAAAATGAATACATAGAACCAACCAGCGGATGAAAGTGAAGGCCTGAAAGGAGGAGGCATAGATGTGGGTACTGAAGCCACATCCCTGACAGAATTGCAGAGGCTCTTGGATACCTCGAGAATCATAGAGATTTGAAAAAAATTTACATTGGTTGTCGATTACCTAATACAAACATTTGTTTAGCACACATAGACAGGTTTTACCTATATGTTGTTGGGTACCTCATGTTCTCATTGATGATCATTTCCTATAGGTTGAACTGACAATCTTATGCCATTTTTATTTTGAAACTGAATCAATAGATCTAAACAAAAAAAAATGAAGGAAATGAATATGATATAAATCAAGGATACCAACAAGACGATAGTTTAATGGTATAAAGTCCAGCTAGATCTTAAGAAAGACCAAAAAGTCAATGGTTCGATTTCTAGTAGCGACACTTGTTGGGAGGGACAACCACACATCCTAAAAGGATTAGTCACTTACCCAAAAGGTGAGGTGATACCATTAATAGTACTAGAAAGGAATTTGACAAGAATAATGATGCCTGACCTAGACATTGCATGCCTCCATTTGAATAGAAGAAGCAATCGCAATGGAGATACCAAACCATTTTGTAGAAAGCCCTAAATATGTGTCATGGCTCATGAAGCAAGTAACAAAAAATAAGAAAAGAGATATAAATTACACAACCATTGTGTATGCTACAGTAAAATAAAAACAGCCTCTTTGAGAAGTGGAATTTCAGCAAAATGATATGATTATACAATTCGCACAATGGCAAGAAAGGAAACTTGCGCAACATGCTATAGTTTGTAGCTGCAACAAAGAAGATAGATACTTTTGCTTCTGAGCCTCTATGCAAAACAAAGTTATATTTGAAAGTCAATCAATGATATGAAATATCAGGAATTATAAATAAATAACTATAAGTGAAACAATTGCCGTTTGAAGATTTGTTATTGACAAAGATGTTACCAATAATGTGCATTTCCAAGGATGAGGAAAGATATTAATAATAGTGAGCATTACCCTAAGTTATCCCTAATGGAAACAATCAAAATTAGCAAAACCATCACCATTATTTGAAATCATGTAGCCCATACTGGATGATGACATAGATGGTAGCAGAAACACCAATACAAAAGTGCAGCCTAGTGCATAGGCTCTCACCTAATGAGTTCTGGGGACGGTAGATGTATGTGGCCTTATTCCTGTAAGTGGAAAGGTTGTTTCAAGGATTTGAATTTGTGAGCTGTTGATCACTAAGCAACAACCTTACTGTTCTGCCGAAGCTCACCCTCTAGCAGAAACAACAATATATGGCCAAAAAATTAATCTCAACAGACGAGGAACACTCGAACAGTATACCTCCTGACACCTGCCACTTGCTATCATCACCTCTCATACATGCATCCCCACCTGGACCCTCCATCTCAACCTCGCTACCTCTAAGTGGAAGCCTCGTGCAGTGGGTCATCCTTTCTATATAGACACATTCATTTTTCCAGCCAATAGTAACAAAAAATTATAAAGAAAACCTCAAACTGGACTGACAACACAATCACGGAATTTTAATTCAAGACCGTGTTATTTGAATGAAATTCATATAATTTGCAGTTAGAATAATGAATGAAAATAGAAGAATCTATTATAATGAAAACATACCAAACAGATGGTCCACAAAAAAAAAGGATGCCTGAGCTTCAAACTTGTGTAGTATGAGATGTTTTTAAGGCCAACAAGTTGTTAATGTGCTTAGCATTTTATTATCCTGATGTACCACAGGGTCCTCTGTCGGATAAGCAAAACATGATTTAAAAAAAATCTAAATCCACTGCAGCCATATCAGATGTCCTCGAAGTCACATATTAAGCTTTATCAGTACCTTCGATAGTGTCCATCATATCTAGATCCCACGTTCTGATCTGCCACCTCTGATTTCATGCATTATCATGCCCTTCTACTACTATGCTGCTATAATGTTAGCTTTTGATGTTGGCTGGTCCTACTGTGGATCGGTCAACCTGAGCAGCTTAGGAACCAGCCGTGGACGAGGACAACAAACACCCTAGAATAAATCATATCCTCATAACCATAACTAATAAGCACTACATTGCAGTATAATAAACTTATAGCGGGGTTAAGAAAAAAACGGTAGTATGGGCTAACCGGTCACTGAATGTCTGAATCCTAGTCATCTTTTTCCTTATTTACCTAACTTCACAATGAGTGCAAGCAGCCGATCATGGAATTCTCACTAAGTTATAGAGGGCATGGTAAAACCTCCAATGTTGGAAACGTGCCTCCAATTTTATGATATCTCCTAGAAAGGACTGAAGAAGTTTATACATGCACTTACTACTGTACCTTTTTAATGGTACCTACTGCCCTGCCCTAAATAAAAGCAAAATCCCAACAAGATAAAGAGGTGCTTCATGTTCATGCTTCTTCTCGTGCAGACCACAGAGACTTAAAAGCATTATTCATGGATGATTTAAACTCATAGTCACAGAGCTTTTGTTGGTGAGATAAAAAATCAAGATAATATGAAAAAGTATACCATGCAAAATCAGTTTGGTGGTGCATCAATGCACCATGTGATACCTGTCATTGATTACGAACATTATAATATAACATAATATATAGCATAATACAATATTTTGGTTATAATGTAACAACTAATTAACCAATTGTAGCCTATAATCATAGAAGCATAGGTCATTTTCGAAGTGTATGGATACTCCCAAACTCCAAGGTGCATTGAATACTAGGGAAATCTTCCATCATTTCTAGAAGTAAATCCATTGACAGAAGAACTCTCAAGCTCCAAACCAATAAGGCTTGCCGCGACCATGTTAATGAAAAAAAAAATTATTCATGGTTTACCTAATTTGCACTAACAATTTTTTAATTATTATTCTTAACTATTCAAATACAAATTTTGCGTCATGTGTCGCATGAATCAGATTAATACTTTATTCTGAGTATTATAACACAAACTGTTTCCTTCAGATCATTTTTATATTGGTAAAATAAAGTAAACTTGTGCTTAATAGAAAATATAGAAGCGTTCATGCAGCCTCACAGTGCCGCCGCCACAGATGGACTGGGGTGAAGTGGGTTTAATGATGACAGTGCTGTGATGCGGCTGGTGTGGCCGAATCATGCATTTTTTGGCCAACTTTCTCAGTGACGGTCACTTAAAATGTTGAATTGCCAATAGGTATTAATCTAAACGGCTGTGTATTTCACTCCATCAACACCATCTGAACTACTACCTAGCAATCCAAGAAAAACCCTGAAAAGTGGATTTGAACTTACCTACTTTGTGTGACTACTGAAGCTTGTTCAATTCTCTGAATCTATGGTACTGAATCTACCCCCCTATCTCCCTTTACTCTTGCATTGTAATAATATAACCTGTTTGTCAGTTGGCCTCTTGAACCAAATTTCCCATCCCGGATTGTGCATGCCGGGAAACATACAGGCACTGCATGATTTATACATTCACGACTTGCTAAATGAATTTCTGAAATTTTGGATTCACTGCAAATATAGCATGTAGCCAACCCCACCTACTGGGAAAAGGGTTTTGTTGTTATTATACTACATGCATATATAGTTTGACACAAGATTAGCAAATGATTCTATAAATCACTGTATTTTCCGTAGTTATCATATAAACAAGTTTTAAGGAATAAGGATGTTTTTGCACCTCTGAGAATCTTAGTCATTTTGTATGATGAACAATGAAAAGAAAAATGTTTGAATAAATCTGCCATGTGAAGTAAGAACAGGCACAATAACATGTTACTTACAACACTTGCAGGTTAACTATTGTTCCAAATGAGGATGGAATTGAATAGCTCCATGACTACTCTGTTCCACTCAAATTCCTGTGATGTGCAAATGAAAAAAGAAAAGAAAAACAACAACAATGCATATGAAATAGGCAAATGAAAAGGTCAGAAATTGCATTATTTCTCGATTACGTTAACACCTTTGGTTCTCAATCACCAAAATCCCTTCTCCAATTGTCAAAGAACATTATGTTTCGACATAGAACTGTCTACATGTTTGTTAAAAGCATATTTTAAGTCAATCCATCTCATACATGTTTTGTATAAAAGATGAAAAATATTCATATTTGTGTATCTAATTGTGAAAATCATACTCTGCATCCACTGCAGATTTTTGGTTGTAAATGACATCTTCAAAAAAATTATTTCAAATTCTTTAATAGTACATATCTTTTATAGCCTGGAATTTCAAAAATATGAAGATTGTACACCATTCAATAACCTTGAACAGACACTTACATCTCAAGTACCTGTTAGTCTTTTCCTAACCTTAGATATCATTCAGGAATGTCTATCTCGCAATGCCTGCGATGAGAGGTTTAGGAGGGGATAGAGATCTAATCTCAGGTGCAGAACTGGGGAAAAGTATGTTCAGCTTGTGCATCAGGATATCAGCCCTGGACGGAATTTCATTCAGAAGAAACTGCTGAACTATTGGTTTCTTGAACCACTCCATGACAGAATCTCCGGAGGCTCTAAGAACAACCTTACTGACCTCAAATGGAGACTCTACTGAGCTCAACATTTGTGCAACCACAATCTTTAAGGTGGGACCGGTGACCAATTTAATTCGTCTTGGGACAATACCATAATACAGCATGCGCTTTCTGAACCTGTGAAGAGTGTGCACTACTGCTATAAGGGCAGCCCCAACAGACAAGTTTCTAACATCAAGGGACCAAGCAATGTGCTGATCAAAAACTATGGCCTTCGGGAAAAGTTTATTCTCATATGCAACCTTCCAAACACAACGAGCTCGATTTATCTGCCCCATAAGAACAAGGTAATTGAGAAGAACGTTCACAAAGTACTTTGCCGCACCTTCCTCCAATTCATAATCAATGTCTTGAAAGAACTCCCGGACAAAAGATAACACCGGTTGTCCCCTTTGTTCTGGGCCACAAAAAAGTCCACACATAAAAGAGTGTGCCTTATGCTTTGTAGTACTAAGGATAGACATCAAGTGCCTCTCATTCGGCTCTTCTTGACACCTAACAAGATGGGCTAAAATGGAGGTGTAGAGTATCAAATCAACTTTTGCAGCAGAGTTAACATATGTTTCAAGAAGAGGTTTGGCTGACTCGAATAAGCCGTTCTTCATGCATGACTCAAACAGCTGTCGGATTATAAAATTATTGGTTCTGATCCCTGATGAACCCATGAAACGCAGCCACCTAAGAGCAAGATCGACCGAACCTTCCTTAATATACACCATCAAAACATCACTAGCTGTGACATCCACGGAATATCCCATGGCCTTCATTTCAAGTAGAATTTTGGCAGCCACGTCCACCAGCTTCTTATTGGCAAGTAGTGTCAAAAGAACAGTATAAGTGCTTAGACCAGGCCTCAAACCTGCATTGGTCATTGAATTATACAGCTTCATGGCGTGATCTATTTGTCCAGATGCAGCATGCATTTCCAATAGACAAGCATAAGTAGATGGTGTAGGTAGAAATCCTGCCTTCTCCATATCAGAAAATGCAGACATAGCAATGTCAAGCTTCCCCGATTTTGCATGGGACTCAATGATCAATGTGTACAAGCCAAAGTTAGGCCGGAACCCTGCTTTCTTCATCTCATCCCAAAGCCTGAGAGCAGTTTCTAACTTTCCAGACTTCACATATGACTCAATTAAAGAAACATAAATAGTCGGGGGTGGCCTGTACCCATAACCTCTCATCTCCATGTAAATCTTCATCGCACTGTCCAATCTCCCCGCCTTCCCCATTGAGTCAACAAGTGATGCAAAGATGTTCAAACCTGGCCGGAAATCTCTTTCTTTCATTTCTTGGAAAAGTTTGAAAGCAGCATCAAGACGACCTGACTTTGCTAAGTTTGGGATCATCAATTCATAAGTCGAGCCATCCAACGAACAATTGGCCATTCCCATGCTCTCGTATATCTCAAATGCCTTATAAGGCAAACCCTTATTCAAAAACAAAGTAATGAGTGAATTGTATGTTTCGGTATCAATCTTACAACCCGCGTCCTGTATTTTCTTAAAGCAGCAAAACGAAACCTCCAACTTCTCAGCCTTAGCCAAGTACCGTATCACTCGATTAAACGCAAGAAACATCGAAATCCCGCTACTAGCAGAATCACCAACCATCTCATCAAACAACACCTGAATCCCATCGAAATCCCTATGCTGGTTCAACCCATCAAACAACATAACATAACATTCATCACTCGGCGAATACCAAGACTGCCTCTTAGCCCACCTAAACAAACTCAAACACCCATCACCATCATTAACAACCTTCAATGCTTGAGCAATGTGAGTCATGTTTGGCACAAACTGCAGTTTATCCAATTTAGCCTCCAACTCAGGCCCCCATTTCCACCTTTTTACAACCTCGGCGATCTTCGCAACCGCCATTGCGTTCATCAAGGGTTTCTTAACCTCACCTATCATGACATGGTCATCAAGGCCTGGCTCCACTGACCTAACACCCTTACCCTTGTAAAGCACACTGCCAGATTCATCCAAGTACTCAATATCCTCAGTCCACTCCTTATTAGAGTTAGACCCATTATTACTACTATTATTACAGTAACATCTGAGTGAACTAACCTCACCCAAAACAATAAAGTTCGTACCTTTGCAGAAACGTGGGATTCTCCGAATGGAAGTGAATGAGGTTGGGGAAGGTAAAGATGTGAACTTTGAAGAAAAGGGTATCGAAGAATGATGATGACGGGTGAGTTTGTAGAGATTCTTAGTGATAGAGGAGAGTAATTGGGGGTGGAGAGTCATTGAATTGAAGATGAAGAAGGGTATGAAAAATAAGGAATGTGGTAATAATAATGATCAAAGTTGCATAGATGAATCGTTGTTGTTGTTGTTGTTGAGGTGACAGTGAAGTTGCGTTGACATCAAATGGCGTTTAGAGGTTCTGGGTTTATCTCAGGAATCATTGAAAGAGCAAGTAGCCGAAGTCTAAACTCGGCTTTCAATTTTTTAGGGTTTATGGATTTTTTTTTCTTTGTAAACTTGTTATTAAGTCAAAATGATTGATCATACGTTTAATTTCCTTTACAAAAAAAAACTATCATTTTTATACATGTATTACACTGAGCATGAAAAATAAGTATGATATTTTTTAAACAAAAAAATGATGATAAGTGTGATTTAGTTAAATAAATATGAAATATAGTTTTGATACAAGTTCAAATAATATATGAGTCAATAAATTTTCATTATTTTTGGTATATTACAAAATACATCAATAGTTCTAATGATATATAGTTTAAAACACTCTTATACTATATTGTAGGAAACAAAAAATAATGCAAATATATTGTCTGATATACTATTTGGACTTGTTTCGATAATATATCATATTTTGTTTAACTTAATTACACTTATCATATTATTTTATTTAAAAGATCACACTTATTTCTCATGCATATAGTCAGTGTAATATATGTACATAAATTATGGGGTTCTATTGGTGTAAAAAATGAAATGGTAATTTGTGTAGTTTCGTTAAAACTCACATGATGTCAATGTAATTTACTTTAGATATATAAGTGTATTATCTATTCTATCTATTTATCTATTAACAATATAATAAAAGAAATTCATCAATGTCACATGTCACATTCTCCTCACATTTTTTCTCTTTCATGCCACATGCCACCTCCTCCTCACATTTTCCCATCCTAAAATGTTCTATGTTACTAGCAAGTTACCCGTACGAATGCACGGGCGGTATTTTTTACCACATGATTAAGAACATATATATTATATCTATATTATTTCTTTAAGATAAGGAACCATTTCAAATTTTGTAATTTTGAAATTAAGATATCTTTCAAAATTCAATGTCCCTCATTAAATAATATACATAGATTAATGTAAAGAAATAGTTTGGATGTGAAAAATGATTTCAATCTCATCTAATGTTCAATGTCTATTGCATTTTTACATAACAAAAACCAAACGCTAATTAGTATTAAATTATTAACATATAAAATATATAAAAAGTAAGGATAATGTGGAAAGGTACATAGTAATAACATAACATATTTTAGGAGGGAAAAAATGTGAGAATGAAGTTGTAAGTATCAGAGTGCAACTAAGAGGGAGGTGAATTAGTTGTCTTAAAATAATGGCCGCTTTTTCTGCAAAATCAAAGTTAAAGTGCAGCGGAACAATATGCAGAAAAATAATAGGAAATAAAATGAAAGAGATGAGGAGAAGAGAGTACACAAGGAGTTTTATATTG
>NC_032020.1:8160349-8229166 GCF_001865875.1 Lupinus angustifolius
ACCGAAGGCTACATCCAGTACTCTTGCCGCACAAGAGATTTTTCCACTAAGAATTATGAGTTGTAATTACAATATCTCACCCCGAGATCTCTATGTACCTTACATACTCCCTAATTCTTATACTCTTGGAAAACACATTTCCAAGCGAATTTATTCCCCTTTCTTTTCACACCCCGTAAAAGAAAGAATTCTTTACAAGAATGAAGAATATTCAACTATGACAGATTGCCTTTACAAGTATGAAACTTATGTAACTTGCAATCCAAACTTTGAATATATATAGAAGTATATAATGCTCTTTGTAAAAGTCTTTGAAACACTTGAAGCAACTTTGCAAAATTAACTTGAAAGTTTAAGAACAAGTTGCAAAAAGTTCAAAGATAAATTCTGGAAAAAGTGTGAGAGCTTTTGAGAAAATTGTATGAAAGTTGTGTGTTAATCTCTTGTCTTTGTGTGAGAGTTTAGAGCCTTTGTATAGAGTTTACAAACACCCTTTGAAGATTTCTGAAAGTGTATGAGTTGTTTGGAGTGAAGAGATTTCGTTTGGAGTGAAGACCTTTCACTTTGAAATCTGAAAAACACTTCCAACATCTCTTAGTAATGGGTTACTCATTTGAGTAATGAGTTACTCAAACTTTGTGTCCACTTGAAATTTGAATTTTACATTGAGTAATCGGTTACTCACTTTGAGTAATCGGTTACTCAAACTCTCTGTCCAACAGATACTTAAAATTTATTTTGAGTAATCGGTTACTCACTTTGAGTAATCGGTTACTCAGTTTCAAAAATCAGTTTCAGTTGGATAACTCTTTTCTCACATATGTAACCTGTTACACACTATTTTTGAAAAATGTTTTAAGTCTTTTAAAAGTGTCTCACATTTTCTAAAAAATAGTTTGAGCAATTATACTTGTTATATACTTAAGAGTTTAGGATAGAAGTACTTACAAAGACTTAATCTAATGTTTTGAAGCTTTATCTTTATCTGTCTTCATAAGTCATCTTCTTTTTCTTCTTTTTGGTGATGTTGGTGTCTTCATCAAAATCGTGCCATGGTCAGGAGCAAGATCTTCTTCACAGAAGTGACATGTGGCATGAAGGGGAAAATGTGAAGAGGAAGTGACATGTGACATGAATGAGTTTTTTTTTAATTAATTATCTATTACCTATATAACAAAATAAACTCTCACCACCTCATCAATTGCCACATGACATCTCCTTCTCACGCCACCTCATCAATTGCCACATGTCCTCTCCTCCTTCATTTTCCTCTCTCCAAAATGGTTCCATGGTAATCATATGTACCTTCCCACATTATATTTGTCCTTTCTTGACAATTATTACATTTAATACAGTTTATTGCATTTTATGTCATCTCTTCTCAAGGTTTTTTTATTGAACAAATAAATAATTTTTTTTACTTTAATTCCAATCAAAAAAAATTACAATTCAATTCAATCAGTTATTAAGTTGAAGCAAATGTTTCTAAACTTCACAATATTATGTGATAAAAATGAATACAATAATTTTGATTATATTGATATGTGTAATACTAATGAGGACCAAAATTCAACTTATTAACTCATCAACTTTTAAATGCATTTATAATTTTTGGTCTTCCTGATCATATAATCAAGTTTTTCCACAATATTATATTGTGTATACTTAATATTTGTGAGGTTGAACAATGACAGACATTGAATTTTGAAAGATATATTAATTTCAAAATAACAAAATTTGAAATGGTTCTTTATCTTAAAGATGTAATATATATGTTCTTAATCATGTGGTAAAACATATCGTTCCATGCATTCGCACGGGTAACTTGCTAGTTTATCCACTATAATTGTAAGTATTTAGACATAGAATATTATTCATCATTCATTGTATATTAAATTTTAATAGTGGATGACGCGGAATAACAATATAAAAATTCTTACACTTTTAATACATGTATCTTTTTTTCTTATATATAATTTATCATCATATTTTATTTTATCATTGATATACGGGTGAATATCATAAAAATAAGACTTACCTTATCTAACACAAAATATTAATCGGTTAAACATGAATTTTGTTCTATATGTGAAAGTTAATTTAACCCTAAAATAATTACCAAACTAATTTTTGAATCTAATACTCAACCCAATTCAATATAATTTATTGACATTTAGATAAAATCTAATCGATATTATTTATCATTCATCTACAATTTAACATATAAAATATTTTATATGCATATATTTTGTTAATCATTTATATGCATGTAAATATATTAAAAAATTAGAGAATGAATGATCAGTGTGTTTAAATCCACACTGATCCAATAATAAAATTAAAAATAGGTCCAAAATAAATTGAAAATGCAAAAATTGAATGTGATGAAATTGTGTTTGATTGATTTTAAAAAAAAATGATTGGTTTGCTTAAGTTTTTAGATCCAACCCTTTGAACTAAATCGGTCCAAACAGTTTTAATTTGATTTATTAGGAATATGTCGAGATAAAAGTGTACCCTTAAGTGCTTAACACTGTAGTTCAATAAAGTTCTGAAACAATGTACAATACAAATTTAATAATTAATTAATCATAAGGCATATCTAGTAATATTCTTTAGATATGACTAAAAAATCGCTAAATTATATATTTCCACAATAGGTAAAAAGAATTACACTTTAGAGATTATATTTATTTTGAGGAATATAGTTAGATTTATTTTTTTGTGATATACAATACAGTCACAATGAAAAAGGAAAACTGATTAAAAAAATGAAGGAAGAAATCAATATCAACCGCTAGTATATCTGATTGTTTCTTTTTTAGTGAGAACATAATTTAATATTCTTACCATTTATCGTAATCTTAATTATGTTGTGATCTTTTATATAATAATTTTTAAATTTATATAATAGTTGTTTGTTATTTAAATTAATATGTGACATGAATAAAATTGTGAACTTATAGCATTATGTTTTTTGATATATATAAATAATGCAATGTTATAACAATATTAACATGAATGCATGTAAATCTGTCATCTTAAAGTGTATTAGACTTATTATTTTAGTAATTTTTATGATTTTTGAAGTGTATGTGAAGAGTTTAAATCTTCTATAAAAAACCAGTCTAAACAACATATAACATTTGGATGAGATTGTGTTGTATGTCTTAACATAAAGAAAATAGATCGGATTGAAGTTAATTATTTGTTCAAATCACATGATTTTTGCCTAAAAACCAATCCAAATCAACTGCAAACACAATTAATCAACTTTAAATAGTATGAGATGAGTTGAATCATATTTATCTCTTACCTAACTCTAAATATCAATGAACTCTAATTTTTAGCCCAAACTTGACCATAATACTTGAAACCCGTCCATATATATGTTCCATTACTATCGGACTAAAGTGGGTGAGCATCTAGATAGGGTCTTTATCTCCCTTATTTCATACATTCATTCTTCATCAATTCCTTAATTTAATTTTTGTTAAAACCTGTCGCAATCCATCTTGATGGAACTTCGCTCAATGAAACAATGCAGAAGAAGAACAGTGAAAACCTACTCTTGAATTATGCTTAATATTCGGTGTTTTACAAAGAAAGGAAAGGAAGAAGCTAAAGACAGAAAGAAGGGGAAGTTATTCTAACAAGAATAACTAACCAAGCCAAACTAACTTTCTAACTGAGGATTGGGCCCAAAAACACAGCCCAATAACTCTAAAAGAATAAGAAATAAAAAAGTCTAACTAGAAATTCTTTCTTCTTTTATGATTGCTTTGGTGATGGACTTGGCTCCTTCTTCTTCCTCCTTGTTTTTCTTCTCTTCTAATAGCCCCCCACAAGCTGGTAGGTGGATGTTTAACATACTCAGCTTGAAAATGTTAGTCTTGAACAGAGAAGGAGGTAGAGCCTTAGTGAATAAATCTGCCAACTGTGAAGTACAGTGTATAGAAAGAAGATGCAATAAGCTAGATTGAACTTTCTCTCTAACACAATGGCAATCAATTTCTATGTGTTTCGTTCATTCATGGAAGACGGGGTTGGCAGCTATGTGAAGAGATTGGTTATCACAGTATAGCATCGCAGGTTGAGGGTGAGGTAAGTGCAAGTCATTGAGAAGATAAATGAGCCATTGAGCCTCACAAGTGGCAAGTGCCATAGCTCTGTATTCTGCTTCGGCAGAGGATCTAGAAACCACTTGCTGCTTCTTGCTTTTCCACGAAATTAGAGCATTCCCAATGTAAAAATAGTAGCATGAGACAGATCTTCTAGTGTCATGGCAGCCTCCCCAATCTGAGTAAGTGTAACCTTTGATGTTAAAATTTGTACCTGCAAAAGAAAAGAAAACTCCCATATTGATGGTTCCCTTGAGATATCTTAAGATTCTCTTGGCTCCATCTAGGTGATCATTAGTAGGACATAACACAAATTGGCTAAGGTGACAAATTGTCGAGTATGAATCAGATAGAGTAATTTGCCCATTAGCCTTTAGTAAAGGCTTGGATCAGACAAGCTGGTTCCTGATTTGGAATGAACAAGTCTTCCTGCATACTCCATTGGAGTGGAACATGGTTTGCCGACAAGCATTCCTGTCTCCTCAAGGAGATCCAGGGTGTATTTTCTTTGATACAGCAGAATACCCTTAGTAGTTCTAGCTATTTCCATCCCTAAGAAATATTTGAGATCACCAAGATCCTTGATGCTAAACTCAATATGCAACAGATTCTTCATATGGTTAATTTATGTGATGTTATTTCCAGTCAAAATCAAGTCATCAACATAAACTAAAATTGCTGTAAAATTTGAGTGATTGGACTTAATGAATAAAGAGTAATCAGCAATGGATTTAACATAACCTGATTGGAGAAGGACATCAGTGAGTTTGGCATGCTACTGCCTAGTTGCTTGTTTGAGACCATAAAGGGATTTTTCAAGCTTGCATACAAGATCAGGGTGAGGAACAAGCAAATCAGGGGACTTTCATATACACAGCTTCCTTCAGATCTCCATGGAGAAAGGTTGTATTTACATCTAATTGTTGAATGTACTAGTTGTTAATAGAGGCTATGGACAGAATGGCCCTTATGGTAGTCATTTTAATTACTGGACTGAAAGTTTCCATGTAATCAATTCCTTCTATTTGAGTGAAACCCTTTGCAACCAACCTTGCCTTGTGTCTTTCAATAGATCCATCAGCTTTGTATTTTATTTTGAAAATCCATCTGCATCCTATAGCTTTCTTGGCATCTGGAAGAGTAGTTATGCTCCAATTGTGATTTTGATTTAATGCATTGAATTCCTTTTGAATGGCATCTCTCCAACACTGATGTTTAATAGCTTCATTGTAATGTTAAGGCTCAATGTGTGAAGAAATATTAAGAGAAAATTGTTCATGAGCAGGGGACAATCTATGATAAGAAATACTTGAAGAAATAGGATATCTTACCTTTGAAGATTCATGAGCAACATAATAGTAAGCAAAGTGCAGTGATAATCCTTAAGATACTGAGGTTTATGTTTGGCCCTAAGGGATTGTCTTGGCATAGAGGGGTTAATGTGGTCAGAAGTGATATTTTCAGGCACAATATGATCACTCTGATTGGGAGCAGGGTTATAGGCAGAAGGTACATCAATATCATTATCATTAGCACCTTGAGTGTTAGTAGTATCAGTTGTAGGCAGGATGACAGAAGGAGCATCATTGTGAGGTTGAGAGATGACATCTTGGGTAATAGCAGGGTCATATATATCATAAGTGGGATCTGCATTATGACTTAATTCATTTCTCATTCCAGGGTGATTATTTTGAGTGGGCTTAAAAGGGAAAATGTGCTCATAAAATATGGTATTTCTAGACAAGAAAATCTCATGACTATTAATGTCCATAAGGACATATCCTTTGGTACCATGCCTCAAACCTAAGAGAATACACTTCCTAGATTTGTGATCAAGTTTCTTTCTATTTGAGGTCAGGGTGCTAGCATAACACAGGCAGCCAAAACATCTAAGATTATGTATATCAGGTGACTTGCTATTCAAAACCTCATAAGGATTCTTATTTGACAACACAATACTAGGCTGCAAATTAATAAGGTGCATTGCATGAGCCATGGCAAAATTCTAGAGACAATGAGGAATGTTAGATTGAAAAACAAGGGATCTAGCTACACTAAGAATGTGTTGATATTTTCTCTCAACAACCCCATTTTGTTGGGGTGTTTCAACACAACTAGTTTGATGTTGAATTCCCAGCTCACTATAGAAATTGGACAGAGAGAATTCCTTGTCATTGTCACTTCATATGCACTTAATTCTTAATCCAAATTGGGTATGAATAAGAGAAACAAAATTATTAACTAATTGAGGCACCTCAGATTTATGTTTCATAAAATAAAGCCATGTAAATCTAGATCTATCATCAACAATGGTAAGGAAATACATGTGTCCAAGTGTGGTTGGAATAGAGTAAGGACCCCATATGTCCATATGGACCAAATCAAAATTCTTAGCAGATATGTTAGTGCTATTGTTATAAGGCAATTTTCTTTGTTCAGCCAAATGGCACACATCACAAGGATCAAAGGTCTTATTGTACTTAATGATGGGAAAAAGGTTCTGCATAAGCATCATTTTATCATGTGAATGATGGCCTAATCTATTGTGCTACAAAACAGAATTACAAGAACTAAAGAAGTTGACATTGCTTTTGAATTGATTCCTATGTATGCCAGGTGTAGGCCAAATTTTCACAGGGTCCTTCATGGCATAAAGACCACTTCTTATTTCAGCAACGCCAATCATCTTCGAAGATTGGAGATCCTGAATTTGACAAGAGTTTTTGCAAAAAATCATTTGGCAAGATATGCTATTAACGAATTTTGAAATAGAAATTAAGTTGTAATGAAACGAAGGGATGTACAGAACATTTGATAAGTGTATAGAGTTAGAAAACATAATACTACCTGATATTGCACTGGATACTTGACTGCCATTAGGCAATGTGACAAGAATGGGGGCAATTTGCTTGTAGGTTTGAAAATCAGAAAGGGTATGCCACACATGGTCAGTAGCACCTGTGTCGAGTAACCAATCATTAGATTTTGTAAAGTAATTCAACATGTATGTGTTATCTTTACTATTGGAATCAACCAGATCAGTGGTAATGTGATTCATATTATGACCAATTCTGGAATTGGGTTGCTGTTGGAGAATTGACAAGATGGTTTGTTGCTGCTGAGGAGTGATATTGACTCCAGGTGCTGGTTCATTAGAAACTTGGTTAGCATTATGCTCCATTTCTTCATAATGTTGTTCCTCAATGCTAGCAATATTATTGACACTGAAATTCTTGAAGTGTCCAGGGGAGAAACCATGCTTCTTGAAGCATTGGTCAATGGTATGACCTGATTTATGGCAATATGAACGGGTCTTGAATCCTCTTCCATTCGAGGCTCTAACATGTCCCCTTCCTATTTGATTTTGAAAACCTTTAGCCCTGCCTCTACCTCTACCACTTCGAAAGTTTCCTCCATCTTCAATACTAGAATTGGTAGTTTGGTTATCTATGTTGCTCATCAGGATCTTAGATTCACTATAATGAGCATCTAGGAGCCTTTTTTGTTGTATCAATAGTGAAAAGGCCTTATTGATGGTGGGTAAAGGATTTATTAGCATTATCTGTGATCTCACTCTTTCATATTGGTCATTCAATCCATTAAGGATGCATATCACATAATCATGATTCCTATAGGACCTAATAATAGGAATAACATCACAGGTGCATATGTTTATGCAAGAACATGAGAGAATTGGTCTGAAGTTGTCAATTTCTTGCCAGAATCCCTTAATGTGGTTGTAGTAGGCGTCTATGCTCATATTACCTTGCTTAAATGTATACATTTCTCTGAACACTTGTGATATTCTGAAAATGTCTCCTTGATAGTATCTCTCACGCAAGTCGTCCCATATTTATAATGCTTTGTCCATCCACAACACGCTTTGAACAATTGAGCTCTTAATGGAGTGGGTTAACCAAGAAACAACTAGAGTGTTGCATTTGTCCCATGCAGGAAATGATGGATCATCTATGGGAGGCTTTGGGAGAGATCCATCAAGGAATTGGAGTTTATTTTTGTACTTCATCGACATCGACATATCACGAGACCAAGCATGGTAATTCTTGCCGTTAAGATGTGCAGAGACAAGATAAATTCCAGGGTTCTCATTCGGGGGTATGAAGAAAGGGCATGTTGGATCTTGAAGGGGATTAATGGCTTGGACAATTCGACTCTCCATTGTTAAAAAAGAAAAAAAAAATGGGAGGAGGTTCAGATATGAATTCGAAGAAGCTATCTTTGCAAATGATGGAGAAGAAAAGAGATTAATGCACAACGGAAAGAAAACGAAACAAAGGGTAATCAGAGTGTAAGCTCTGATACCATGTTAAAACTCGTGGTAATTCATCTTGATGGAACTTCGCTCAATGAAACAATGCAGAAGAAGAACAGTGAAAACCTGCTCTTGAATTATGCTTAATATTCAGTGTGTTACAAAGAAAGGAAAGGAAGAAGCTAAATATAGAAAGAAGGGAAAATTATTCTAACAAGAATAACTAACCAAGCCAAACTAACTTTCTAACTGAGGATTGGGCCCAAAAACACAGCCCAATAACTAAAAGAATAAGAAATAAAAAAGCCTAACTATAAATACTTTCTTCTTTTATGATTGCTTTGGTGATGGACTTGGCTCCTTCTTCTTCCTTGTTTTTCTTCTCTTCTAATAATTTTTAAATTTCACTTTTTATTATAATATTTGATGAAAAACATTAGTAAATAAACAACCTACATCCGTGTCAACCAACGTTGTCAAAGTTGGAGCAGTTGAATCATAAACCGACCTTTTACTTAGTCCGAAGTCTACTATAATTATTTTTAAGGTAAATTGATCAAAACTATTTAAAAAGTGTTTAGTTTTTAGTGTAATTGTTTTACAAGATTAATACATCATTCTATGTTTATTTGTATTATTTTTGTTTAAAAGTCAATAATTTATATATTAATGGTAGATGACATAGTTAATCATAAATCTTTAACCTATCAAAGGTGTAATCTAGCATTCCTCCCACTTTCACTCTCTTCCCTTATCGTCGTTAATCTCCATTCTCAATGAACTATTAAAGAGTAATAGTTTTCCTATCCCCGTTAATAACCAATTCTCCATTAGCCACCACATTGTACTATAATTTTATCATGTACGTCCAAAATGCTTCCTAATCAAAAGCTAGCGGGGATATATCCATTTATCAATTGTGGAAAATATTCCATGCATGTCCATTTTAAAATACACGTGAAGGCGTTGATAGATAACTAAAGAAGTAAAAAAAAAAAAGGTCCACAGAAAAATTAATAAGAAATTAAATAAAAAAAATTGAAGAGAGAAAATTTAAAAAAAACTTTGATATGATATATGAAAGGAACACATCTTCTATTCCATAAATTGCGTCACTTCATCTGCCATAAGATATGAATGATAAGAAAAATACTTAATATTAAATTTTAACTTAAACACATTTTTCGACAAATCTCATAGTACATAAAAAAAAGTGATACTCATTGTATGACAACAGATATGCAGATCATATCACATTAAAATTACCATCGTTCTCCCATTACATTGTAATTTATGTATATACGCAAGTGATTTTTACACTGTCAGCAAATCTCCACCATTCATTTGTTAGCTAGTATTGACTTTCAAATAAAAATATTACAAATCAATAGTGGATGATGTGGTGTAAAAAACTTTATACTGTCAGTACATAAATTTTAAACTCTTTCTTTTATCATCCCAAAACAAATTATAACCTATGCATGCAGGTACCCATTTTGCCATGGGGAAATCAGATATGGCACTTTCAAAAATTTGGTAGTAATAAGTAAAAATCTGAACCCTTAAAATTTTATTTTATTTTTGTCAATTGTGATCACCTCTGCTTAATACCAGAAGTGATCTGAACCCATAGATCACAGCTTGGACAATGCCAAGACTGATCAATTTGAACATACTTCCATTGATCAGGTCTCATTTGTCTATACATTTTTCTAGACCAAAAAATTCTGACCCTTATAATCCTTAAGCTCACCAGGAAGTGGCAGCCAATTCCAAGAAAAAAGTTATGTGTCGGGGATCAATTTTCTGAGTAACAGATAAATATAAGTGCTAATATAAAAAGGAAAGCACTACGGTTGCGAAAGAAACAGTCTATATCTCTAGCAACAAATTTCACCCCGGGCTTGAGAAAGCTAACAGGACAATTTCTACTTTAAAAAACTACCATTTTTATAAAATTCTAAAAAGTACAAGCATTGCCATATTTAAAGTTAAAACATCCATGGGGAAATTAGATAATGTTGAGCATTGCCCTAAATTTATATATTAAAGTAATCGAAGGATTTGCATTTCCAAGTAAATTAACAGTTTCGGCATCATGCAAGAATTGAAAAATAAACTAAAAAAGCATATCAAATAACCAAGTCCCCACACTATAGTAAATGAAATATATAAATCTTCATAGATAATAGCCACACCATAGAGAAATACCATATCCTATCACCGTCTCAACAACAAAAAACTGCTCAGAAGTACCAAGCAAAAACGACAATAATCTGAAAAGAAAATGAAACAAAATACTTGTGCCTACAAATCAGCTGTGAAATCTAGTGACCATCTTGTCATGAGGATCTGAAACCAAAATTTCAATGTAATATTAGAACAAGAAAAAGTGCATAAAAACAAGTGTGGGCAAATTATAAAGGCAGAGACGTGCTACTGAAATATCAGACAAAAATCAGATTATTAAAAGGCAGAGACGTGCTTTCAAAATTTACAAAGAAGTCGTTACTCTATAAAGATTAGTAACAAGGGATGTTACCATAAACAAAAAATGTCATTATTTCAAACAGAATTACAAACTAAGCTTTTCAATAGTCTTAAGCTCAATATAAATTCCCTAAGAATATGGTGGCTAGAAGTATGTAGAAGTACAAACATTAAATGACCTTAGTCATAAAAAAACAGTAGACAAATAACACAGTAAACAGCAATACATGACAAAGGAATCATCAAAATGCAAAACTATACACATTTACTATATATAAAATGAAAAAATAGGAGTTCTAAAGTTGAAAAGAAAGATGAGTACGAAAAGAGAAGAACATCAATAGTGGGACAAGCTTACCTCATATATTGCTTGGATACAAGAAGACTCTTACCCTGGACCCCTGCAAAACATGAAACTCAAAGGATCACAATATTGTTCAAAGAGGTAAACTAATAAAACTGATGTATGACATGTTATTACCATTGATTTTGGTGGAAGATTTGACTTGAACTTTGCACGGACAATACCACTGTTACCGTGAGACCTGGTAACCTTGCCCCAAAGGCAGCGGTAGTGGCTTCCGTTAGTCTTCACCTTGGCCTTGTAAATATATGCCAGTCTCTTTCCAGCATACCACGCCACCTCCTCCTTTGTGTTCACTCCTTCAATTTGAAGAAGAGAAGTGTTTGGGTACTGGTTCGATTTGGATCTGATAACATTACCATCACCGTATAATTAAACCAACAAATCTACAAAGAAAATGCTTCTCTCCATCTAACTCAGCTTTTCATTTCCCAGCAACCAAGTATTTACAAAATAAATAGAACGACTCAGGGTAAGAAAGTTTTACCTTTTGTACCCAAGGATTGTTCCCCTCACGTAGAGTCTAGAAACATGGAATAAAAACACAGCATTAGCTTATTTTAACAGAAAAGATCAAGTAAGAAAATGAGTAACTAAAAAATACAGCTATCATATGCATCATCAACCATTCTTACACATTCAATCAACAACTAAATCTAAGGTGAAAAGAAATCATCCTGTAATGTACACCACCAAAAATCCAACAAACACAACCAAGGAGGAAATGTTAATCGTAAATTAATTCTACTAAATCAAAACTCTTTCACTAAAAAAAGGCGACCCAATACACGAGCCTGGGGAAGATAACCATAACCCTCGCAAACGAAGAAACTGTTTCGGGGATTTGAAAACATCAATTCCTGGTTACAAACAACATTGCTGTTGCCCCGAGGCTCACTAACAAAGTACACGAATCCATTCCCAATTGTAACACATAAAATACCAAATTCAAAAAATCAATAACAAAACAGTTCCAACAGCAGCAGAAGTGATAATCATAAGGATTAAAACATGTCAAAATTGAGTATAAGCTAATTGAAAACTGGAAAATTAGGGTTTTGGGGAATTAAAAGGAAATAAGAAGAAAAAAGTGGGAAATGATATAAGAATTGAAAACCTGACACGCTCGCCTTGGCGTCCCTTCACCATCTTCTTCGTCTAAAGAGATGAGTTGAATGAAGAAGAGTTAAGCGGCTGAACCCTAATACATTTTATATATGCAGAAAGCCCATAATCGAATTTTAGGGTTTAGAGTTGGACGTGGGCTTTGGCCCAATATCAACAATTAAATAAAAATTGTAGAGTTGCAATTAGAGATGTAACACGTTGGATTTTTATGCAATTCAGGAATGGAGGAACTCAATCTAAAAGAAAAATATGGTTTGGCTAATTCAATCAATGTTGAATTTTTATCAACCATGAATAGTTGGATTTAATAATTTGTATGAGAAGAGAGAAGAAAAAGTAGAGTGAGACACATCTGTTTCTCGTCTCATATAGAGAAAAAAAATGAAATGAAGGTCAGTTGTCTTAAATTATGTTTCATATATGAATGACAATAAATCAAAAAACAAATAATAATAATAAATATTTAAATTTTTTAATTGACACTGGATATCTTCGTTGATGTGTGACAAGATTTGCAACATTGTTCGGAATATCGAGAAATTTTAAAGAAATTTTTCTCCTCCATTTCCTTATTTTTATCTAAAACAAAACAACACCAAAATCTACTCAATTTCTCATCTAGTTTTCTATTTTCAATCTATTTCATACATATTTCTCTCTTCTTATCTTCTCTTTACATCCAAATGGAGGCTAAATTTATTTCATTCCAATCATGTTATTATATTCTCATTATCTTTTTTTCTTCACTTATATTATGTTCGATGAAATGCTAAAATGAGTAATATTGATGTGTAAGAATCCTTTGTTTTTCGATTATGTCTCTCACTATTCATTTTCAAAGTCATTCTCATCCCAAAATAAAATACCTTATTTATTGTTATTCTCATGTTATATTGTTGTATGCATCCACAAATCATTATATCATAATGTTATTGTTTTTGTCATACTCATATTACATTGCCCATTAACACTTAAAATCCTAGAATGTCCACATTTTGCCTTCAAATTTTAGTAACCAATACATGCAACCAAATGTTAACAATTATATTTTCCTTGAATCCATAATTCATAGAATACATCATCATGTCCAAACCTTAAGCCCCTAATCCGTACTTTCTTTGGCAAAAAAACAAAACTAAATTTGGAGAGGCATGGAATTTGGAAAATGTGCAATCCTACAAAGAGGAGAACTCATCATTTCACATAACACCAAAGATATCCCATAATAAGTGCGGGGAATGAGGAATCCCCAAGATGTTGCAACCCAACAATGCAAAAGATGGCCGGTAGCATGGAAAACACCTATGGATTCTACTTTTACAAAACTACAATATGTCATTAGTATTAGTCTCTATCACATATCATTGATCACACCATTGTTACATATTTTTTCTTCACTTATATTTTGTTCAATGAAATGCCAAAGTGAATTGATCCTTTGTTTTTCATTTGTGTTTTTCACTTTTCATTTTTAAAGTTATTCTCATCCCAAAATAAAGTATCCTATTTATTGTTATTCTCATATTATATGGATTGGTAGAGTAAATTTTACTTCATGAATTGTATAGAGTTTTGATATATAAAAATGTGGATGGTTCTATAGCACTTAAGAATTTGATTTTTCATAAACTGTTGGTAATATCCTCGAATATTTGGGAGTGCTTAATACATCAACTATTGAAAATTGTTGATCATATTAATAAGAAGGAAAGCTAAATACATTATGTGGGTGCTATACTGGTATGATATTGGTCGCATATACTTTGTCACTTTTATAAGTGGCAATATTACTTCATTTACTTCTATTTTCTCTATCTTGGTAAATATTGTTTAAAAATTTTGTTTTCATAATTAGGTTATAGCATAGTTTTGTTCTCATAATTGGTCTCATAAAATTGTGACGCATGCATCCATTTATGTGTGGAAATAACATGTTTTGATCCTTTCTTTGTAATTAAATTGAATTTTTTAAACTAAACATGTCAGATATTCTCTACTATTATTTAGATTGTTATTTAAATTAGGAAGCAATGTTGTGGAAGTTTGCTCAACATCTATGATGGTAAGTCAAAAATCAGCTCTCATTATTCATAATAGGATACAGGTTACATGCTTTAATCAGAATAAATTTTCTTCTTTGAATTCTATGTACATGATACCTTCATAGTATTGTTATAATGGGTTTTTCTATAAAATAATTATGTTTTAAGTTTAATTTTTCTAGAGTTTTAAGCCAATGTGTCTGTTTAATGGAGTTATATGTAAACTTATAGACTTTATGGAGTTAAGATGAATTTATTTAAGAGTGTTTTACATGCTTTAATCTGAATAAATTTTGTTCTTTAAGTTTTGTATACATTCTACCTTTGTAGTATTGTTTAATGAGTTTTTCTATAAAATATTATATTTTAACTTTAATTTTTTAAAGAGTTTTAATCCAATGAGTCTCTTTAATGGATTTATATGTAAAGGTGTAGATTTTATAGAATTAAGATGAATTTATTTAATAGTGATCAATGATTACATTCAACTAGAGCATATAATAAGAAGTGAGAAGAGAATAGATGAAATAAATATTTTATAACTACCAAACACTAAAAGGAACAAAAACTTTGAAGCTTTTATCATTGTTTTTCACCTTCTAAATATTTAGTTGATAAGTGATTTTTCATGAATAAAGTCATATTACCTAAAAAGACTCTTTAAACGTTTTGTCAATGTGGCTTTGTGCTAAATATAAGAATACATTTTTATTATCTCTATTTTTTACTGTCTATTTCCTTTGAAGTAAGAATGCTCAACATGTTTTCTTTTGTTGCTTTTATGCATAAAGGAGCTATTGCTACATATGATTATTGCCTACAAGTTAAATAATTCCCAGCAACTATGGATAGATGGAAATAAAAAATCTTGCATATATAGAGGTTCCGTAAGCCAAAAAGATAGGTTCTATTTGCTGCAATAGTTGTGATTTATCATATATGAATTGAAAGAAATAAACGACCTTCAGGGATAAAGCAAGAACTGCAGAAATGTTTTCAAACAAATTAAACAAAAGTACAAGAGAGAGTATAACAATGCTGCAGAAGCAAAGAAAAATAGAATTAATTATATACTTTCAAGACAGTGAGATTATAGTTAAAAATTAATATGTTAATGTAATGATGCCCTTTAAGTTTATAGGAGACGGTAAGGATAAGCATTTCCAAGAAGGTAACACTCTTGCAATTTCCCTAAATGAGTTTATGTATACTCTGCGACTTCTTTCATTGAATATAAGTAATTACATATTCACAGAAAAACAATCATAAAACTAAAACTACCTCATCTATGAACCATGAATAGTTCATAACGTCTCCCTTGCCCATTTTGGTATGCTTGGCAATGTTATATATCTCATAATTTGACAAAAATAGAATTAATTATATACTTTCAAATTGCTTATATAGATAGTATTCATTGTGTTTTTCCTCATTTGTATCAAGTGCATAAGAAATAGTAGAGTTTTTTAGATTGAAATCACAATTATATTCAATGGAAAATAATGGAAAATAGGTAGCAATGTAAGGTAAATATATGTCATATAAATAAGTAGGTGCTTCTAGTTGGATTGAGTTAAGAACAAAGTTCTTATCTATAAAGTTTTGATTTATTTTAGTGTTATACATTATTGGTTATTTTGATATATCCAGATTATATTTATCCTAAAATATCTCACTTTTACACTATATTTGTCCTAAAAATAGTTAATTGGTGTAAATACAAATTTAGAGTTAATATTGTGAACTCAAATCTTGCCACAACACATAGCAATGGAAAAGGTTAAAGGCTTAATGTTATGTATATATATACTTTTATATTATTTTTCTTCTATACTAATATATTATGAATATTCTTTAATATGATTCTCTCAAATGAAATATCATGTCAAATATCTATAATATAAATCTAAACTATACATAAAATATTATTCTGCTCTTCATTATCTTATCTTCTTTTTCTAATTCAATTATAATTCATGTATATATTACATATTTACTATAACAAAATTCACATATTGAACAATTTACTTCTTATTTTCCCTCTAACAAAATATAGGACATTATGACTTTAATATCCAATAGCAACAATCTAAAGATATAATTGTTTTTCAATTTCATGCTATTTTTGTAATTGTTATTGGTAAAATAAGAATGCTATTGACAAACATTTTATGATGACCTTATATATTACATTATGATCAATATTGCATCCCAATTATATACTTCACATGCAAAAATAATTGCAAGTGATTCAATTATTTGAATGTTCCATTTAAAAAAAAATAAGATTAGACAATTATTCAATCAAATACATTCAACTGAAAATTATGATATCTAACACAAATTACTATATTTGACATTACAGTATATAAACTACATATTAGAAAAGTGGAGAACAAAATCCCAAATTTAGTACTCCACTCAGTGAAATTTATTCGAAAGTAATATGAAAATTTATAATAAGAGCATCATCCACGATGGAGAACAACACTTTTGTTCTTATTTGGGTCTCACATATTATTCTCTGTAATTTATTATAACTCCCCATAAAATAAGAACAATATCTACTTTTTTCTACAATGACAAACATCATTTTTATTTTTATTTGGCTCCACAATTTATCCACACTTTTATATTTTATAATAAATATAATAAAATATTAAAAATAATTACTCATTTATTAATAAATTAAAAATCGTTATACTTTATTATAAAGATTAGAAATCAATTATAAATAAAAAATAAAATTTTGTTGATTATTATTTTTAATTTTTTATGCAAAAAATTTAATTTCTTGTAATGATGCTCTATTTTTTTTTAATATTTATGGATATTTTGATGTTTCTAAATATATTTGTGTGTATTTATTATATGTATTTTTAATACACTTTTCTCCTAAAATGGAATGTTCTTATTTATTAACTTTTGTTCTTGTTTTGAGAAACAAAAATAATGGAGAACATAATAAAAGCTTCTATTCCGTTAATAACAACCTTTAAGAACACTTAAATAAAAAAAAGAGAAGAAGAAAACCTCGCTTAAAGTCTTAAACCTTGCAATATCAGGAAGAAGAAAAAAGTATTATCAGAAATCAAAATGGCGAGGAACTTGATTATTCGATCCTCTTCCATTTTCCGCAAAGCAATAGAGAACAGGGTTCGTCCATTCTGTATCTACCCTCATTCACAGTCACATTCACTTTCTTCATCCACCTCTTTAACACCGCACTCTTCCACACCTTCCTTCTTCGCCGCCGCCACAAACTTTTCTCCGCCCCTCCACCACCGCCGCTCCCTCTCCTCCGCCCCACGTTAGTTCCCTCTCCATCTCTTCATTCCCTTTTTAATTTTACATCATATAATATTTTGAATGATTTTTTTATACTCAGTTCTATTTTTCGTAATTTATATAGCTAACGAGCTTCTGATTTATCTGTTAGAATGAAGATTAAAAAAAAGTGTGTTAGTGTATGATATCTATAGCGTGCTAGTGTATTGAGTTATAATAAGTTGATGTTGACTTGTTTTCAGCTTCTACCGATATTGTCCTTGTTAATTCAGATGATGAATTTCATAGTATCCTTAACAAAGTTCAAGGTACTTGTTTGTTTATTTATTTATTTATTTTTATGCATTATTTTGTTTTAAGTGATATATTAAGCAGTTTGGTGGCTGAGGTGGGGGTTTATTCCCTTGAATTGTTTTTGTAAATGTAGTTTCTTTGTTATTTTATTTGTTGATATGATGAATGAATTTTCCAAATTGCGGTCTCCAACTGCAATTGTAGTTGCAACATTGTGGTTTTGGTTTGCAACCAAAATTTTGTACCTATTGGTCGCAATTTATCTCGATTGTGGTAATTGCATTTTGGAATATAATCATGACCGTAACCTCCATAAGGTAGAGCTCACTTTTCCCCTTTTTCTTCTTGAAATCTCTTTCACAGACAACTCGTTGAATGCTGTCTTCTATTTCACTGCAGCTTGGTGTGGACCTTGTAAGTTTCTATTCCTTTTGTTTTGTTCACTATACTCTTTGCATCGAGTTATATTATGTTTTGCTTTTTTTATTTTAAATCACTAAAGTGTGTACCTGTTCGTCCCAAAAGGTTAATAAGAAGACTTCAATAAAATTTAAATTTAAAATGAATATTTGAAGTATGATTCTACTCACATTAAAAAAAGAATTCTAATCTAAGCTACCTTTGGTTTTGATACGCTTTACCTACTTATGTGACAAAATGCAGCACTAAACTCATTTATCTTATGTCCATACAATCATTAGTCCAATAAGCATGTAAAAGATACATGGAATGTAGTTTTACCTGAAGTCTCTATGAAAGCAAACCTCAAGTGAGTTTACTGAAAAAATCCCAAATTATAGGTTGTAAAGTGAACAGGCTCCAAATTATAAGAGGGCGTTAGCATAATTTGCCCTAACTCTTGTAATTGGATGCATACTCAGGGAGGTTAAGTGACACTTCAATTCACAGGTGGGTAAAGTGAACAAATGAATCCAGCGTGATAAGTGGGCCAAGTAGATTTGTGCAAATTGTAATCTAAATGTAGAAGCATAATTGAACTGCTTATGAAAACTTGTGACTGCCATACTACTAGTATCAAAGCTATTAAGGAGTTATGTTATCAACTGCGCTGCGGAGTGGCACCTAGCCGCTCTTTCCTGGTGTATTACAGGGTAGTGGAAGTTGTGGCTGCTTTTGTGTCCAGTTGCAGCGGCTATCATGCCTGTGGCTGTCATGGTGCTATCACTGTTGTTGGGTCTGCTACATAAAGCGATGACTCCATTTCCGGTCATCCCACCTCATTTCTGGCAGTCCCAGCCTCCTTGTACCTCCCTGTTTTGTGCCTTCTGTTAAGGTTCGAGGCAGACGATGTGAGACTTACTTCCCAAAATGCTTCCTCCATAGAAGCCCCCCTCACCAGGCGAAGGGTTACCTTTGACCTATGACTGAAGGGCATCATTTGACCCCTGACGACCGGTAAGAAGTTGGGCTATACTTTGATATCATGTTAAGGTTCTATCTGAAATTCAATTGGCAATGGAAGGAGTAGCCCAACAAGTATTTAAACCATGCCTAAGAGAAGAGGCAGACGATGTGAAACTTACTTTCCAACACCTTCCTCCGTTTACCTTTAGGTTCTAGTTTTTATACTTTTGTTTTAGACTTTAGTGGATAAATTCCGTCTTTCTATCTTTCACATTTAAGTAACTTTGACAGTCGTATATACTGTAATTAGGTAATGGTTTACACCTTATACCCTACAAGGCTTTTAGTAGTTGGTTATGAGATAGCCCATTTATTAGTTCTATTTTCTCTGCTTATTGCATTGATTGATTGTTTTCAAATAGTTTACTTTTGGTTATTGCGTTTACGTGGTATATATTTGTGTTTTTATTTATAATTTAAAATAAAATGTTTTATTATATTTATTATTTTAAATAGCACTCATCTAACTATCCGCTATACATCTGCGGCGTTTTTGGGGCGTGCTGCTCTGCACCACTCTCTAGATTGAGTATTTTGTTAAATAGGGTATAATTATCTTCCAAAAAATTCACATTTAAATCACTAATCATGCTGTAGTAAATTGTAAATCATTTCTTACTTATGATTTTGGTTAAATAATAAATAACTGGTCTTAATATCTCGAGAGGAACTATGCAACTGTGTGTAAAAGAATCAGGAGGACAATTGAAAATAAAAATCTTTCATTAAAGCTCAAGCATTTCTTGCAAGACTTTATATTTAAATCACTGAACATGGAAGTTCCTCTTCAATCTTTCAAACATTTCTTGAGAAAACACCTCTGTTACAAATTTTCTTCCCACACAGGACCCCTGCTGTTTGCTAAACTCAAAAGCATGTTTTACGGTGTAAAAATTATGTGGATGGCACATGTATTGTTTATTGATAATTTTCTATGAGGTGGTGTTCACATCATCACATGTTTATCTTGCTAAATATTTTTTAAAGAGAGATTCTCAATGTTTTGCTAGTGTATATTTCTCTGTAGGCCGATTTATTTCTCCTATTGTTGGGGATATCAGCAAGAAGTACCCTCATGTAACGACATATAAGATTGACATCGATCAGGTATGGAATATATTTGACGGTGTAATGCATGGTTTCAAAATGTGAACTGAATTACAAATTTTGTATTAGAAAGTCGTTCTTTTAATCTAATAAAAGGATTCTATTGTCAATTTTAAGATTTACAGCAAAATTAAACAGGTTAGTTTATGTTATACATAACAAACCGAAGTCTAATTTATTTTTAAATATTATAAATGTTGGACATATACACCATCATTATTTATGTTCTAGCCAATAATACATTTTCTATTAATTTGTTATATCAATAATATATCATCCTCAAGCCCATAGCAATAGTCTAAGACATGTTCAATAACATTGATATTTAATAATATCATATAGATACCTGATTGCTTGACACAAGGACTTTATATAATCAATTACTAAAATATTAATACGTAAATTTGAAATTTTAGTATGCTTCCCACCTTTCTCCCTTGCTACTTTGGCTGGTTTTCAAGTTTTGCTGTTGCTTGTAATCATGGGTGGCAACCTTTGGGCTCTTTCCTTTTTGGGATTTAGTTTTTTATCCTCTCAGTCCTTTTTTAGTTTTCACTATTCTATTCTAGTAGTGCAATTTTCGTATTGGCTTGTAATTTTCCTACTTTATGGCATCACAAAGTTCCATGCATCACAGTGGCTGAATTTTTTAACCTTTTCTCCCCATCTATCACAGGAAGCAATTCAAGTCACATTGGGCCAGTTACAGATTACATCTGTGGTAATTTCTTTAGTTAGAAATTTATATGTTCAAGTATTGTTTGTTGTGATAACAACTTTTTCTTTATACAATGCAATCTGATAGTGACCATGAATTAGCTTTGCCATTCATTGGTGGTGGAGTATAGCTGTACAATTGAAAATTTAGTAATGTGTCCTTCAGAGTTTATTTGGTCAGTTATCCTTTTTTAATAATGTATGTCTCATCTTGTTTGTTTCACTCTTTCTGGTGTTGCTTCAATGATTCCAACTTTATTAGACTCTCTGTTGTCTTCTCTTAGCTCCTTTAATTGACCATTACTTCACACAGATGAAACCAGGTTCTGGCAAAATTAACTCAATGTAGGATATACTTGCAATCATAGATGCCATGCTCATATTCTAAGATCCAGTTGTGCTTTGTACAAATTCAGGCCCAAATTGACTAAGTTATGATGTGTGTCATTTGTCAGTTGACTTTTCTGTCTTTTCTGTTTAGATGTCCAAAGATATGTGTGTTGACTAACAAGTCTTGTAGTTTTTCTTCTAATATTGATATGTAATTATGGAGCCTATGATGGTTTTTGGCAATTTTGGAATATCGAAATTCCGTGGTTGAACTTGATTGGTTCAATTGCTTAGATGCATATAAATTGACACATGCCATTCTGCATTTCTTAGTTCATTGGACATGCTAAAATTTGTTTTATTATGCCTCCCTTGCAAACTTTGGCCTGGTGTCCTCTTCTGGCTTAACATAAATGTCTTTTTATATCTCCTTCTGAAAGAGAGATAACATAAATGTTTTTACCTTGCTGCAGCCAACACTTCATATCTTTCAGAATGGAAAAAAGGCTGATGAAGTTATTGGTGCTGATGTTACACGATTGAACTATATTACGGAGAAACTCTTCAAGTAATCCATCCTTCAGGCTTAAATTCATTTTTGCTTTTGTCAATATGATACATGCACTGTGAAGCTGCTTTCCCCCCTTATTCCATTAGGTTTTACACTGGTTGCACTTCAAGTGGTACTATTCTGTTTCTGTTCTAGATGTGATTATTGATCAGTTGTATATTGCTGCTTAGATTTGCTACCCCATTACAGATTTAGTTATGGAGTAGTCACGTACATACCTGGACACCACACAGTCAAACATGCATATTTACACTTATTTTTTAGATTAAGTCATTGCTTTATATCATGAGTATTGGAGCTTTTGCTTTAAATTGAGATTCTCTAGTAAGTATATAAATTTATTGGTTCAACTTTGGGAGTGCAAATCTTTAATTGAAATGGAACTATGCACAATTAGATTCTCCTGGATTTGGGTGGAATTCTCCACTCCCATTTTTGCATTTTGGGAATTTGAACTGCAGATCTTCTACCCAAATTCCCACCTTATTTCATTTTTTATTATACCCATGTAAGTTTATCCTTTTTTTTAAAGGAAACAATGTGGTTGAATCAGTTAAGATCTTTCTGCTTCTTCATTGGATATTTTTGGGCAGCATAATTTTTTTGTTGGGTATGGATTTTTGGCTAACTAACTGCTATGCGTTTCAGGAAGGACTGACTTTGATTTTGAGGTGGGAAAGAATGATGGTTGATGAAGCACAAAATGATAGAACTGAACTACTTACAGATTCTTTTGGTGTCATTCCCATCCAATAGTCTGGTTTCAATATATTTGTTTAATATTGAAGTGTTTATCAAATATTGTATTTTTTAATTTACATGACTAAAGAGAAAATTTACATACTTGTGTTACATTTACTGCTAAACTTGTTTCTGTTTACAGGTTTTGAATCGTATTATTGGAGTGTTATTTTCCAAATGTGGCAATTTGAGGTCATCTTTCGTTCATTTCAGGTCGACCTAGTATGATTTTTTGATGTTCAATATATATTATTTCGGTCGAACTTTAAGTTTGTCCGAGTCATTGGATTTTTTCTTGACATTCTAAACTACTGGGAAATGGTCTAGACTCATATAGACAGTAAGTTTCCTCTATATTAAAATATTGCCCATAGAATCATAATTTATGCTCAAGTGCTAGATGGCCCAAGAGCTTCTAAATCGCTAAAGTATTACAGTGTACAGGACTATTAAGGCAATAATATTTTACAAATGAGGTAAAATATTGAACAATTTCAACATCCCTTCTATCCTCAGTTTCTTATATGTTTTGACTAATTGATTGTTTGAGTAAGAATTAAGACCAAACATTTCAATTGGATTAAGCTTAGTTGTATTTCATTTTATCATTCATATATAAAAGCTTAGTTAAGATAAGAAACTCTCCACCAGTTTGCATCACATGGTGGCAATGGTAGTCAGTTAGTCACCAACACTTATAGTACGAGCTTCTCCATTTCACACCAACCTTCTCATTTATCTGCATTACTACCCTCTCTTCCTTCCAAAACAACACCGTCAAAGCATAAGATTAGCCAAGAATTTTGCACTATTTGAAATGCCATGAACACAACCACATGTTTCATTACTCATTGATCTGTTTAAAGTCTGTGAGCAAAATGGGTTAATGCAAATTGCATTCATGGGTGTGTTAAAATCCAATTTGGACGACCATGACTTTGATGGAATGTGTGTTGGGTTAGATTCGGTCTAGTTGGGTGAAATGGTGCACTGCCAAATTGTTGTCAGGGGCATTCTGATGCATACGGTCGTGGGGACTTCTCTTCTTAACTTGTATTGAAAGTTTTTGGTACTATCAAGTATATTTCCTCACCTTATGATAAATGAATTAATCTTTTTCGGGGTGTGTGGTTACCCTTTCCAACAAATATTGCTATCAGGAATTGAACTTTTTATCTTTTAGTCATTCTAAAGATCTAGTTGGGTCTTATACTACTAGACCAATGCCTTGTTAGAACTTGTATTCAAAATTATGAAAGAGTGAGAATTCCATTAGAAGTGTCCCATACCATGCCTGAGCTTAATTCTGTACCTTGGAATGCAATGATTTCATGGTTTGCTTTCGTACTACAAGCATTCAATTATTGTAATGATATGATTGAAGTAGGGGTTGCACCTAGTAATTCAACCCTTATAAGTGTTTCCAAGGCTTTTAGGTTATTAGGTAACATTAACAAGTGTCATGAAGTTCATAGGTATGCTTGTAGATGGGGATTGGACTTGAATACTTTTGTTGGAGCAGATGTTATTGATGTGTACTCTTAAGTGTAGGTTTGTGGCTAATGCACATACTTTTTATGGAACAAGGATCACATGTCCCATAATTTTCCTATCTCTCTGTCTCGGACCAATCAAACATCACAAAATAATATTAAAATATTAATTTTTGTTTTTATAATTTTTTTTAAATGAATGAAGCTTTGTGATTGGTTTGGTACACCAAGAACGATATGAAATCTTTTTGACTTGGTTAACACTAATAACACACCTTCAAATGCATTATAATTGGTTATTCAAAATCTGGTTCTCACCTTGAAGCTTCACAACTATTGTAAACAACTTGCAATAATTAATTATGGCACACTAAAAATATATTATTAGTTGAGTCACAACTATCTCTTTTTAAGACATTATGTGATCAAACTATAAACTACGTCATATTCATGATCAAATAACTTACTTCTTTGTTTTATATTTTTACTGTAATATAGAAACCGACCTGAATTCACATAATACTATTAGTTATTTCAATTCTCAAATACTCTCAATATGACTATCATTGTCATTTCTCGAATTTCTCACAATATGACTACCACCGCCAATAATCAAATTTCTCATAATGTAGTCATGGTGCCAATTATCAAATTTCCCATGATGTAATGCCAATTCTCAAATACTCATAGTAGGACTACCAATGTTTTCTCGAATTTCTGAATTTTCCACAATATGGCTATGGTACTAATTATCAAATTTCCATAATATGGCTATCGATACTAAGTATCAAATTTCCATAATATAGGCATCACTATCAATTCTCAAAAAACTTACAATATCATTATCAATGTCATTTCTAGAATTTCTGAATTTCATACAATATGACTACTAGTGTCAATTATTAAATTTCTCATAATATAGCTACCACTGTCAATTCTCAAATACTCAAAATATGATTACTAGTGTCATTTCTCGCAATATGGCAATATGGCTATCAGTGCCAGTTATCAAATTTCCCACGATATAGTCATCAATGCAATTATCAAATACTCATACTATGACTACCAATGTCATTTATCAAATTTCCGAATTTCCTATAATATGACTATCAGTGTCAAATTATCAATTTTTCAATAATATAGTCATTTGTGTCAATTTCTAATACTCACATTATGACTACTAATGTCATTTCTCGAATTTATGAATTTCCCACAATATAGCTACCACAACCAATTATCAAATTTCCCATAATATAGCCATTAGTGTCACTTAGATTCTTATAGTATGACTACCAAAGTTATTTCTGAATTTTCCAAAATATGTCAATTGGTATTGGTGTCAATTATCAAATTTCACTTAATATACTTATTAGTATCAATTCTCAAATACTCTCGGTATGACTACTAGTGTCATTTCTCGAATTTCTGAATTTCCCACAATATGGCTACCATTTCAATTATCAAAATTTTCATAATATAGTCATGTCAATTCTCAAATACTCACAGTATGACTATCAATGTCATTTCTCGAATTTATGAATTTCCCATGATATGGCTATAGTGCCAATTATTAAATTTCATATTATATAGCTATAAGTGTCTCTCAAATACTCACTGTATGACTACTAAAGTTGTATCTCGAATTTCTGAATTTCTGATAATATGGTTACCAATGTCCATTATTAAAATTCTAATAATAAGTCACTAGTGTCAATTCTTAAATACTCACGATATGACTATCAATATATTTTTGAATTTCTGAATTTCCCTAAATATAGCTATTAGTGTCAATTATCAAAATTTTCATATTGTCAATTCCCTAATACTCACAATATGACTATCAATGTCATTTCTCAGACTTCTAAATTTCCTTTACAATATGGTTATCAACGCCAATTATCAAATTTTACATAATATAGTCATCAGTGTCAATTCTCAAATACTCACAATACGACTACCGATGTCATTTGAATTTCTCAATTTTCCATAATATGACCATCAATGTAGATTATCAAATTTCTCATAATATAGCTATCAATATCAACTCTGAAATATTCATCATATGACTAACTGTCATTTCTCGAATTTCTCACGATGACGTTAATGTCAATTATCAAATTTTTTATAATATAGTCATCAATGTCAATTCTCAAATACTTACAATATGTCTTCTAGTGGCATTTCTCGAATTTCTGAATTTCCCGCAATATGGCTATGAAATTCTTATAATATAGTCATCAGTGTCAATTCTCAAATACTCACAGTATAACAATCAGTGTCTTTTCTTGAATTTTTTAATTTCCGACAATATGTCTACAAAATTCCCATAATATAGGCTTCATTGTCAATTCTCAAATACTCACATTATGACAATTATTGTTATTTCTCGAATTTTCCACAATTTGACTATCATTGTCAACTATCAAATTTCACATAATATAATCATTAGTGCCAATTCTCAAATACTTATAGTATGACTATTAGTGTATTTATGGATTTCCTACAATTTGGCCACCAATGTCAATTATCAAATTTCCCATAATATAGTCACTAATGTCAATTCTCAAATACTCATAGTATATCGTTTCTTGAATGTCTGAATTTCCCATAATATAACTATCAATGTCAATTAACAAATTTCTCATAATATAGTTGTTAAAATCAATTCTCAAATACTCATAGTATGACTACCAATGTTATTTCTCAAATTTCCCACAATAGGATTATTAATCCCAATTACCAAATTGACCCTAATACAATCATTAGTGTCAATTCTCAGATACTCATTATATGACTACCAATATCATCATTTCTCGAATTCCTGAATTTCCCACAATATGGCGTGCCAATTAACAAATTAATATAATTATTAGTGTAAATTCTCAAATACTTATCGTAAGACTACTATTATCATTTTTGGAATTTCTGGATTTCCAACAATATAACTATTAGTGTCAAGTTATTCATGCTAATTCTAATACCACAGAGATAAGAAGGTCAGAAATGCTTCAACAAGGAGAATTTTTCTTTTAAGGAGACATAACTTAATTGGTGCATTTTTCTGAATGATAAAGCCTCAATTTATAGAAAGTCTCTTCAAGTGTTTTCGTCATTCTATGTGGGACTTGACTTTTTTTTCCATTTCACATCACAAAGTTTTCTTTTTATTCCAACAGGAACTGTATACAAATGATGTAGAACCAGATGTTTACATGTTATGCTGTGTGTTGAAATTGATTGATGCTTTGAAATGTCTGAAATCCTTCAGAGAGACTCACGGGTTTTGCTGTGAAGAATGGATTTGATAAGAAAGAAATTAGTCCAATGCCCTTGCTGATGCATATGCCAAATGTGATTCACTTTAAGCCATGAAGGGTATTTAATAGAGAATGGAAGAGACAGATATAGTATCTTGAACAACCATGGTGACTGCATATTGCCATTATTCTGAGTGGGAGAAAGGCTGCAGCTGCGCCATGAAGGCTTTGTACCAATCATTTTACCTTTTCTAGTGTGATTACAGCATGAAGTGGTCTTAGTTTACTAGAACACGGTCAGCAAATTCATGGTCTGATATGCAAGGTCAGCAGGGACATCGAAACAGACATAGAAAGTGCTTTAAACGACATGCACGCCATATGTGGTAACCATGATGGAACCAGGATTTTTTAGAGGATATCTAAACCCTGATGCTATTTCATGGACCGTCATAACATCGACTTACACGCAACACGGTCCTGTTGAAGATGCCCATCAGCTCTCCAATAATGGAACAATCAGGAAGGTCAATGCAGTTACATTATTAAGTCCTATTCGCTTCTACCCATGCAGGAATAGTGTGGGATGGACTGAATAATTTCTATCAAATGAAGGATCCTATGGTGTGGAACCAGAAAAGCAACATTATGCATGTGTTGTTGATCGCTTAGGTCGTGTTGGGCTCTTAGACGAAGCAGTGGAATTCATGGATAAGATGCCAATCGAGCCAAATGAAATGGTTTGGCAGACCTTGTTAGGAGCATGTAGGAGTCATGGAAATGTTAAGCTGGTGAAGGCTGCTGCTCAAAACATTCTATCTAATAGAGCATGATCTCCTACATATGTTCTTTTGTCCAACACTTAAATAAAGTCAAGACTCTATGATGAAGGGTTTAGTTGGAGAGATGTGATAAGGATGACGGATTAGAAAGGAACCAAGATATGGCTGGATTTCTGTGTGAGGTGAAGTTCTAAAGTTTTATACCGGAGATCAGCAGCATTTTGCAAGCATTGTCTATTCCATTTTGCCAGCATTGATCTACACATAATCATTACGAAGTTACTTATCTAGATGTATAATTTTACATATTAGAGTATTTGACAATTTGTGATGAAGGAAACAGCAAGTAGGAATATATCTAGCATAGCAGCATCCAGAATTAGAAGGTGCAAATATGCCTAGCTTGCAATTTGAGACTATGATTTCCCATTGTGCTCTCAAGAGATTGTACCGGTTACCTCCACTCAAGATTGGATGTGGCAAAAATAGGGATAAGTAAGAATTATGTCCGACAATAATAATGCAGGCAGCAATTAGAAATAAAATGCAAAGCAGGATTCTTCCTAGAAGCTGGTTGGAAACAATGATTTTGTACATGACGGAACATTATTCCCACATTGTTCCACTGATCAAGCATCAACAAAGCAAGAACAAAGAGATAAAAATGGTTGCCTATTGTGAAAGAAACAAAAAATATATAAAAACACTTACAAAGAAGCTCACCACCAGATGTTTGCAAGGTTCGATCACAATTTGCTGAAAATCATTTCAGCCTGAATTTATATCCACTCGACATATTAGTTCATAATTTTAGCATATATCAATTTAATTATATTAGCTCTTGAATCCAGGGATTAGTCATCTGATAGATTATAATTTCAAGAACTGATATCACTTGTGCAGCTTGTGCTGATAATTTTATAAATATGGATAATCTCCTAAAACCATGAACAATTTAGTCTCAACTTTGACCAGGATTTTATAAATTCGGGAAACCATCACCGAATTTGTGCAAAAAATGATGCCCAGTTAGATCATAATAACTGTCTTCATAATTTTTATCCCTATAATGAGTTCAATCCAGAACTATAATGTTTAGAGATAACAGAAATATATAGTAACAATGTGAATGTAAAACATGCGCATCTAATCATAAACACAAAGTAATCGAGTGACAATTGCAGAGTAAAACAACTAAATAAATAAAATAAACATTTAATTAAGAAAACAGATTATGAATCTGAAAATTCATTGTAGCATTGTAGGTCATTCCAATCAAGACCTTAATAAAAATGAAACTAAAACATATGAGATAAAACGATACCGCATTCATAACCTAAAACCTCAATTTGGTAAAGAACCACCTGTTCTTCCCAGTCTTGAACCTTTCTTCCAACCGCTTTTTCGTCTCTTTAAGCGCAGTTACCTTCTTATCCTTACTCTGCAACACATCAGTGGTAACCGCATCTTTCAAATCCACGTCGAGCGTGTAGCGCGTGGGCATCAGATGCTGGTAGTTCACTAGCTTCACGAACGCCTTCACGCGCGACTTCTTCGCCGTCTTCTTCGCAGAATCCTTCTTTATCACCTTGCTCGGGTACTTCTTGATCCCGGCGACAAGGCAGTGGCCGTAGGGGCGGTCACGAGTACCGTCGTCGGCGGTGCGAACGATCACCGCTTTCTTGCCGGCGTAGCGGCCTTGGAGAAGGATCACCGCCTTGTTTGGCTTCAAGAACTTCACCATTGTTACAGCTTCGGATTCTTCTTCTAGAGGTTCAAGCGAAAAAGCTGCTATATGTTGTTTGGAATATATATATGAGACTAGAATAGTTCGCTGATAATGGGCCGATATACAAACCCTAGGCCCATTAAAATTACACTGCGTTACACATTCATAAAAAATGTTTCTTTTAATTAAATTGGGTTTAAGTCTTGCATATAAAAAAAATACAAATAGGAAAGTTAATTTTACTATATGGTGGATGATTTTCCCGCATAAAAAAGATAATTATTAACTTATGGGTAAAAAGCTACTTATAAGATGATTAGATATTGTTGTTATAAAAAAACATATTTTCAAAACATCATGAGTGGGAGTGTAACGATATAAAAAGGTGGAAGGAAATGTATTACCTAAAAGTAATTGAATATTAATGTTTGATAGATTAATTTTATTGGTCAAACATTTTGACAATGATGTTCTTGATTTAGTTTGTTCAATTACTCATCTTTGTTCAAAAGTAATTGAATTATATAAATTAAAGTTCTCATTCTTTGAGATGAGTTCACGTTATGCTTGAGATCATCCCCAACTTGTATGATATTATTCTCTCCCATATTTTTCATGAAATTTAGTAAAAACATTTTCCTTAGAATTTAGCCAAAAAAATTGGTGGCATGATAAGATATTTTTGAAACATGTTATTAATATTTAGTTTCATATTTCTTATGCATGATATTTATTTATTTTAAATATTATTAATATATTGGGTAACCTTAAGCCTGATTGTAATCCTTTATTTTATAATACAATCCTCCATGGTCTAAAAAAAATATAAGCGTGTCACTAAGTTTAAAAAAGTTTATGTATTATGGAATTAAAGGTACAGGAAGTTTTGGACGGGGTATGGGCTTGATGCCCTAAACTTCTATATTAAAACTATATCAAATTTTAATGAGGCATCATAGTGCGCAACACAAGGTATGCAATAAATGTTTGTTGATCTCCTTCAACAACAGAAATCCGCAGTAGCCCTTTGGTAAATTCTTATGCTGAATTCCAGGTTCAAATCCTGGCTGCGGAATGTTTTTGCTGTTTCCATACGTTTTAATTAATTGTTTATAAAAGTCGTTTTGAAACCTGTAAACTATAAATGGGACATTATTCTCATATAGTGAGGACAAAAAAAATTCAATCCGTGAATATACTTGTAACGAGCACCCATACTAATATGAGTAGAAATGAGTTTTATGATAATTGTCTTGTGAGTACCTTCAAATTTATAAATTTAGTTTTTAATTAATATATGTATATGTATAAAAAATTTTATTATTATGCTAAGATTGTATATGAAATATGTTATTACTATTTCATAATAAATTATACCTTTTTCTTTGTTTCTCACAAATATCATCACACTAGAGACAATCCTGTCTGGGACGGGAACATTCACAAGAAATTATACCTATTTGACTATAAGCATAAATTTATCTTATAAATATTATATTATTCATGTAATAATTATTTTTACATATTGATTGTTACAAAATATATAAATATATAATTAAAACTTACAAGTACCGCTATCCACATGCATACCTGTAAATATTATCGGTATGGAGATGGGAAAGCATTACCACACAACTTGCCATCCCTAGTCTCAAAATGGTTTCTTTTAAACAAATTTATAAATAAGGTGTACCAAAAACATGTTATTTCTCAATGTTTTCACTCAACAAAAATAGCCCTTTATACGTCTAGCAGATTACCAACAAAGTGCTGGTTTAGTGATATAAAACTCATATAGATCCTCATGATAACTAAAAGGTTAATGATTCAATTCCTACAAACGATACTTGTTAAAATGGTAGAGCCACATATGAATGAGAAAGATAAGAAAAACTTAAAGCTTTAAGAAGAAGAAAGAAGGAGAAAGAATAAAATCAAATCTTTCTTGAATTGAATATATTTCTCCTCGTCATATTGAATGATACAATGAGATGCATTTATAAAAGGAAGAAAAACATCAACTACTCTAACATATAAACTAACTAACCAACTAATCCATTTTAGTAATAGAAACTAATAACTTGGGCTAAAACCAACCAAAAATATAATCTCCCATTTTCACATAACTATTATTTACATTGATACAATATATTTCAATAGCCCATCAAGCTAGAGAGTGAAAATTTTAAAATCTTAGCTTGAAATTGATTTGAAGCAATAACAACGTTTAACCACTCATGGCACAAGCTATATCATCAAACGCTTAACCATCCATGACAGAAATTATATTTTTGGTTAACCACGATGGACAGAGGCTAACCATCTAATGTTTAACCAGAAGCTATATATGATCTTAACTACCATGGGCAAAAGCAAACCAACCATTAATGATGAATGAAAGAAAAATGGATAGGAATCTGATCCTAATGTGCAACTTCATCAATGTAAAAACATACTATAATAATGTCATGTATTTATGAGAAACGTAAAAATAAAGTAGGAAAGAAATGGAGATGATCCCATCTTCTATGATGTGTAGCCATTGTTCTTTTTGTTTAGTTTCATCTTTCCCACTTTTAGCAATGTCACGTAACACACTAATTGCATATGAAGATGCACCAGAAAGACCTCTTAAGACCATACTTTTTACCATTTATAAGAATCTAACGAGCAAGAATCAACAATATCTTTCAGAAGTTGATTTTCCAAAAAAAAACTTCTCTTGGCAACACATAAACTGAGCTTCTAACCATTATTAAAACACAATTTCTACAACACAATTGTTTCAATGCACAATTTCAAAATGAAACAATAAACCATCAACTTTATTATGGATAAAAACTGTATATAATATCTAAAATGAAACATATAGACTCTCACTGAACTAAGGTACCCTAAGGAACAACACCCATATGAGCAACATGCTCATGAAAGACTTTAGGTACCAAACCCTTAGTCAGTGGATCAGCTAGCATAAAATTTGTCCTATATGTTCTATGGAAACTAGTCCATTTTGAACACTTTCTTTAACAAGCAGAAACTTTATGTCAATGAATTTTGACTTTATAGAACTCGTATTGTTGTTGGAGTAAATAACTGCAGACTTATTGCCACAATAAATCATCAATGGTCTTTCAATACCATCGATCACACATAAGCCAGTGACAAAATTCCGCAACCATATGTCATGGTCTAATGTTTCAAAACAAGTCATGAACTCCGCAGTCATGGTTGAAGGAGCTATAAGCGTATGTTTCGCAGACTTCCAAGAGATAGCACCTCCAACCAATACAAACACATATCCAGAGGTGGAGTGTCTACTGTCTAGACATCCAGCAAAACAAAAATTAAAAGAAAATTCAATCACCTTATTGCACAAGCGTTCAGGTCATATATCTAGACAAGGAATTCAAAGACTTGTGCCGGATGAAATTCTTGACCCTTTAGATTTATCAGACTTTAAGGTTTGTGTTGAGTGCATAAAGGGAAAACAAACAAACAAAAGGAAGTTAGGTGCCGAAAGAGCTAAAGATGTCTTAGAACTAATACACACGAATATATGTGGTCCTTTCCCTATGGCTTCCTGGACTAGACAACATTATTTTATTACGTTCATAGACGATTACTCTAGGTACAACTACCTACATGTTATACATGAGAAGTCTTAGTCCTTGGATGTTTTCAAGTCTTTCAAGGCTGAAGTTGAACTTCAACTTGGAAAGAAAATTAAGGTTGTCAAATCTGACCGTGGTGGTGAATACTATGGCAGGTATGATGAATCAGGAGAACAACGTCCATGGCCTTCTGCACTTTTCCTCAGAGAGTGTGGAATTGTATCGCAATACACTATGTTAGGAAAACCTAGCATGAATGGTGTTGCTGAGCGACGAAACCGAACTCTTAAGGATATGGTGAGAAGTATGATTATTCATTATTCCTTACCAGAGTCTCTTTGGGGGGAAGCTTTAAAGACCGCAGTTTACATCCTTAATAGGGCCCCAAGTAAAACAGCTAAAAAAACCTCATATGAGCTTTGGACTAATTAAAGACCAAGCTTGAAACACTTACACATTTGGGGTTGTCCAGCTGAGGTGCGGCCTCATAGACCGCCTGAAAGAAAACTGAACTCTAGAACTGTTAGTTGTTATTTTGTTGGCTATGTTGAATGCTCTCGGGGCTACAAATTTTATTATCCCACTTCAAGACTCTTTTTTGAGACGGGAAATGCAAGATTTCTTGAGGAAGTTGATTTTGGGAAGGAAGAGAACATAAGGAATGTTGTCTTTGAGGAAGAACCTAGTGAATAAGTTCTTGTGCCTATTACCATTCAAGGAATAAATTCGGTAATTGAAGATAATATTCAGAATATTGTCCCTGACAATATTTCAGAACAAGACAACAATGAGGTTTTCCCTTAAGTACCTATAGAACAAATTCAACAACCTCGAGAAGTAGAAACGTCATTAAGGAGATCCACTAGAGAGAGGAGATGTGCAATTCCTGATGATTATATTGTATTTCTTCAAGAACATGATGATGACATTGGGTTAACAGAAGATGATCCATTGTGTAAGCCATCAGTGGCCTAGGAACACCTAGAAGGGAGGGGGGTTGAATAGGTGTAACGGTTATCAATCACCGCTTCTCGCGCCAAAACCCAGTGCTGGAAACAACCCAGTTAATCGATTAACACCTTGTCTTAATCGATTGACATATACACAAAATAGAATGATCAGAAAGGCAAATTGCACAGTTATTTAAAATCAATTGAATAAAGATAAAGCAGATATTTTTAAGCAATATTAATAAGCAAATGGTTACGAACAATTATGCAAAATATCAGCTATTAACTCGAATTGAAACAACAAGAAAAATAAAGAAGATTTAAGGAGAGAACATCGTGCAAAGATGAATTTTTATCCTGGTTCGTTTGCGGTCCACTGCAAACTACATCCAGGCCTTCCCTTCTGATATTGGGAGATTTTCTTCTTCACAATATTGAATATACGTATGATCACACACACCAATTCAATTTACAAGAACATATGACGTTTCTTTCTTGAAATCTAGAACACCTAACCCTTGGTTTGACTCTACCTATCGCCTGAGAAAACCTTTCTCGCGAAACAGCCCCAACCAAGATTCTTGTTCTCAAATCAAGACCTCCTAGTCTCGATGAAGAATCCTTATCTCTGTGGTGGTACGACACCAAGAGATCAATCCAAAATACACAAAAAAACATATTACAACAGCAAGGTATTATAAGCACAATAATGCTTGAAATATTACAAGTAAAATACCTAAGACTAACCCACTCACAATTCACTCAAGCCATAGAGAACATGTGAGTTAATCAAAAACAATAATCAATTATATCTGTCTAACAATCTTTACAAATAATGCATGAACATGTGAGCAAGATAAGGATGAGCATAAGAATGTGAAAAACAGTATGCAAATCAAAACTCAATTAAGCATGATAACTCTCTTCCTCACACATGCAACTCTCTTGCAAAAACAGAATGCAAAACGAAATATGCTCTTTAAAACAATCCTATACAATCGAATGCAATGCTACAATTTTCTGGAAGTTGCCTCAATTTATACTATGCAGTTTTTACAGTTGGATTCGTTGCAATCAGTTAAACGGTTAAAACAGAAATCAGTTGTAACACAAAACAAACCTGTTAATCGATTAAGGCAACCCGTTAATCGATTAACCAGTGCAACATAACTGAAACAGAAACCAGTTGTAACAGAAACACTGATATAATAGAAAAACAGTTGAGTTAATCGATTAAGTCACCACGTTAATTGATTAACTAGCATATTAAGATACGTGGTTCAAAAGGTAAACTTCTCATATGTTATGCTTAACTCCTATACATGTTTTACCAATTATATTATGCCTAATATGCACATATAACATGTATGATTAATGCATAAACATACAATTAACTAGATGATATGTCTCATGGATGTGATATGACAATTAAAATGGCTTGAGAGACTTGCACCTAGGTTCACCTCACCTATACTCACTTACTACGGCACACATCCAAGTCTACTTAGAATAATGACTCTATTTATATCCTAGTCTAAATATGACCAATGAGCTCTAGACATGTTGATTGTTGAGCCATCTTCAAGCTTTAATAGAACCTTGTCTTCTCCAAAACATAGGCAAAACATTGCTAGTGCTATCCTTGACATTTTGCACTTTCACATTGAACTTTTGTCAAGCCATGAAAAGTTCTAACTCTCAAAAGTGGATCGATGCCATGAAGGATGAGATGAAGTCTATGCATGATAATGACGTTTGGGATCTTGTCGAATTACCTGAAGGTGCGAATCCTATTTGTTGCAAATGGATATTTAAAACCAATAGGGATTCGAAGGGTAATATTGACAGATATAAAGCTCGTCTAGTAGCTAAAGGCTTCACTCAGAAAGAAGACATTGATTATAGAGAAACCTTCTCTCCAGTATATTCGAAGGATTCTATTAGAATAATATTGGCACTAGTGACTCATTTTGATTTAGAGCTACGTCTAGCAGATTACTCAACAAAAATAACCCTTTATACGTCTAGCAGATTACCAACAACGTGTTGGTTTAGTGGTATAAAATTCATATAGATCCTCATGATAACCAAAAGGTTAATGGTTCAATTCCTACAAGCGATACTTGTTAAAATGGTAGAGCCATGTATGGATGAGAAAGATAAGAACAACTTAAAGCTTTAAGAAGAAGAAAGAAGGAGAAAGAATAGAATCAAATCTTTATTGAATTGAATATATTTCTCCTCGTCATATTGAATGATACAATGAGATGCTTTTATAAAAGGAAAAAAACACTAACTACTCTAACATCTAAGCTAACTAACCAACTAATACCTTTTACTAATAGAAACTAATAATTTGGGCTAAAACCAACCCAACAATATAATCTCTCATTTTCACATAACTATTATTTACATTGATACAATATATTTCAATAGCCCCTCAAGCTAAAGAGTGAAAATTTTAAACTCTTAGCTTGGAATTCATTTGAAGTAATAACAACATTTAACCACTCATGGCAGAAGCTATATCATCAAATGCTTAACCATCCATGACAAAAGTTATATTTTTGCTTAACCACCATGAGCAGAAGCAAACCAACCATTAAAGATGAATGAAAGAAAAATGGATAGGAATCTCGATCGTAATGTGCAGCTTCATCAATGTAAAAACATACTATAATAATGTTATGTATTTATGAGAAATGTAAAAATAAATTAGGAAAGAAATGGAGATAGTTGGTGGTAGGTAAGAAAATAATGTATATAGTGACATGCATCTTCTATGATGTGAAGCCATTGTTCTTTTTGTTTAGTTTCCTCTTTCCCACTTTTAGCAATGTCACGTGACACACTAATTGCATATGAAGATGCACCAGAAAGGCCTCTTAAGACCATACGTTTTACCATTTCTAAGAATCTAACGAGCAAGAATCAACAATATCGTATCAACCACTTTAAGATGAAAATGTTTCATCCACTTAACTGCAAGCTCAGAAGTTGATTTTCCAAAAAAAAACTTCTCTTGGCAACACATAAACTGAGCTTCTAACCATTATTACAACACAATTGTTTCAATGCACAATTTCAAAATGAAACAATAAACCATCAACTTTATTACGCATAAAAACTGTATATAATATCCAAAACAAAACATAAAACATAGACTCCCACTGAACTAAGGTACCCTAAGGAACAACACCCATATGAGCAACATGCTCATGAAAGACTTTAGGTACCAAACCCTTAGTCAGTGGATCAGCTAGCATAAAATTTGTCCTATATATTCTATGGAAACTTGTCCATTTTGAACATTTTCTTTAACAACCAGAAACTTTATGTCAATGAATTTTGACTTTATAGAACTCATATTGTTGTTGGAATAAAGAACCACAGACTTATTGTCACAATAAATCATCAATGGTCTTTCAATACCATCGACCACACATAAGCCAGTGCCAAAATTCCGCAACCATATGTCATGGTCTGATGTTTCAAAACAAGTCATGAACTCCGCAGTCATGGTTGAAGGAGCTATAAGTGTATGTTTTGCAGACTTCCAAGAGATAGCACCTCCAACCAATACATTCACATATCCAGAGGTGGAGTGTCTACTGTCTAGACATCCAGCAAAACAAAAATTAAAAGACAATTCAGCCACCTTATGGATCGATGTCATGAAGGATGAGATGAAGTCTATACATGATAAGGACATTTGAGATCTTGTCGAATTACCTGAAGGTGCGAAACCTATTGGTTGCAAATGGATATTTATAACCAAGAGGGATTCGAAGGGTAATATTGACAGATATAAAGCTCGTCTAGTAGCTAAAGGCTTCACTCAGAAAGAAGGCATTGATTATAAAGAAACATTCTCTTCAGTATCTTCGAAGGATTCTTTTAGAATAATATTAGCACTAGTGGCTCATTTTGATTTAGAGCTATATCAGATGGATATTAAGACTGTGTTTCTTAATGGTGACGTTAAGGAAACGATCTATATGGTTCAACCAGAAAGCTTCATGTCAGTTGGCTCAAAGTCTATGGTATGCAAATTAAAGAAATTCATCTATGGGCTTAAACAAGCTTCTCGTCAATGGAATCACTAATTTCATCAAGTTATTACCTCATATGGTTTTGAGGCAAATAAAGTTGAACGTTGTGTATACCATAAGTTCAGTGGGAGTAAATTTATCTTCCTGGTATTATATGTCGATGATATACTACTTGCTAGCAGTGATATAAGACTATTGCATGAGACCAAGAGATTCCTGGGGAAGCTTCTTTTGTATTAGGTATTCAGATACTTAAAGATCACTCTCAAGGTTATCACAAGAAAGCTATATAGATAAAGTCTTACATAGATTTTGTCACTGGCTTACATGTGGTCAATGGTATTGAAAGACCATTGAGGATTTATTGTGACAACAAGTCCGCAGTTCTTTACTCCAACAAAAATAGGAGTTCTACAAAGTCAAAATTCATTGACATAAAGTTTCTGGTTGTTAAAGAAAATGTTCAAAATGGACAAGTTTCCATAGAACATATAGGGACAAATTTTATGCTAGCTGATCCACTGACTAAGGGTTTGGTACCTAAAGTCTTTCATGAGCATGTTGCTCATATGGGTGTTGTTCCTTAGGGTACCTTAGTTCAGTGGGAGTCTATGTTTTATGTTTTGTTTTGGATATTATATACAGTTTTTATGCGTAATAAAGTTGATGGTTTATTGTTTCATTTTGAAATTGTGCATTGTAACAATTGTGTTGTAATTAAAGACTTTGAATTGATCTCACTAAAGAATAAAGAAGGACCAATTGGAAATAGACATGTTTGAGATCACATTGCATGAAATTTCCATGTCACTCATCCATATTTGATCTATGTCATTGAGTATATTAATATGGTGATCATCGTGGTCGAGTCACACTTAAATGTGATGAAAGTCGCGGTGGTTCCATAGTTAATATATGAGATGGACCAGATTGTATTAAGGAGAAGTCTAAATCATAAATAACATACGGATGCGCGCTTAAAGAACCTGTGATATGATTGTTTCAGGAAGATATGAAACCCAAGTGGGAGATTGTTAGAAATTTATAATTTCTAATTAAGGTGTGCATCATATATTTGATACAATGATATCAGCTATTTATTTATGGGGTTACATTATAAGTGATCTAATTACTAGCACCCCTTAGATTTCTAAAAGCTGATAACGGATATGGGCTTAATGGGTGAATATCCATCACGTTAACCCATAAGGGATAATGAAAATCATATAAGTTAACACATAAAGAAGGTTATGGTCCTCAACACATCAAATCAAATTCAGTTTTCTCCTCTTCCAATCATAGTGAAAACGCAAGTCCCAAGAAGAATCAGGGATTTGGTTGAGGAAGGTCATCATACCACAAAACCTCTTTAAAAAACATAGACCAAATGAGCACATCCAGAAACATGGATGCACTCTTTGTTTCATATATGTGTGTGAGAATCATGAGATTCAAGATCCTAGGATTGATATTTCACCAATCATAAGGAATTCCTAACAAGTGTGTTGGGGACCATAACATTCCTTATGCGTTAACTTATAGGGTTCTCATTATCCCCTATGGGTTAACCTGATGGGTATCCACCCATTAAGCCCATGTCCGTTGTCAGCTTTTAGAAATCTAAGGGGTGTCAGTAATTAGATCACTTATAATGTAACCCCGAAAATAAATAGTTGATATCATTGTATCAAATATATGATGTCCACCTTAATTAAAAATTATAAAATTCGAAGAGAGCCATGTATGAATAAGAAAGATCAGAAAAACTTAAAGCTTAAAGAAGATGAAAGAATGAAATTAAAGCTTTATTGAATTGAATAATATTTCTCCTCATCATATTGAATATTGAATGGATACAATGAAATCATTTTATAAAAGGAAGAAAAACACTAATTACCCTAATATCTAAACTAACTAACCAATTAATCTCTTTTACTACTAGAAACTAATAACTTGGGCTAAAACCAACTCAACAATATAACCACTCATTTTCACATAACTATTATTTACATTGATACAATATTCCAACAATACTTGTTGTGGGGGCAAACACGCACCTTGAAAGAGTTAATCCTTTATTCAAAATGGTAGTAAATACTACTAGTACTACAAAAAAAATATGCCTAGCAGATTGAGGGGGTCCCTTGATATTCAACCCAATTGCTTATAATTGATCTTGCTTCTTAATCGTTAAGAGCACTCTTTGCAGGAAAAAAAAACATTAGTGTTCATCCTTATTAAAAGATGTGGATCGAAAAAAATGAGGAGATAGAAAGTATGTGGTAGATTCAGCAAAAAATTATGAGACTTTAAGTAATAATAATGATATTTGATATTGTATGAAAATATAGATGTTATTCTTAATTTATGGAGAATGTATTAAATTATAAAATATTGTGTAATATAATTGATATTCTCCCAGTGACTTAGTGTAATTTCAATGATAATAAAGGCAACATGCAAATAAAAAAAATTTCACTGCAGAACAATTGATACATCGTGTTTTTCACTGCATCAGAATATATCAACTTTAAGAAGTAGAAATACAAATACATCATATTTGATTATTTTCTCTTTTACAAATGAGTTGTTAGCCTTCCCTGGTTTTGGTCAACTAACTGCTTTTGCTTTCAACAAACTCGTAGAAAGCTGCATGATTATACTTTAAAAACAATTCAACCTTTAATGTATTGATGTGGACATTTTTCCTAATTATATCTTCTAACAAGTTCCTTTCTAGAAATTAGTCAAACCCTACGTTATAATATATATATATATATATATATATATATATATATATATATATTTAATGTATAAACTCACAAAAGAAAACAATTAATACAATATATTAAATATAGTACTCATGTAGTAATTTGGTAATATATTACCTACACCTATTGACAACTATTCCACAATTCCACATTCTCAAACAAAATCTATTTTACACTTTCTCATATTTGCCGTGATCATTTTTTCCGCAGAATAATCATTTAATTAATTATTAATTATAATCAACAAAAAATATTTTAAAGTTTCAATGAATAACATAAAGTTTCATTACGGTAGATCCCTAAACTAATTAGGTCTCTAAACTTTAACATTTGCAATTAATTAGGTACTTAAATTTTTTCCTTAAATAATAATACTAAAAATAAAAGATAAGACACATATATTTGACTTTTTAATTATGTTTTGTTTTCACCTTTTTAAAGGTTTTATTTTCACTTTTATTTAGTATCATATGGACACATAATTTTGTGATCCCTATTTAAGTATTTTTATATAATAAATTACAGATGGCTAAAACATAATATTATAAAGTTCAACGTTTTTCAATAAATAATTCCTACTAGATAATAAATCTTATCAATTTATAAAAATAAATAAATCATATCTATACTAAATCTTACAAGTTTAAAAAAGTTGTACCAAATAATAAATCCTATGACTTTTTTAAAGAGGATAAATAATCCTATTAGTTTTTAAAAAATGGGATAACAACTCTTATAACATATACATTCTTTATTACAAAATCTTATATTTTCAAGTATAATTAGAATATTTACCCTCCACTTGAAGTATATAGAAAAATTCCAGAATCAATTATCGTTTTCTATGCCAATCACCATTTTTTTCCTGTAATTTTTTTGCATAAGTAGCTTATTATTAGTCAATCACCCGTCGTTGTTAGCGTTAACAGGTTTCAGGTTGTGTGCTACATCATCCAAGCCGAGCTATCAATTCTATCTATTATCTAACATGACCCCCACAATCACTAATATTTTATTTCATTTTTTTATGAATGTAAATAAATAACAATCAAATCACTAAATTTCGTTTTTACAAATAAATAATTTATTTTCGTGACTAATAAAATAAAATAAAATTAATTTATTAAATTTATATTTTTATAAATAATATTAAATATTTTCATTTTGTAATTAAATTTATAAAAAATATTTTTTATACATAAAAATAATAAATACTTTTCTTAAATAAATAATACTTAATTAATTAAATTTGTTTTCCATAGATAAAAATAACATATATTTTATAAATAATAATTACATTATTAAATTTATTTTTTGTAATAATAAGTATTTTTTAATTAAATAAATCATAGTTAAAATTAAATAATAAATTAAAAATTATTTAAATATATTAATTTAAAGAATTCAAGAGGATGATTCAAAATTAATGTTGCATTTTTTCTCTTAACCCCTTTCGATAGTGAACACAAAACTATAATTTTAGTTTTGATTCTCTATTGCACACATGAGTGCTTATCAGTAAGATAAACTCTTGTAAAATATAAAAATAAACAAATACATAATTTTATTCCTTTAATAAGTAATAATCAAATAAATATATATTTAAAATCCCTATGCTATAAATCCATGTTCTTAATGAGGATATTGTGTTATTATGAGTGGACGAAGTTATAATATATTCAATAAGTCTTAATTGACTCTCAAACCTCCAAACCTAGTAAAAATATTTTATTTTCATAATTAGATACATTTTATACACTATATAGACTAATAAGTAATAACACATCTTCTTAAAAAATCAACTTATAAATATTCATAAATTTTATGATGATTTATACTGTATTGTTTATCTTATCGTCATCTTAGGTGGAGTCAGTAATAATTGGGGTTTTGGTTTTTAGGACCGGAGTAAGGTACAATTATTTCAAATAATCTGCACTACAATATATAAAGAAAAAAATATATCTGAAAAATGGTGAATTATGTAAGTTGAGTCATGAAAGTGAGAGGGAGCAAAAGATGTTTTTGTGGATACCACATATGATTGATAACGTGAGAAGTGATATATAGCTATTGTGCTGGGTGGAAGATTATTTTTATTCTCTTTTCCATTTTAGAAATGTTATTTTTAACTTCAGCTATATATACTTGGATAAAGGAAATGAAGAATAATAATAAAAATAAATTATGTTACCGTCCTTTCATATTATATAAATCTGATATACAAAATACAAATATATTAGTTATATCTTTCCATTTTAGCTTATAAATTAATTTTCTATAGACTTGAAGGAGACACATATATTATAAAATTTATAAATGATATATGTGGTTTTCTTTGTAGGTTGAAATGATGAGATGACATACCATTTCTCTTCAATTTAAGTTGCAATATGAAATTATTGCACCCACTGCTTTCTTTTAATTTCTTATTTTATTTTGGTATAGTTATTTTCGTTCAGGATAGTGGAGAATTATGTGTATGTCTAATATTGTGTATATCTTCATACAACCACTGTTATGATAAGGGTTAGTGGAGAAAAGTGTCACCGTTCCAACAAAATTTGTCCCATACAAAAAATAATGGTTTTGCTTTTGCTATGCAATTTCATACGTATTGAGCTTTCCAACCAAACCAAGAGATTGAAAGTTTTCAATTTTATTTTACATGAAATATTAATTAATCCATTTACGATTGTTAAAAGTTCAGCACCAATCCCTTTCAAACCAAAAACAAAAACAGGTTCAATAACAATCCCATGGAAGTATATATATATATATAGTAACTATCATGAAATTAGGTCTAAACGTTTCTATGGGTGGTTAGAAATTAGGTTTAAACTTTATGTAACATACTAACAAATATTATCTTACCTAAAAATATATTCTTACGCCTAATGTGGGTTTGATATAAGTTAAAGGATATTTTGTAATACATCTACCCAAGAGAGAATATGAATGGGATGACAAAAAAATTGATGTGTGAGTATCCGTAAAAATACTTGCAATAGATACTGTAATAATAGCTTATAGGTGAAAGCAGATTATATGATACCCACTTCGTAAGTATTCACATATTTATAAATTATTTTTATTTAAATTTTTATACATATTATAGATTTTTATTATTATTTTAAAATTATATATTATATACTCTATTATTACTTAATAATAAATTACACTTATTAAATTATAATCATAAATTTATCATATAAATACTTTATTATTAATGTAATAATTATTTTTACATATTGATTATTACAAAGTATATAAATATATAATTAAAACTAAAAACTCGTTATGTATCCGTGAATACCTGCTACTCGTACTGGTACTCGTGGATATTATTGCCTGGGAACGAAAAAACATTAACTGCGCTCGCCCAACCTCGTTGTCATTTCGAGTTTTATTTAAAAATATGGTTGATTTTCAAAATATAATTCATTAAAAATTAGAGGATAGAAAGAGAAGAGCATGAAAGTTATCTCACACAAAAAAAATAGCATTCTTTGAAATCCTGAGAATTCAACATTTTCCACTTCCTTCATATTTTAGATTTATGTGAGTTTTAATTTCTTGACATTTTTGGTTATCTTCTACGATTCTATAAAAAAATGGAACCTTACATAATGCCAAAATATTTCTTATCCTTCCTTACTTGTAACATATAAAATAACCAATAAAAGTAGCTTATTTTTTTTATAACTCCACTTGATATGTTTGCCGGAGTTAATTCAAAATATCTTTTGAATATGTTTTAGGATATATTTGATACAATTTTCTAAAAAAATTACTTGATTATTGAAAAGTTAATAAAAGATTGAAAATTTATTCAATGACTAAATAGTCAGGAGTTGAAAGCTTATGACTGATAAGTTAGTTAAAGTCTAAAATTAGTTAATTAATTAATATATAACAAGTATGCTTTTTTTTAAATGACTAATAAACCATAAGTCATTTTGATTTATCAGATCATGACTTTTAAGTTTTGAGATTAATTTTTCTACAAGATATCAGATTTACTTTTGATCAAATACACAATTAGAACGTTTCCCAAATCCATTTTAAATATTACAACTTGAGATTTAAAAAATAATGATCAGCTTAACCACAGCATTAATAAATCCAAGATGGGCTAACATGTACTTATAAAATGCATTTTTTAATAACATGAGTCCCAGCTCCGTTTCCATGTCTTTATTAGCTAAATAATGAGCACATGTATTGTATTTCCCACAAGTGTGAACAATTTGGAACCAAGGAAAAAAAGTCTCACTCAATAAATATTTGAAAGTTTAAAATTATGCCCATCATTTTATAAACTTAATCAATATTGCTTTGCTTTTTATGTGTATAAATGTTTGTACTAATAGTATATGATTTTGTATACTATCAATATATTATATGTGTATATTAATTTCATTTACTAGTGAATAATAATTAATGTAAAATGATATATGGTCATACTGAATTATCATATTCACAAGAAATTAAAATATATTACTTATAAATCAATCATTAATCATTAAGAACGAATGGGAGAAAGACGTATAATCGATGTAACTTTTCTAAACGAATGGCGAATCAAACAATGATTGAAAGAAGGAAGAAGATGAAGACCCTACTCTAGCCATCGAGAGGAAGAAGGTGAAGAACAAATAGGGGCGTTCAGTTTGGAAGTAAACCCTTTGAGCAAATTAAATGCCCTCGACAAATTAAAACAGAGAAATTTAATAGAGATCAACTTTCTTCTCTAAATGATACAGTTAGACATAAAAATCATGGTCAAATATAATGAATAAGCAATAATTATTTTATTTATAGATAGTAGGATTACACATAAAAACCATGATCAAATTACAAATACAATAAGGAGACAATAATTTTAAAACTAAGTATAATAAGTCACAATTTTGAGAACAATATCAAAAACTATGGCCTATTATCTATACTATATATAAAGCTAAAACTATAAATAATTAACATGTCATAATTTTTCACATTCCAAAATTACCCTTTCGTAACTCCGCCAATAATAATCATTATAAACTTCCAAATATTAATTTTATTCTTTTTCATACTACATCATTATTCTTTCACACATTTTCTTATTTTTATCTTTTTTTCTTGAATTCTATATTTGATTGATCTTTTTATATCTTTGGTCTCTGTTAAGGTTCTATGTAACATTTCTTATATTAATTTTTTTTAAATAATGTAACACAAAAATAATACATATTAGAAAAAATAAGAATGTGGTCGATAGACACTTCATCAACACACTTGTACTACATAAATGCAAAAAAGTTAATAAATAAAAGAACAATATAAAATATTGTGGCTTATTGTACTTCAAGCCCGCAATTTTGAAATTGTTGAAAATGAAAGAGCTATCATAGATAAAAAAAGATAAAAAGTTGCCAATAAGAAAATAATATAAAAAAATGTGGCATATTATACTTTAAGACAGTGAAACTATAGAAATTGAAGGCGTTGTTGTAGACAACAAATATAGTAGTGTTTATAAAATGATTTAATAAAAGTACATCTCATTACTTACAATTAATGCACAAATAATGGATAATATGTTTATGATACCTACATTTTAATTTCTTACTAAGTCATAGTATCATATTTTATATTTTTTGAAACTTAATTTTACGCTGTGCACATGACATTTTTTTACTAGTATATTTTAATTTTGTGTTACACGTTCTCCCCGCAATGACAATCATGTTCAACCTCAATTAGGTAAGTTACTATTAGCTTACAAATTAGTGTTATTAATATTATATCGATTATTAATTTGGTTAATATATTGGTATAGTGATATAATAGTTTAACTGATGATTTACTAATTAAACCATGTACCAGCGATATTAGATATACATATATAATATATTAACATTAATATTAAAAAATTAATAAAACCAATATTTTTTTATTTTTATTAAAAAATTAATTTTAAATAAAAACCGACGGATATAACCAGTAAGGTTTAATTGAAAACTTGTCAGTATGAACATTTTTGACTGATATAATTATATGATCAGTATAATTATTGTACAATACCAATATTGGAATCGGTTTACCGGTTCAACCGGCCAGTATAAAACGGTTTTAACATCGCTAATCAAAACTTTCTCAAACGTATCTTTAAATACACAAACTCAAAATATCTGATTAAGCTAAAAATTTAATTAAGCTAAAAACGCCATATGCTCAAACTCACCCATTAACATCGTTTCCAAATATATCCCGTTCCAAACACAGCTTTCTTTCTTTGACCAGCCCGAGAAGCTTGACTAGAAGAAGTACAAGCATCAATTCCCAATCCTCCATACACTGATGCATGTCTCTTGTGAAAACTCTATTAAAACTTAAATGATCAAAATATTAAGAGTTCTTGTGAGGTTACTTTCTTATCCAGAAAAGGTACAATTTTTTTTTTACAATCCTCTCTATTTTAGTACGCACGCAAATACGCAACGTTTAACAAAAACAAAAGCAATTGCACATTGTTCGTACTTCGTAGCTACCGAACCAAACACGGTCCTACTAGGCGTGCAGTACAAAATCTACAGTATCGCAGTACAACGGACTTAATCGTAATTCCACTAAACATCAAAGGGTAAAATAGCGAAACCGTAAATCCAATTCCGACCCACCCATACCTTCCACTTTAGTTAAAAAATCGCTGTCTCCACAACCATTTTCCTTCGGAAAAACTTTTCCATTATTTTTCCTCCTTCTTCATCTTTTTCTTTCTCTACATATTCTATTTCCTTTTTTTCTTTTCTCCCTTTATATATTTCCTTTCCATTTTCATTCCCCTCCGCACATTCTTCTCTCTCTATTGAAATGTCTCGTAGCATTCGAAATCTACAACTAACTTCCACCGTCGGCAAAGCCTCCCTCGCCGCCGGCGACAGCTCCGACAACCTGGAGGACGTGCGGTTGTTAGATTCGTACGATGAGGTCGATGTTTCTAGCACCGATGGAACGAAGCGAATTCAAGTCAGAATCACCGGCATGACCTGCGCTGCGTGCTCTAACTCCGTTGAAACGGCACTCAAATCCGTTAACGGCGTCGTTTCTGCCTCCGTTGCACTTCTTCAAAACAAAGCTGACGTCGTTTTCAATTCAAATCATGTCAAGGTTAGTATCTCAGTTTCCATCGATTTTGTCTTCAGATTTCAGATTTCAGCTTCTAATTTTGATTTTGAAACACGTGTTACTTTGAACCCTAGGAAGAAGAAATTAAGAATGCGATTGAAGATGCAGGTTTCGAAGCTGAGATTTTACCGGATTCGAAACCGAACAACACGGTCAAAACGAAGCCGCATGAATCCACCCTGGTTGGTCAGTTCACGATCTCGGGAATGACGTGTGCGGCGTGCGTGAATTCTGTGGAAGGAATTCTTCGGAACCTTACCGGTGTGAAAAAAGCTGTGGTGGCTTTGGCTACTTCATTAGGTGAAGTCGAATATGATCCAAATGTGATTGGTAAAGATGAAATTGTAACCGCCATTGAAGATGCCGGTTTCGAGGCTTCATTTGTGCAGAGTAGTGAACAGGATAAGGTGGTTTTAGGGGTTGATGGTGTTTATAGTTTGGTTGATGCTCAGGTTTTGGAAGGGATGCTCACTAGCAGCATCAAAGGGGTGAGGCAGTTTCGATTTGATCCGATATCGAATGAACTTGATGTTGTGTTTGATCCTGAGCTTATCAACGCTAGATCATTGGTTGACGGAATTGAGATGGGAAGTAATGGCAAGTTTAAGTTACATGTTAGAAACCCCTATGCTAGAATGGCTTCTAAAGATGGTGTAGAGACCTCGAATATGTTTCGGCTCTTTCTTTCCAGTCTGTTTCTCAGTGTGAGTATCTCTTTATATACCTATTTGTGTTTGCTTTATGTGGTTTTGTTGTGTATTTTTGGTATGTTAAATTATATGTCAAATGGCTTGTTAGATGATCAAATGGAACTGACAATATGCTTAAACAGATATTTCCTTCCAAAAGAAGATCCCATAAATTTAAAATAATCATAAATACTCCTAACAGTCTTCCTAATTACCAAGTGAAGAAAAGTATTAAATTGCTTTTTATATTCCAAAGACATTTTTCATTGAATACTTTCCTTATGAAGTAATAGATAGATTATTAGAAGAATGTTTTAAGAGGATTAGCATTACTGAAATAGTTATGCTTTATAGGGGTTGTATTGGTTCATACAAAAATTTCATTAAGGGAAGAGGGATTCTTCCGTGATGTATTCTCTTTGCTTCATAGACATATAAGATAGAACAGAAAGCAAAATGACACTTGACATTGTTGCAGAAAGGAATACTTGTCATATTAAAAATTTGACAGCCTGTATTTTGTTTAGCCTGTTGAGTTGATTTTAGCTTGATGCGTTTTATCAGATTCCTCTATTCTTCATGGGGGTTATTTGTCCTCACATTCCATTGATATACTCCTTATTAATTTGGAGATGTGGGCCTTTCCTCATGGGTGATTGGTTGAAGTGGGCATTGGTGAGTGTCATCCAATTTGTGATTGGGAAGCGCTTCTACATTGCAGCTGGCAGAGCTCTTAGAAATGGTTCAACAAACATGGATGTCCTGGTTGCTTTGGGAACTACAGCCTCCTATGTTTATTCTGTTTGTGCTCTTCTGTATGGTGCTCTCACTGGATTTTGGTCTCCAACATACTTTGAAACAAGTGCTATGCTCATAACATTTGTATTGTTGGGCAAGTATTTGGAAACCCTTGCCAAGGGAAAGACATCTGATGCCATTAAGAAGTTAGTAGAACTTACTCCTGCAACAGCTTTATTGGTTGTCAAAGATAAAGGTGCATGTCACTTTCATTTTATGTGCCTTGTTTTCTTAAAATGATGAAGGTGAAACATCTTTTGCACTGATTATTTATATTCAGAACGAAAACTAGTTAATAAAGCTTATTTCATGTATTTTGTTCTATATTACATTGCAATGTTGAATTAGAACCTGCCAATAATTGTTGTTTTCTAGGTGGTAAGTCTATTGGAGAAAGAGAAATAGATTCCTTGCTCATTCAACCTGGCGATACACTAAAGGTTCTTCCTGGAACAAAGATCCCTGCTGATGGTATTGTCACTTGGGGCTCAAGTTATGTAAATGAGAGCATGGTGACTGGTGAATCGATACCTGTTTCAAAGGAGGCCAACACATCTGTTATTGGAGGTACTATCAATTTGCATGGTGCCCTTCACATTCAAGCTACCAAAGTTGGATCTGATACAGTTTTGAGTCAGATAATTAGTTTGGTGGAGACAGCCCAAATGTCCAAAGCTCCCATCCAAAAGTTTGCCGATTTTGTAAGTATTCTGGTCATGCTGTTGGGTGACTTTTATGTTCTAGTTATTACTTTGATAGTATGTGCTTTTTGCATGTAATAAAATTGCATTCCCTTTGTGCTAAAGAAAGTAAAAAGTTCATGAACCAGTACTGAGGTTAACTGAAATGTTTCATTTTTCTAAATGATAACCACATGCTTTTTTAAGGAGGATGATTATCCAATTCTTGTAATTGTAAAAGATATTGATATTAATATTAAGTAGCAAGGATTCACCATTTAGTTAGTTCTTGCTACCTAGCCAGTTCTGACAAACTAGCAAGGAGTCAGCATTTAGTTAGTTCTTGCTTCCTAGCCTGCTGTTCTGGCAAATCTGATTAAGCTTGTAGAGTTGGGTCAACCATGTGATGGCTCACCTCTGGTCAGTGACACTCCTTTGAAATTATTGGTATAATTGAAATGTTATTAAATCCAGTTAATCCAGGTTTAGGCCTTATTCTTAATTGAAGGGTCTGATTCTTTGCTTGCTCATAATTTTCTGAAAAGAGTCACTGTTTTGTTGACTTTATAACCTTGTGTAGTTGACTAGTTCAAATATAATCAAAGAAATATTAGATATGAACTAAGGTTCCATTATTTTGGCTTGTAGGTAGCAAGCATATTTGTTCCCACAGTTGTGGCATTGTCCTTATTGACATTATTGTGCTGGTAAGATTACGTTGACTAGTTTTGGCTTATTGATAAGGATTTCTAATGTAAGTTGGAATGCTTATTGTTACTTCTCTCTGAACATTTTGCCTAATTGTAGGTATATTGCTGGGGCTCTTGGAAGTTATCCAGAAGAATGGCTACCGGAAAATGGAAATCACTTTGTTTTTGCCCTTATGTTTTCAATATCTGTTGTGGTGATTGCATGTCCCTGTGCACTTGGTTTGGCAACACCAACTGCTGTCATGGTGGCAACAGGGGTTGGGGCTAACAATGGTGTTTTGATTAAAGGAGGAGATGCCTTGGAAAGAGCTCAAATGGTGAAGTATGTTGTGTTTGATAAAACAGGCACTCTGACTCAGGGGAAAGCCACTGTTACTACTGCCAAGGTGTTCACTGGAATGGACCGTGGAGAATTTCTTACATTGGTGGCTTCTGCTGAGGTGACTTCCAATTTCTTGTTGATAGTTACTTTGATTTTCGTTGTATGTCTATGGTATTGTCACACACCTGGCTGGAACCTAGAACCAAGTATAGAGGACTTATAAATGATATTTTCTACATTTCCTTCCTCCTCCTTGACAGACAGCTCAACTTCCCCAACAGTGTTTTTGGCATCCTGAAATATGATTAGGAGCAATGTTAGAGTAAATTTATGATTTCTGGCTGTTTGTTTGATTGTTTCTTTTTTTCACCATTCCGTGACTTGTCGAGTCTAGTTTGAGGATCAACTGTATTTATTTTAATTCCTTCTTCTTCTTTTCCAATTCAGGCTAGCAGTGAACACCCACTGGCAAAAGCAATATTGCAATATGCACGACATTTTCATTTCTTTGATGAATCCTCTCCAAACAGTGGTACCCAGAGTGATGCCAAGGAGTTGAAGTCAGGGTGGCTTTATGATGCCTCAGACTTCTCTGCTCTTCCCGGAAGAGGTGTCCGATGCTTTATAGATGGGAAACTTATTTTGGTAGTGACTTTTGGTTATTGTATTATGACTGTCATTATCTTTAAAAACTAGAATTTATTTCATATGAAAGTTGCTTATTTGGGGCAGTGTATCTTGAACAGGTTGGTAACAGGAAGCTGATGGTGGAAAGTGGCATAAATATTTCTATGGAAGTGGAAAATTTTGTGGTAGAGCTCGAAGAAAGTGCAAAGACAGGGATACTGGTAGCATATGATGATGTATTAACGGGAGCCTTAGGGGTTGCAGACCCACTAAAGAGAGAAGCTGCTGTTGTTATAGAGGGCCTCCAGAAAATGGGAGTCACACCTATTATGGTTACTGGAGATAACTGGAGAACAGCTCGAGCTGTTGCAAAGGAGGTTTGTATATGTTTGTATAATATTTTTTTTCCGGTTGGAATGGTGTTATCAACTCCTATTGTAACTTCGAGTGTGGTTTCAAGGCTATGCTTCTTAGTGTGTGCATTTGTATCCTGCTGCATGACAGGTTGGCATCCAAGATGTTCGGGCAGAGGTTATGCCCGCAGGAAAGGCTGATGTTATCCGTTCACTTCAAAACGATGGGAGTGTAGTTGCAATGGTAGGTGATGGTATCAATGACTCTCCTGCGTTAGCTGCTGCAGATGTTGGTATGGCAATTGGAGCTGGGACAGATATTGCAATAGAAGCTGCTGACTATGTTCTGATGAGAGATAATTTGGAAGATGTGATCACAGCTATTGATCTTTCCAGGAAGACCTTTTCTCGGATTCGATTGAATTATGTATTTGCAATGGCCTACAATGTTGTTTCCATTCCAGTTGCTGCTGGGCTTTTATATCCTTCACTCGGGATCAAGCTGCCACCATGGGTTGCTGGTGCATGCATGGCTCTATCGTCTGTAAGTGTTGTATGCTCTTCTTTACTTCTGAGAAGATATAGAAAACCCAAACTTACTACAATACTTGAAATAGTTGTAGATTAAATAGAAATGAGTGAGAATGATTTTAGTTTTTAGGTTCTTAGGGTTCAAATCAGTTTGACCCTTGTAATTCCAATTTTGGGCATTCCCCCCTTAAGTTCCAGCACTCCTTGGGGCTGCAATTGTAATCTCAGTTACCAATTGATTGTAAATGCACTTGTATTTGTAATTGTTTAGCCTCACACGCACCCTACAAACAAATTCACCCATCTCTCTTTATCTTAACTTCCATGGAGCCATGTGCAGGAGCACATGCATATATCAATGTGTTTCCATTTTCAGAAGAAGACCGGGTTGTTGCGCATTTTCTGTTTCAAGTGGGACCTAGGTTTCAACATTTTAACCCTTGATGATTTTGTTTGAGCAATTCTCAATTCTCAAATATGATGATTAGTTTTTTAGTGAAGTACCAGCATTGTGAGCAAACTAGCTCCATACTGTGAGCAAAATAGTTATTTAGTTGTAATCTCCATACTGTGAGCAAAATAGCTCCATTATCAAGCTAGTAAGCAACTGAACTTATATTATTCATTTTCTTCAATAGTTTAAATATAATGATATCATGCTATATATGAAACACATACTAGGTCTATAGCTTAATTTGAAGCCTAAGTAATGGGGTCGACCTCCTTTATTATTTTTTTCCACATTATAATCAGCATTTTAAAGTTGAGTAATTACATATTTTTTCACATTATAATCAACCTTTTAAAGTTGAATAATTAATAGAAATGAACAATTCATTGTTATAGTTTTCATATTTAAGAGTTGTGGATCCAGGTTAACACAATCTCAATTATTTTTACAACCAATAAGGTATTTGTCTAGTAGTATAAGGTCCTGCTAGATCTTCAGGATGACTAAAAGATTAAGAGTTCGATTTCTGATAGCGATACTTATTGGGAGAGGTAACTGCGAATCCTAAAAGAGATTAGTTCATTACCCAAAAAGGTTGATGATACCAAAAATATTTATGATGTTACAACTACTCATTATTTCATGTTGTTCATGCTCTTTAATAATCAAGTGGGCAATCTTTCGCAGAACCAATGTTGTAAAAGTAAGCAAGGTGGACTTTTTTCGGTCTAAATAGGTTGAATTGCTCAAAAACCAGTTTTTGACCACTTTAAACTGGATCAGACCGTGGTGTAGTCAAAATTGACCACTTTTTTAGAATTATTAGAGTAAATTAGACTGACACCCCTGAGTTTTAGTGAAATTATATAAACCATCTATCACTTTTCTACATATACACAAACCTCCCATTGTTTTTATACTTTCATTACACTGATCACCTTTGTATAAGAAAGTGTAATTTTTTAAACAAAAAATGTGATAAATGCAATTAAGTTAAACAAAACATGATATATTGTGTTGACAAGTCTAAATAATATACAAATCAATGTATCTTTATTATTTTTTGTTACAAAATACATCAACAATTCTAAAGAAATATTGTTTAAATCGCTCATATAATATAGTGTAACGAACCAAAAATAATAAAGAAATATTGACTCATATATTATTTGGACTGATATGTTTTGTTTAACTTAATTGCGTTTATCACATTTTTTGTTTAAAATATTACACTTATTTCTTATGCAGGATGGTCAGTGTAATGAAAATATAAAAATTAGGGGAGGTTTGTGTAGGTGTAAAAAAGTGAGGGATAGTTTATGTAATTTCACTAAAACTCAAGGGGTGTCAGTGTAATTTACTCAAATTATTATTACTCCCAAAATGTAATAACTAGGAATCAAGCTAAAGTTTGCTTAATGCACCAGACATGGGTTTTTTGTTTGATACAAAGGTCAAAAATCGCATTCAAGTTTGAATCAATCACTACACCTCAATGTGAATTGATATGAGTGGTTCAGAAAGTGATTACACCTCAATGTGTAAAACATGAAAATGATTTGTACTATCATGTTTTGTAAACTACTTTTACCCCCAATTAACATTTTTTTAATTAACATAGTTTATTATATGTCAATAGAAATATTTGCAAATTGCTAGTAATCATACAATAAATGTTATTACTAAAAAATGTATGTTACTAATAAACAAATTGAAATGCTATAAGAAAGATAGTATACAATTAGTGTTTTAAAAGCTACTGCTAATAATAATAACAACAATAATAATAATAGTAAATAATAATAAATAATAATAATAATAATATGGAGAAAATTCACTTGCTTTAAGAGGAAGTTTAAAAAACTTACTTCACATCTTAGCCATCAATTATAAGGAAATCCAATGGTTTAATTGATGACTCATATGTAGAATAAGTTTTTTAGTGGATCCTCTCTAATAATAATAATAATAATAAAATAATAATTATGGAGTTTTGGTCAAATAGAAGAATATGAGACTGAGGAAGGTCCCAAGTTGGAATGGTATCTTAAGGCTCATTTTGGCTTCATCTCCATATCATCAATAATTTGCCATATCCCACAAATATACCCTAATCTCACTCCTGCATTTTCAAACCATATTAAGCTTGTCTTTTTACTTATAACCTCCTGTTTATTAACAATGCATTGGTCTAGTGATGTAAGGTCCCACTAGATCTCTAAGGTCGATAGTTCGATGCCTGAGAGTGACACTTGTTGGAAGGGGGCAGTCACGAACCCCAAAAGAGATTAGTTCCTTACCTAAAAAAGTGAGAGGATACCCTTGGTACTACAAAAAACCTTCAATTTAAATAATTCAAGTGGAAAGACCTAATCTCACCTTTAACATTAAAGTTATTCTTTACAAATATGACAATATATGTAAATAGTAACAATCTAGGCAGTTAATAGTTCGTGATAGCGCTGCTATAGAGAAACATACAAGGTTTATGGTCGTTCCAGGCGATACCATGATGGATAGCGATGTAGATGGTCAAAGTGTTGTAACAAGTCAAATAATGGTGGAGTTGTGGGTCATGACTTGCTACATGTTTTAGTATGAGTGGAACCTTACTTTTAGAGAGGAAAGTCTCACGACCTGTTACAATGTCGTTTTTGATATTTTAAAAGGGATTGAACCAATCGAGTTAAACTGATCCAACAAGTCGAGTCCCCAACTTCATGCTTAAAACGATAGAGTCAAATCAGTTCATATTAGTTTTGGTGCATAACCGATCAAATGAGTGACTCGAACTAGTCATATACTTGATTCCGGTTAGATTCGTTGGGCCAGTCAGTCAGAGTTAAATTTAACAACTATGCCTATGAGCACTTAAACTTTATGATAAAAAAAAGTTTTATTATGCTCCATAGTATAACCACAATTGTTTGGTAAAGACAAATAATATTCTCACTAGTTCTTTTACATTAATTTATAATTATTAATTTTTTTAACTAATAAAAAAAATACATAAGCGAATTAGATGATTCACTTACATTTAAAAAAATGGAAACACAATACTCAAATGTTCCACTTCATTCCAATCTAAGAAAAAATAGGAGAGATTTAACTTATTCAACATTAAATCTTATACATGACTTATTGGAGTTTGACTTACAACTCGAGTTTCATAACTTCGATTATAATTAATATTCTTCTATATATCTGAGAGATCATTCATTGAATAGTTTTAGGAGAAAAATATAATGCTTATTTTGAATCTAAAATTCATTTTCTATAGGTTCTTCATTTTTTAGTCTAAATTAGTTTAATTCTATGTATAATAAGGTGATGAGTGGTAAGATGATTCTAGATAGGGTTTATGATAGTACTTCTTAGGATAATGATTCATTCTCTTAGTGATTGATTACTTTATTGGATTTCACTTGTCAATAAATCTTATACTCCTTGGGCCAAAAAGAAGTTGGTAGCTTTAATACAATATAACTCATTCCGATCTCCAAACCTAATAGGCCCAAATGGTTCAATTTTCTTCTAGAATCTCAACCAACTCCATAATCTTTTATATATAAATATAGGTATTTCTAAAACCTATGAGAGACATATAACAAAAATACAATAAACCCAAGAGAGGTGGGCACACGAAGAAAAGATCTCTTTTAGTTATGGGTTCTTGTTCATCCATCATAAAATGTATTATTTGGTACTTTCACGACTTTCACGTTATAGGAGAATACCTTTTAGTGTTTCTATACAGTATTTCGTATTTCAATGTCGAAGGTAATTTGATCTTTATCTTTTATTTTTTCATGTTATGCATTTAGCTTAGATATAAAATATATAGTTTTATATTTATTTTGAGATTTTTCTTTGTTGGTATGATTTCTAATTATTCATGATTTGAATTATGTATTACTGTGACTGTAACAATTCATGCCTTTTTATGTCGATTATAATTGATAAAATAAATTTCACTGGATCTAGAGAACAAATTCATTTCTCATATAACATCTCTAAAAAAAATGTTTTTTACTAAACAATGAGTGTGCCTTATGTTGTTTTATAGATTTTAAAAGAAAGAAGATAAATTAGCAATACATGATTATAAAATGTGAGAAATCATAGCTAATTAACCAGTTTATAATTTTTGATTGAGAAAGCTGAAAGAAAATGACCATAGAGGAATGCTCTAGATAAGTTAAAAAAACCCATGTTATAAAAAAATAGGGAGGTAGGGTGAACCATTAAATTCATTCTTGTGTAAGATCTCCGAAACAACTTTTTTCTAAACAAAATATGTTTGGATTTGTGATTTATAAAAGGTTAACATAAAAATATAATTTCTCAAAATTGATGATAAGGGGTGAGAAATTATGACCTACTGGGTTATGGGTTTTGATTTTGGATTCAAAGAGCCTGAAGAAAATTGAGTATAGTATAAGGATTTGATTTGTTGCATAATGTTTTTCTTAGGTTATCATAGAAATATATATAAAGTGTTAATGTTGATTTTATTATACTATGGCTTCTTTAACGAGAGCTACCAACATTAATTGTGCACCAATTAAGTTTGGAGAAACGTAATTTGCCTCACAACATGGCAATGAAGATAAAGAAAAATGCTAAAATTATTCCAGAGGCCGTAAGTGCTATATAGGGAAAAATGCTAAAATTATCGATGAGAATTGATTATTACAATATAAGTTCACTAAATAAATGTTATGCATTTTCATTTTCACCTTTAGTTTTGTATGTTATGATTATATGCAATGAACCTTATACGTTAGATATTGTACTCTCAAATTATCTACGACCCTCAATAATTCAAAGGACATAATGTCTACTTAGGATATGAGGGGATTAAAACTTTTCAAACTTTATTTTAGTTCCTACAATAGAAAAAATAATTTCTTCAAAGTGTGACTGCAATAATTCATGCATTTATTTTTTCCCCTCATGTTTAAATCTTTTAGTGAATGCAAAAGCTAATGGGTATTAATATCCCGTTGTAGGTTTCTATTGTTTTTTGCCTTTTTGTATATTAAGATTAAGATTACTTCCAACAACCTTATTATATAGGTTATGCTATGACCCCTTAGTTTTCATAAATTGTGATAATTTACATATACGTACTTTGTGAGAGTACAACTATTAACTGCCATAAAAATTATGTTAAGGTATTATTTTTTAAGATTATATATATGCACATGCAAAAATAAAACTATTGTAAAAAAAGACATAAAGGAAGATTCACATTTTTTTTACTTTAAGCAAGTTTCTTTTTGATATGTAGGAACTAACAGTTCCTAAAGTTTTAATCCCTCGAATTCCAAATAGACATATACTTCTTTGAACTTCAAGATTTGTAGATAAGAGGAGTATCATTTCTTGATCAGGCTTGTAGTTAGTAATCATTTTTCTTTTCTTCCATGGAAGCATAATACCCAACAAATAAGATTACTTGCAAAAAGAGTACAACATATAAATACAAATCTAAGAACAAAAATACATAACTATATAATGAACTTATATTAATATTTATTTTCTTCCATGAAAGCATGATTGTGAAAATAATCCTAGCACAATCATGCTTTCTAATAATTTCAAGGGATTCTTTATTTTCATTGTTATTATGAGGAAAGTTCTGTTTCTCCAAGATTCTTAGGAGCATTTACGTTGGTAAATCTTTAGTGAAGAAGCTCATTCTTCTACGGCAAAGGAAATCAAGGTAAGAAATTAGTTCAATAAAATTAATATTAACAATATTTGTGTGTGATATGCCTTAAGATTTTTTATGAAATTAAACTCTAATTTTTTTTGGTTTCCCACATGTATCCTCGTACTGAAGACAATCCTGTCCGAGCCGGGCACATCCACAGGTAAGTGGGGCTAACTCTCCCAACGAACATTTTTTCCATCCACAAGACTCAAACCCAGGTTCTGCTTAAGGAGAATCAAACAATCAAACATGTACCACTTGAACCAACATATGTTGGTAATCAAACTCTAATTAGATGTACGTGTGGCAAAACCTGAACATGTTATTTCCCGTTAAAATACTAAAAACTCATTTTGTATTTCTTTCTGTTAAAATAAAACAAGTAAGGGTAATATTAATTTTTTTTAATGGATTTCACATAATAATTAATCTGTATGTACCGTTTTTAGAAACAAATGGGATGGGGTAGAGTGCCTGGTACTTTTTTTGGTCCTATCAAATACACCGCATCATCTTTTACTATGGAAATATTCATTTTCAGGGTGTATGACTGTTCCTTTCAACAAATGTTTGTCTCAGGAATCAAACCCTTAACATTTTGATCATTATAGAGATCTAGTAAGACATTATACTACTAGACATTATATTCTTAATTAACACTGACTCTCTAAGGGGTTTGTTTGGGCGTTGGATTTTCAAGGGGAACGAAGGAAAATTGAAGGTTGTAAGTCATCTACAAGTGTATTTCATGACTATCAAGTCTTCCTTTTAATTCCCTTCTTCTCGCTCCAAAAATTCAACTCCCAAAGTAATCTTGAATTAATGTAGATTTGTGTTCATGATTGATACATGGATCAAATTAGGATCTTTGTGATCCGCATCAGAGAAACAATTGCAATATTAGCAATCCGCATCAGAGGAACAATTACAATATTTGGCGACTTGGGCGTTGTAGGAGAATACCTTTTGTTTTCACATAATATTTTAATGTTGAAGGTAATTTGATCTTTATTTTATATTTTATGTTATGCATTTTTTTATGCTTAGATATAAAATATATAGTTTATTTTTCTTCGTTGGTATGATTTTTAATCATTCATTCATGAATTATGTATTATTGTGACCGTAACAATTCATGCCTTTTTATGTCGATTGATTATAATCAAGAGTAGATAAGGTAAATTTAACTGGATATCCAGAGAACAAATTGGTTTCTCATATAAGATCTCTCTAACAACGATTTCTACTAAAAATCAATTGTGAGAAATCATAACTAACCATGATTTTCTTTACAGTTTAAAATTGGGCTTCTCTAATGAAACAATAATCCTTTTCATTAATGGAGAGACAAATGATTATTTTTACTCACATTTTTAATGACAAAAATGTGATTTTATGATAAACAAAAGGATAAAAGTGTTATTTGTTGCATTTTGTGTGTTAGTATGTGACACTTGCCTCTTTATTAATGGATAAGATCCCTATTCTCTTTAACTAGAGCTACCAACAATTGTGCACCAATGAAATGAAGTTTGGAGAAACATAAATTGCCTCACTATATGACAATGAAAATAAATAAAAATGCTAAAATTATTCAAAAGGCCGTAAGTGCTAGCATATTATCGATGAGATTTGATTATTACAATATAAGTTCACTAAATAAATGTTATGCATTTTCATTTTCAACTTTTAGTTTTGTATGTTATGATTATATACAATGAATCTTATATGTTAGATATTGTATTGTCAACTAAGAAAACAAAGTTCACAACTAATGACAATCTAATCAGGGAGATTAAACTCTCCAATTATCTACCATCCTCAATAATTCAAAGGACATAGTGTCTACTTAGGATATGAGGGGATTGAAAATCTGAAACTGTTAGTTCTTACAAATGACAAAAATATATTGTTCTAAGTGTGAGTGCATTATTTTATGCTTATATTTAATTCTTGTACCGAATTAGTTGATACTACCATAAGTATCCTCTCATCCTATAGGTAAGAAACTAATCATTTTTTGAATATGTGACTACCCCTTACAACAATTGTTGTTCTTTGGAATCGAATCCTAAATTTTTTGGTTTTTTGGATTCAACGCGGTCTTACACCACTAGCCCTTTATGGATTTTTATTGGGTTTTGGTATATTAAGATTACCTCTAAGGATCTTATAGTTACATGATATACATAGTTTATGAGAGTACAACTAGTAACTTCCATATAAATTATTTTAAGGTATTATTATTGTAATGAAAAAGATATAAAGGAATATTCAAATTAATTTTTGTTTTATATTTTGAGTGGTTTCTTTTTGTCATTGTAATTGTAGGAACTAATGGTTCCTAGAGTTTTAACTCTCTCATATTCCAAATAGACATATAATTCTTTGAACTTCAAGACTTGTAGATAAGAGGAGTGCAATTTCTTGATCAGGCTTGTAGTTAGTAATCACTTTCTTTTCTTCAATTGAAGCATAATATCTAACCGATAAGATTACTTTCAAAAATAAAATAAAATATAACATATAAATACAAATCTAAAAAGAAAAATACATAACTATATAGTGAACTTATATTGAGATTTCTTAATTGGGTTGGATCATTTTGGAAATTATCAAATTTCATGCAAATAATCCTACCACAATAATTGTTTCGAATAATTTTAAGATACATATTTTTTATTTTCATTGTTATTATGAGACAAGTCTAGTTTCTCCAAGATTGTAGGAGCATTAACATCGGTAACTCTTAGTGTTAAAATAGATGATGTAGATGATCCCAGCTTACCCAATATCAAGCAAGAAGCCAATCCCAAAAGCCCAAAATAATCTCTGCTCTTAGTTAGCTAAAAACTGTTTCTTTCCCTTTTTAGTAAGTTTTCATAATTCTATTTAGTTAGTTATAGGTTTAGTTTCCTTATATGGCAACTTTTCAGTTTCGATTAGTTTTTCTTTTCTTTCTTCTTGATTCTTCTTAGTAGTATAAGTATAACCCCTGGCTTAGTTGTTTAATTATCAAGTAATAGAGATTCTATGCAATTATTGAGAAGTATTCAAGATATTCAAATAAAGCTTTCTTTGTGAGGTTACTCTTCCTTGGTTACAACCATATTCTTCTTCATCCTTTATCTTCTTCTTTTATCCATGGATTACCATCTTTTACATGGTATCAGAGCACCCTTGTAAGGGCGACTCTACTGTGCCATCTTCTTCTAACCCTCAGTGTTATACAATTCCCTCATCCTCTTTTCTCCTTTTATGTTTCAACATTAACAATGACTTCTCAACTTCTTTTACCCACCAATGGCTAATAATCCAATGAATCATATTATTGATCCAACAAGTCCCTACTACATGCATCCAAATGAAAACACAAGTTCCTCTCTAGTATCATCTCTCTTGAACGGAGAGAATTATAATTCTTGGTCAAGAGCCATGACAATGACTTTGGAGACCAAAAACAAACTAGAATTCGTCGATGAACACTGACTAAACCACCTCCACATAATCAAATGTTCACAGCTTGGAAAAGGTGCAACAATCTTGTTGTATCTTGACTTAATCACTCTATTGAGCCTTCAATTGTCCAGAGTGTGTTGTGGTTAGAAACAATATAAGAAATTTGGGCAGATCTTCATCAAAGATACCATCAAGGAGATATGTTCCAAATTTTTGAGCTTATTGGGGAAATTCATTCCATCAAGCAAAGGTAACTTGTCCATTGCAACATTTTACAATCAGATGAAGGGGCTACGACACAACTACATAACTATAGGCCTATTCCTCCTTGCCTATATGAATACAAATGTGGTTGCACCATTCCCACTATTCAAAATTATAGGGAGAATGACTATGTGGTATGCTTCTTGAGAGTTTTGAACGAACAATTCACATTTGTTAGATCACAAATCATGCCCCATGACCCTCTTCCTCCAATCAACAAAGTATTTTCAACCTTGGTTTAACAAGAGAGACAAATGCAACTTGAAGATTTGAAGTTCTCTGGGATTTTCTAAAGCAACAACAATGAAGCAAGGCTAAGAGGAAGAGGAAGAGAAAGAAGAAGAATTGGGAGTAGACCTACTGGAACATATGGAAGAGGAAGAGGACAAAAAACTTGCACATTCTGCCAGAGGACTGGACACATTGTTGACACATGCTACAAAAAGCATGGATTTCCACCCAGCTATCAAACGAGTGCAAGAAATGTCAATAGCTACACAAGGAAATCAAGGTAAGAAATTATACATTCTATCATTCACCATTTAGTTTCACCATTGTCAGCCCATACTTTTACAACAAATGAAATCAAATGAAGTATAACAATGTGAATATTTATACAATATCATTGTATAATTTAGCATTCAATCGTATTATTCAAAGAATATATGATAATAAATACGAATGAGGTATACTATAATTGTTGGAATTTGGTTTGTTGAAAATCATTAGTTAGAAAATTTAGGTGTGAAATCTAAAAAACTCCCAAGTCCCATATAAAAGAGTTTTGAAAAAACAACTTTCAAGTCCCACATTGGAAAGATGAGGAATTTGGAAAAGATCTCATGTTATAAATAGATGCATTCTCCCATCATTATAACTTGCCCAAGTTGAATGCGTTTTCATTCAACTTTTTCTTTTCCCTCGTATTTTCTGCCGGTGCATTTCCGACAAACTTCTCCCCCTTTCTTTCCGTAGTACTAAGAATTGGCACAGACAGCTAAATTGCAGAAATTTCGAGAATTAGTACTGGTAGCCATATTGAGAATTTCGAGAATTGACACTAGTAGCCATAATGTAGGAATTTCGAGAATTGGCAGTGATAGTCATATTGTGGTGGGTGTAGATAAGTTCTTACAGTGCAATAAAAATTTGATAATAGAGATCTGAACTATTTTATCCTAGGGACAACGTGATTGATAATCTACTTGCACATTTAGAATTATTTCGTGTCATTTAAAATTATTGCAAGCTACGATATTAACAGTAATGATATTATATAAAACTCTTATATTGTGCACATATATTTTTCTTCTCTTGAAACAAACTCTAATTAGAAGAATGTACAACATGTTATTTAGAAATCATGTATCCACCTGAAAGAGAAGGAGAATAATTATATATAAAGAGTCTTTACGTAAAAGACGAAGTCCACGTTTTGGAATTCATGAATACTCTATCAAAAATTAAAAAAAGAAGGTAAAAGCATTTCATTTTAATATAGTATTTTAAGACTTGTGCTTGTTTCTTTTCATTTTCAACCCTATTTATGTGAGTTAGATATATGCTTGTATATTATGATTGTCTTGCTATCCTCAAATTGAACTTTTTGATTAATTTTAAGAAATATTAAGGGTTACTTCAAAGTTTTTCTGAATGCAACTTGTCTCATTTACAAAAAGTTAATAGTCTTTGGGATGAACCTATTGCCTTTGAAAAATATCTTGAAAGTTAGTTAAAAAATATCTTGAAAGTTAGTTAAAAAATATCTTGAAAGTTAGTTAAAAAATATCTTGAAAGTTAGTTAACGTTTATTTGTGAGTTGGATTTTGGAGGAGATAATGGAAAAAGAAAGATTGAGAGTCATGAAACACACTTGTAAAGTGACTTAAAGTCTTTTTTCTTCATTCATTCCCCATCAAAACTTATATCGCAAACAAATCCTTATTAACTTTTGAACTACACTTCGGTATTTCTTAAAAAAAATATTTTCAAAATATTAAAAACAATCAACCAACCTATTATTTTCTAGAAAAAACATATCATTGATTTTCCTATTGCAACTATCAATATAGGAATATGTTAGCACATTAAAAAAAATCATTCTGTATTTCTTTTAAAATAAAAAAGTAAGGGTAATAACAAAGGGTTTTTAATGGATTTCATATAACTATTCTAGATACCATTTTCTATAATGAGTAATGTGAGATATTTAACACTTTCCTCATGTATAAGTCATTCACTAACCTTAATATATGTAGTTCTTTTCTTATCTCACCAGCAAAAAGGGTAGTGACAAATATTCAACATAAAATGTCATGACAATATGCACAACTTTGATATATTATTCACTTTTGTTTGCTTTTGAGCTTGATATCGTGTTTGACTTGCAAATTCTATCATCCATGCTTGAAGAAAAGAATGATTTATTTTGTTGCATGCCTAAGGTATGTAAAATCTGTTTCCATATATTGTTTTTTTAATAGAAAGTAGAAATAAAACATTTCAATTTTTTTAATTTCAAGGAAAATACAATGTTGAGGAGGTTAGATATCCGAATATGAAAGGGTATCTAGCACAATGCAAGGATGAAAGAAATCACATATGTAGTTGTTGGAACAGACTATGATCGGGGAGCCTCCAAGAATGAAGAGTCATAAGCGAAATAACACGTCTTGAATTAAAACCTTAAGACATTATATTCATGAACATTTCCTACTTATAAACTATTTAACTCATCCCCATATATACAATATGAGACTTCACACTTGAATAAACTCAATAATCTCTCCCTTAAGTATGGGTACCACACACTTTCCGGTCCGCCCCCTTAAGTCCGCCATGTTCTAGCTGAACCATCGACTCTGATACCACTTGTTGGACTAGACTGCGATCGGGGAGCCTCCAACCATTGAGGAGTTCCATTGTTAACTAGATATGGGAAGAGTGGAGAGCCATAAGCGAGACACCACGTCTTGAACAAAAACCTCAAGACATTAGTTTCATGAGCATTTTCTACTTATAAATTCTTTCACTCATCCCCACATATCCAATGTGGGACTTCACACTTGAATAAATCTAACAATCTTCCCCTCAAGTGTGGGTATCACACACTTTCTGGTCCACTCCCCCTTAAGTCCACCATGTCTCAGCCAAATCGTCGGCTCTGATACCACTTGTTGGATCAGACTGCGACCAGAGAATCTTTAACCACCGAGAGTTCCATTATTGCTGGGGTATGGAAAAAGTGTAGAGCCACAAATAAGACATCATGTCTTAAACCAAAACCTTAAGGCATTAGTTCTACGAGCTTTTTCTACTTATAAATTCTTGCACTCATCCCTGCATATCCAATATAGGACTTCACACTTAAATAAACTCAACACTATTATTAGAGTTTATAGTCCAGAACATTACTCATTAAGGTTTAAAAGAAGTATTCAATCATAATATTATTGATTAAGAAATGTTATTGAAAGAACAAATGATGAGGGTTGGAAGAAAAAGTACAACCTCTTTTCCACAAAGTGTATCATTTCATGCATTATCATTTTGATTGGTCAAAAAAATACTTAATATAAATCTTTTAATTTAAATATTATTTTTCAACCGATCACAATAAATAACACATAAAATGACACACTTTTTAGAACAAAAGAAAATATTCTCCTAAAAAGTATTATATATTATGTGATATGAGTTCATTTCCTTTGATCAAACAAAAATGGTCATAGTTGCAATCCACCAACCACACCATTCCATAATTCATTGGAATAATTGATGTTTTTTTAATGACACCTATGAAATTAAGAAAAGTTATCCATGTTTTACATCAGTCATTTCTGATTTTTGCTGACATAGATTACCTCAACTCATGCTATATATATTTGACTATTTCTTCTATGGTTCTTGCCTTGATATTGCATGTGTTGGTCCAGTGGAAGCGATCGTTGCAAATCATTGGCTACAAACAATCAAATAACGTGCATAGAATAAATAGAAGAAAAGAAACAAGAGAAGTTGGTAATTGGGTTCGGCCAATTGTGTCTACGTCTCCGGGAGCGTTGAGCGGCTACCAAGATATTATTAGAGAATAATGATTACAAAACTCTAATACACTCATGGGTCCACCTGCCCATGAGGTGTTTCTATTTGGTACTTATATCTAGTGCACATTATAACAAGGGACTTGAGTCCAATATATAACATTGGTTATTCTACTCTATTCCAATATTAGACAATTTAGGACTAACTCAATAATATTTTTGAAGCATCCCAACGATCTTCACCTTGATTGAAATAGACGAATATCTCACTCCTTAGAAAATCTACACAATAATCTCTATCTTAGCGAATATATGACTCAATCTTGTTCAATGTCCAATCCTTTTTAACTTCTCCCCTAGCGGAACAGACCTTCGATTTTTCGCATGGTTTGCAAGCTCAAGGGGTTGTCCCCTTCTTGGAATTAAAAGGTAACATTTACCCTGCTCTAGTTAGGGAGTATTATGCTAACTTTAGATACAAAGATGGAAAGTATTGATCAATGATTACTGGAAAACTATTTGAGATTAATGAGGATATTTTTATGAACGTGGGTGGTTTGTCCTGTACTGGTGCTAGTTTAAGTGATTGTGGTTGGGCAGACAACAACTCATTTGATGTTGTTGAAATGTATAAGTCATGTTTACGTAGACCTCAATTATATGTTCAAGGCGAATTGACCAAAGTTGGGTCACTGTCCGTGGAAAATAGGCTCATACACTACTTGATTGCCTACATATTGATTCAGAGAAACACAAATCATGCACAACCTATGGTGAATGATTTGAGGTTCATGTTTGTTGTGAAGGAGAACATCATGATAAATTAGCCTAACGAGATTCTGAAGGTTATATATAGCATCTCCACTTCTCAATCAAGGTTGCTTCCTTATAGTATCTTCATTTCCCAAGTTATTGACTATCTACATATTGATGTTTCAGATACTATAATCTTGGACTGCTCAGATAAGGATCACTTGATTGGTGAAAGTCTGATTCATAAAATGGGTATTTACAAGTACGGTAACACATGGCAATATCAAGAGGACTTCAACACTGTAAATCTTGACCCATCAGGTGAAGATGATCAAGATGATAACCAAGAGCCATTTGCTGCAACTCAGGGGGAGTCTTCAGGAGATGCATCATAGGAACCTGCTTTTGGACAAGCTTACATGGATACTGTAACGCCCCGAAAAATACTCTTTATTTATTACGCGAAAAAGTGAGTACATTTTTTTTTGAATTGATGATATAAAATTGTTTCATTTTAAAAACCTTTCTTTTCTGAGACATCACTTTAAGTAACATATAACGCGGAAATCAAAACCGGTTACCTAACGGTAATTGAAATGATACAACATTTCCTGAATATACATCTTCATAGATATAAAAGATCATAAGTACTTAATATACATATCCAACAAGAAAGGGCGGAAATATTAATCATCGCCAAAAG
>NC_032020.1:8229266-8229577 GCF_001865875.1 Lupinus angustifolius
CTCAAATGTGGGAATCCACTTCCACAAGTGCAATATATGCATGCTATGTCATGATCATCCACCTTACCCCAATATCCTCCCAATAACCTAGTCAGAAATAAATCAAGAGTACAGGTCACATACCAAGCCACTTTGTACGCATCAAAAAGCATTTCATAAGCCAATTGATCAATAAGTTCCATAGGAACAGTCCATAACAAGACGGTGTCGTAACAAACGCTTTCTGGGCATCCCTCTCATTGATCCAGATTGCAAAGAGGGGTTGTCAGAGATCGTCTAGTTTGGCCTGTGAGAACTGTCCGATCCAACAT
>NC_032020.1:8229677-8230918 GCF_001865875.1 Lupinus angustifolius
TTTCTTGGCATCGCCCTAAATCATACATCCTTCTCGAAATACTTTCTTTAAAATTAATTACCGGGTTTGACTATTTAATTTCAACACCTTGAATACTTTAATTTTTAATTCAATTACGGTGTTATACAAAAGTTGTTTATATCACATACCCATACTAGGGTTATTACACACTCAATCAATCAATCCAAATAGTAAAACACAATTATTGTCTCTCGCCCAAGCGAGGACCCTTCGCTCAAGCGAAAATTCAACAACAATACCATTTTAAAACTGGGCATCTCCCGCCCAAGCAAGGCCCTCTCGCCCAAGTGAGAATTGTTTCTCGCCCAAGCGAGACCCACTTGCCCAAGCGAGACCCGCTCGCCCAAGCGAGAAAGACATGGACAGGATTCCAATTTTGCCATTTTCGACTAATCAAACGTATTTTCACATGGTTTTTCAAACACCTGCACCCATAAAAGTTCCCAACAACATTCATATACCATATTCAACACATTTCATCAACAATCATATATATTCAAAAACATTCAAACCTAAAAATCTTGGGTTTCTTAAAACCCAAGTTAACCCCAAAACCTTTGAGATGGTTTAGGAGATTCGGGTGTCATATTCGGACACCACTATATCACGATGTGTTCTCTCTCGCCTGAGTGTGTCGGGTCGCAAGGTTCTCTGTTTGCAGGTGAACTTACTTGATCTGATCTCCTCTCGAACTCTTCATTATGCCAAAATCACGTTAATTAGTTAACTAACGATAATTATTATACTTATGAAATAACTTTTTACGCGAAGATAAAACATTCGATGTAAAATGAATTTAATTGTTTTCGTCCATCCGATTCAAGGTTGAATATCCTTGAATCATCATTTGTCATTGAAAGTCTTAAAATCAAATAACACTCTTTAAAGTAAGATTTTCAATAAAACTTATACCGGAATTATGTCGTAATCCGTGGATATACACCAGGCTAATCCACAGGAAAAAGAGGTGGGTCGTAAAGACATCCTTAAATACCAAGTCTTTTCTTAGACAAAACTTTTCTAGACATGTATTCCCACTTCATTACATTTTTCCGATAGTTCATAAATCTTATTTTTTGTAAATAAAACATTTTTACTAAAACTAACCTTTTAAAATAAGATCATTAAGCTAGACTTATCATTTTTAAATTAAGTCATTTTAAACAAAATCAATACTTTTAAATCAATACTTTTGAAGTAAATCTTACCATTTTAAAGTA
>NC_032020.1:8231018-8282126 GCF_001865875.1 Lupinus angustifolius
TACAAAGGTCAAAAACTACATAAAGGTTCACATGATTTTATTATCATCCCCTTTAGTTATGCCTTCATAAAATACTTAAAGAACAAATATAAACTCTAATTTATGAACAACATAATAAAAGCTCATAATTTTCTATGAAGTATGAGAAGAAGATGAAAAAGAAACATAAAAGACTACCTTAGTTTATATAGGAAATTTCGTGTAAAAATTAGAGAATGGGGTGGGGTATTTGTAGGAGAGCCTCACCCTCATCAAATCATAAAATTTAATGCAAGATAAGTAGATTTAGACTAGCATAGGTGATGTATCTAATGGTGATGGAGTGAGAGGATTTGTTGAGTGATTTAGGGGATTTTGGGGTAGTAAATCAAGGCATTAATGAGTGAAATCTATAAGATTTAGTAGGTAGATTTTGTGAAGTGACTCATGTGACGCGACGACTTCGGCGAAACGCACGCGATTAAAACCATGCCCGAGTAGCCAAAAATGATCGCCCGATTTTACTTTACGGTTGGAACTTCGAATTTCGGCATTCCGAGTGATCGCCCGATTTTACTTTACGGTTGGAACTTCGAATTTCGGCTTTCCGAGTGAAAATATTTTAGAAAATAGTTATGGACCAAATCAGGGTCTATCTTGACTCGAAATGTGATCACGAAGCCAACGTCACGATCAAAATTCGATTCCGAGTTACGGAACTCAAAAACCACTTTTTGAGCCGTACCGGGTGAGATTCGACCCCGACAGCGGTCCGAAACCGACTGTCTCCGAAAATCATGAAAATTTTCCACCAAATTGGAAATATAATTACAAGACTAAAACTCAACTAGAGTTTCGTCTAATTCTTTACCGAAAATTCTCAGAAATTCATTTTCGAAAAGATAATTAATAAAAATATTAATAAAAACATAAATTTTCAAGGTAGTAAAATTCGCGGTGTTTAAGATACTATGGAACAACGTCTCAACAATAGGATGGATCTTCACTTTCAGTCTCTTAAGGACTCATATCATACGGATTTGGAAAATTTTGAGGAGTGTTAGAATGCTTACATTAACAACCATTATCAATCCTTGCGGACTCACAAACTAGAAGATTGTGTGATGAGTTCAATAAGCTGAGTGCCTTCATCAAGGGTGGTAGTAGCTCGAAGACTCCTGAAAACCAGAATCCTCCATCTCATCCTTAGTTAGGAGCCCTTAGAGTCTTATTTCCTAGCTAATGGACTTTGTTGATCCTCGTTCCCTCTTGAGAATTTATCTTTTATGTTGCATTGTTGCTCTTATTTTTGGATTGTAATAACTCTATACCTTCTGCTGACATTGTGTTGTAATGATTTCGAATTATCTTGTTCACACTTGACCTCTAAATTATGTTGCAAATAGCACTCTACTTTGTTTTAAATGAATCTTGATCATGATTGGTATATATGATTATATTGAATGATTTTGCCTATTGCTAACTGCTCAAACATTTCCAATGCTTAATCATTCCATACTTAATTTGATTTAGCATAACCTTTCATGCCATTAAAACTGTACTGTTGTTGTCTGCTGTCAATTTAATCGATTAAGGCCTTCATTTAATCGATTAAATGATGTGAAAATTGTGCATTTGTTCAAGCTTCTTATACAGTTGGTTGATTAGTTACTTGCCCAAAATTAATTGATTAATTACAGTCTGTTATAACTATCATAACTCTCATGACTTTTTGACTAGAATTGAATACTTGTATCTTTTTGATAATGTCAAAAGGGGAGAAATGTTGCTTGTTATGTTATATGTATTTTGCAGGTTGTATAATAGTTTTTTTGCAGGTTGTCTTACATAGCTTCCGTAATAATGATTGCTTACCTAAGGGGGAGCAAATGCGCTTCAACTTTGTATCTTTGAAAAACAACTATTAACAACCATTATGCAAATTCATCATCAAGCTAATCCATCAACATTTGAAGAATTTTGATGTGGTGTTTGTCATCATCAAAAAGGGGAAATTGAAAGTGCAAAATGTCAAGGATAGCACTAGCAATTCTTTGCCTATGTTTTGATGAAGACAAGGTTCTATTAAAGCTTGAAGATGACTCAACAATCAACATGCCTTATGCTCATTTGGTCATATCTACACTAGGACATAATTTGAGTCAATATTCTAATAGTCTGGGATGTGTGCCATAGTAAGTGAGTATAGGTTAGGTGAACCTAGGTGCTAGTCTCTCAAGCCATCTTAATTTTCATATCATGTCCATGAGACATATCATCTAGTTAATTGTATGTTCATGCATCTATCATACATGTTATATCCATACATGTTATATGTGCATATTAGACATAATATAATTTCTAGAACATGTATATAATCTGTGCATAACGTATGAGAAGTTTACCTTTTGAAACATGTACTTTAATGTGTCAGTTAATCGATTAATGTGGTGACTTAATCGATTAACTCAACTGCTTTTCTGTTAAATTAATTTTTTTGTTTGAATTATTTTCTGTGTCATTCTGTTGCATGGTTAATCGATTAACGAGTAGTCTTAATCGATTAACTGGTCTGTTATTTGTTATAACTGATTTCTGTTTTAACTATTTGTAATGAATCTAACTGCCAAAACTACTTACTATAAATAAGAGGCAATGTTCAGAAAACCACAACATTACATTCTATTGTATATGGCTGTTTAGAGAAGCATTTTGCATATTGTGTACTGTTTTTGCAAGAGAGATTGCATGTGTGAGAAGAGAGTTATTATGCTAATCTAATTTCTGATTTTTGCATACTATTTTACATACTTTTATGCTCATTCTTATATTGCTCACATGTTCATGCATTAGATATATTTTTAGAGAGATTATCTGCTTTCTGTTTTGATTAACTCACATGATTCTGGGGTTGTTTCGTGAGAAAGGTTTTCTCAGGCGAAGGGTAGAGTCAAACCAAGGATTTAGGGGTCCTAGATTTCAAGAAAGAAGTGTCATATGTGCTTGTAATTGAATTGGTGTGTGTATTCATACTTTAAATCAATATTGTGAAGAAGAAAATCTCCCTAGATCAGAAGGAGAGGTCTGGATGTAGTTTGCAGTGGACCGCAAACGAACCAGGATAAAAATCCTTTTGTGCACTCTTTTTCTCTCTGAATCTTCTTTAAAGTTTTTTGTTGTTATAAATTGAATCTGCAACTAATATTTTGGATATTTGTTTACTTCCACATGCTTATTTTTTGTGAGTAAAAATATTTGTATTATCTCTGTTCAATTGTGTTTAAATAACTGTGCAATCTGCCTGTCTGATTATTCTGTTATGTGCATTAGTTAATCGATTAAGGCGTGTTGTTAATCGATTAACTGGGCTGTTTCCAGCAGTTGGGTTTTGGTTCAAGAAGCAGTGATTGATAACCGCTACACCTATTCAAACCCCCATTCTAGGTGTTCCTAGGCCACTGATACCTAACAGTCTACTCCGACAATCCTAGTTCAAAAGAACTATCATACTCCACCATAAGGAGTATACTCACAACACACGTTGCGTCAATGCTAACTAATGTCTATGTCATATCTTTGCATCCAAGCCAATGCTCATGTCACACCCCTTGCATCTCTACCAATGCTCGTGTTACAATTTGCATCAAAACTAATACCCATTTAACACCCTACATCAAAGTCAGTCAGCGTCTTTATGCTTTTGTGGATTTGCTAACAATTAACATCCTTCACTATGACGTCTCAGACAGGCCATTAGGATATTTCACTTCTCATCTCAAATGAGAACATTCTCTCAACATCTACAGAGATAATGTCAGCACTTGTCTCTGGGTCAAACTCAACATATGAGTCCCTATCTTCACCTTGATCCTAATCCAATACATGAATTTATGGGATTCTGGATCAACATATATCACCCCCACAACAGTTTCACCATGTTTTCTTCTCCTTCAACTCATCTACTCTATCTTTGCCACACATTGTCTAGCCATCACGTCTTCACTCTCTTCAGCCATTATCTACTGCCTGGGTTAAGAGCCATATACCAATTGTTGGTGCAGCGGAAGCGATCGGTTGCAAAGCGTTTGCCACAAACAATCAACTAGTGTGCATAGAAGAAATAGAAGAGAAGAAACAAGAGAAGTTGGTAACAGGGTTCGGTCAATTGTACATATGTCTCCGGAGCACCGAGCGGCTACTACGATATTATTAGAGAATAATGATTACAATCTCTAACAAACACATGGGTCCACCTATCCATGAAGTGTTTTTATTTGGTGCACATTATAACAAGAGAATTGAATGTCAAATAAATAACTTTAATTACTCTACTCTATTAGAATATAATATAGACTAACACAATAATATATTTCAAATATCCAAACAACATGCAAATGCAATACCCCTTTCTTTCCGCCCATGACAAATAAATCACTGCCCTTGGTTTGTAACTGGCTGTTATGGTATATGAACCCCTTGAGTTTCCTTTCCCTTTGTTCCAACAAAATCATCCTTTGTTTAAGTCTAACTTGTTATTTCCAATGTCATTAAGTTTTGGAGGCAGGTCCTCGAATAAAGATTACATGTTCCAAAAAATATTTTTATTTTTTTGACCAATAAAATTCCAATAAGTAATATAAAAATATTATTTTTAATGAAATGTTACTTTTTAATTAGATGGAGATACTAAATGGGACAGATAATCTCGATTCAAGTCCTGGTTCCATATATTATCTTCCTTTACCATAATTTTTTTTTACCATAGGCACTTCATTAATTCCATGCCTTCATGCATTTGACACCAACTCCAACATAAATTTTTGGAAAGCATATATTCTTTCACAACTCACTAGGTGGATTGACCCTCCATATGCTAAGCCCTTCAAATGTGTTGTGTTGAACATGAGGAATTCCACAAATGTGATAAACTTCATTTAATATAACTTTGAGTGTGAAAATACAGAGATTTTGATGTTGAAATTAGTTGGATATAATTTAAAGTCGATTAATAGTGAGATTAATGAAAAATAGAAACAATTAAGAGTTATCATTGGTTTACTTTAATATTCATGAATGTTTTTTTTTTAATTTTCCTGAAAGAGTTTATTTTATGTTGAATTTAATACAGAAAAATTGAGTTCTTGAGTCAGAAAAAACCAATATACCAAACAACTTTTAACTTCAAATTAAATTTTAACCCAAAATATAAAACTGTCAAACAATTTTATCTATTATTTTCAAAGCTGAGATTTCTTTCTACTTATTTCTTATAGGGAATTTTCAAACTAGAAAAAGTTGGGCCAGGCGTAATTTTACTGTGGTAAAATTTATTAATTTAGTGTTGTATTATCTTGTGTTTATTTTAAAACTCAAGATACGCAATCGAGTTTTTTGAAAAAAAGTTTTTAAACTTCAGTTTAGAGTACTATTACAAAAAAAAATTGATTTACTTTTTTTATTCTAACAAGTTAAATTATATGCAGTTATGCTAATAAGGCTGCATGGTTGATGTACAATCAAACTGAATCTAAGAATGAGTTCTTGTTTTGGCGTGAAAAGCATAATTTGTTAAAAGGGAAAATGATTTATAATGTTGGACCTGAACTAAATATACATCAAATTTGAAGAGGTTCTAAACATGTAAGGTTTAATTGGTTAAATTTTGGATCGGATTTGACATGTATAATTAATAATTTATATATATATAATTATATATATATATATATATATATTTATATTTATATTGGAGTATGATTTCTCTTTGCTTTTTGGATTGGAACAAAGTAGAATACTGAGGCAACTTCTCTCCCTTTTTAATTTGAAGGGAATAGTTAGTTCACTTCCCAATTATTCTAGATTAATGCAATTTAACCAGTCTAATTGAAATTTTCATATTTCAAACTTTTTGTTCGGGTAAGAATACAAGCCAAAATCACTTAGAAGCTCAATCAATAGTCTAATTGTCTAGTTTAATCCTCGTACCATTGACTATAACTAGATTCTATTTAGTGAGCATGTCTAGTATTTTCATACTTAAAGTTAAGTATGGGTGTCTTTCATATAATAAAAAGTTGATTCTACTATAAAAAAGAACCAATGTCATGGTGGAATAAAGTTCCCTATATCTTAAGGGTCAACACTAAGACATGTAAGAAACTTATGCTTCGCCCCTAAGGAAGTTCCAACTATGAAGATGTCTTTTCCATTCGTGAAAGATACCTTTTCCATTGGCTAATATTCTCAAAGATGACAATTTTTCTTTCTTTCCCTTTTCAAAACATTTTTTCTTGATACTAGAAACAGTGAAGAAAACATACAATTAAAACTAAGGATTCAGAATTATATTTTTTTATCAGGAAAGGAAGATGCCAATGTAAAAAGAAATAAACAAAACAAAAAATAAAAAAACTTGCTATCATAAATATATTTTTTAGAGAAATAATATATTTTATTGTTAGAAATATTCTTTAATAAAATAAATATATTATTTTATTCATGAATTGATATATTATATTTTAGAATAAACAATGATATCTCAATTTATAGATAAGAAACTAATTTTTTCAACAGTATGAAAAATGTACCTTATCAATTGGTTCAACTGAAAAATCAGTGAATCAATCTTCATATCAGTGTGATACAATAATTATACTAGTCATGTAATCATATTAGTCAAAATTAGCAAAAAAATTACTCATATCGGCCAACCTTTCATTTAAAATTACCAAGTTTGTAAGAAAGTAACTTAATTTTTACTAAAATTTTATTACGGATAAGCAAAAACAAAATCATCATCTTTGCTAGTATTTCTAAAATATGATATACCACTATGTCATATATTTTTTTCAAACATACAAATATTTATCATATTCTTTATTAATTTTTATCATTAATATTAATATATTATATATCTAATTTAATAAGTATTTTGTTTAATTACTAAAACATGTGATATACCACTATGTCACATATTTTGTTTCAACAAATAATTTATATATAAATATTTATCATTAATATTAGTATATTATATATCTAATTTAATAAGTATTCAGTTTAATTACTAAAACATCGTTAAACTATTATACCATCGTACTAATCCTCTTACTGGTTTGATTAATAACACTGCCTTTCACGGTAATTAATATATCATATCATTCAATTTTATTAAAAAAATACTGTTTAATAAAATATACTATTCTCTGTAGAAATATATTCTTTAATAAAAGTAAATCACGGGATGAATCTGAAAAGGGAAACATAAAATAATTGAAAAGGAAATACTACTTTACAGTAGTTTATATTTTAGGGGAGTTATTCTAAGTTCTCGTAGCTAAGAAAACTTTTTCCAGATGCTTTAAAGTCAGCTAATACTTTCTGTTTTAAAAAAGTTCCAACATTATTTTGTATAGAATTGTTTATTATAACTTTCATTACTTTATAATAATTAATATTTAGTACTTTCTCATCTCATTTTATTATCTTGATATGATGTTGGTAGTTGACACTCCATGCCCATGGTTGATCCCCATGAAATGATAATGACACTTTTCAACTTCAAACAAATACATGGTACATACCATAATTATAACAAATAACATTTTAAGAATTGAAAATAAAAGAAAAGATATATGCATTCAGAATGTGAGAATTTTTATATTAATGATGTATTATTTATTATTTATATTTAATCACTATTAACTATTAAATATAAATAAACTAAATGAATAGTAAATAATATATTGTCTATGTATAAATCTTTAACTCATAATGCATATATATTATACTCATAAATAATATAAATATTATGCTTTATAATTAGGAGCTAGTGTTTGAAATCACTTACCTACATTAAAAATTATTTATAATATTATTAATATTTATTAACAAATTTATATTTTGTTTGACTGAAGAACATAATATTGTCCATCAAACAAGAATGTGTCTCATGGGTTAAGAGTACTTATGTTTCAAACAAAAATATAACATCAAAAGAAAATAAATTTGAGAAAAGATAATATTTTCAAGAAATACATGTTTGTTTTATTACTCTATTTTCTATCTTCTTCCACGGCTATATCAGTGTAAATTATAGTTACTTATTTATTATTTCTATGAATAATTAAATCCTTTTTAATGTATGTTTTTATTTATTTGATGATATTAATCAATTTTTTGTTAAAGAATTGATGGTATCCAACCAATTAATGGACCCTGATTACAATTATAACATAATATATGTACTAGGGTAAGCATTGGCAGTGTTGGGACAAATTAAAGTTTATCTTTATCTCATTTTAAATGTTGGTCGAGTCATTTTTTTGAATTCGGACTCAATCCTAGACCCGAAGCTAACTTGACCCTTAATGTTGACCCAATCAGTCTTTAAACCCGACCGACTATAGATATGACTAAATATCATACATACTCATTTTAGATAAAATATTCTCAATATTATTTATTACTATGAATATGTAATTTAATATATAAAATGATATATGTATATATTTTTAATCATGTATATATGAATTTTTTTTAAAGAATCAATAATATTTTTGACCAAAAAAGTGTTATTACTTTGTATATATTTGAATAGAAATGACACATACAAATATGATGACTGAGTGACCATAGGCTGGGTTGGGCCGAGTTATGCTTGGTCCCTACCCGGTCCTAAATATTGACCGAGTGTAATCTTTGAACTCAAACTCAGTCTTAGATTTGATGAGATCCAACCCTATTTAGATCTGATTATGATCATACTGTATTGGGTGAGCAGGTAGAATCAGGTCATGCTAACCCCTTATATGTACCACCCCAATTTGCTATCCAAAAGGATTACAATATAATAGTGATGAAATTAAAAATAAGTGTACTTACAAAAAATCAAAGTTAATCACTTGATTCAATATCCAAAATGACAAAAAACATTTTCTAGAACTGAGACCTTATATTATATCTCAATTTTCATAATGACACAACTATATAATCTCCATCTAAAGATAAAGTGATTTATTGATTTTAAACTAGCATAATCCATCTGCAATTGCATAGTGAAATAAATACAACAAACGTGTTTATATATACAAAACATAATTTTTTTGCATATCAAAATATTAATTTTCATCCATAAACATTTTATACGTGGAAAAACTCTTTTGGGCTCCCCTGGAATACAAAACAGAAAGATTAAAATGGAAGGATCTTAATATTATAGAATATATGGTTGGGCTTCGCAATATAAAATATAAATGATGAAATCAAAATGATGTTAATAAATGAAAGCTTTTCTTGAGCTCCTATTGCATGCAATAATACAAATGTACACTACATCATCAAGTAATAAAATATTTGATTTATAAAGACTAATTGTTTAATTGATTCTGTTAATTAATTATTCTAGTTATTTTTCAGATAATAATGTAAATTTAAAGAGTATCGAAAAAATCTTAAATTTAAGAGAGTTAAAAATATATCAAAGAAGTTTGGACGTTAGATGTTACCAAATGACGTTGACGAATTAATGTTTATCATTTGTGTATCAGCATATATCAATTCATATGTGCCATGCTACATAGTGAGCTATCTTCACATTTATCAAACTTACAAACACCTTGGCAATTATACAATAACATGTTTGCATGCAGATATTTATCAATTACATCATAATCACCATCATACACAATTATATTAGTTAATATGCTTTCATGACGATTTATGTGTATAATAAAAAACCACATTTTTTACAATTACCAACTTATACCTATAATACAAACTTCATCCGACATTGTCATGAACTAGACTTTCAAACTTTGAGAGAATTGGAAAACTTTAAAGCTATAATCTAACATCACTTGGTCTTCTATGTCACCTTACCCTCTTTCTTTAATTGCTCAAGTCTACTAATCCAAATATTCATGCTAGTGATCCATGGCAAATTTACTTGGTTAGTGCATCTTGACGGTAATATTATGGTCTTGATATACTTTTTAAATTATTTATTAAAGTAGTGCACTTTTTAAAAATTCAATAATTGGATTGCCCAATTTCCTATTTTATAACTATATTTTATTAAACTTGACCATTGGAATTGGAGTTTTCTTTTTTATTTGTATTCTCTTTTCAACAAAGTGGCAACTGTGTTGGAGATTTTAGTGGAAATTATATTTTATTGAAATCTAAACTTGGGATCCTGGTTGTAGTGTTTATATGAATATTTTTTGAACAACAAGAATAGAAATCGTCAATGGCATTGAAGTGTTATGTTTTTTATTCCAATGATATTGCATTATAAAAGGAAGAAAAATTGTCCGGATTCAATCATTCAATCATCTAATACATAAGTTGACACTTTATTTAGAGACTTTAGTAATTAGTTAGTGATGCTAAATATAACTTTAATCTATATACCCAAAAAATATAACCTTAATCTATCACTTACAGATTCTACAGTTCTGCATCCTTCAATGCCTATCATTTCCATGATTTTGGAATCTACTTTAGCTTATTGTGTTAAAACAAATTTTGATTTCAAGAAATAAATAAAATAAAGATGGATAATGAAAATGATCAATGTTGTTGGGTTTATTTAAGTGTGAAGTCCCACATTGGATATGTGAGGAGGAGTGAAAGAGTTTATAAGAAGGAAAGACCCATAAAACTAATGACTTAAGGTGTTGGTTCAAGACGTGGGGTCTCATTTATAATTTTTCACATTGATTTTAAAGCCGGTGTAACTTACTGCAAAATTTGTTTTCCAGGTCTTTTGCACATCCCTTCTTTAAAGAAATATGTACACATCATATCATATAATTTGGGCAGTTTTAAATTTCTTTTGCAACTCTAACTTTAAAATCTATGCAAATTAAGGTTAAAGAAATATATACACAAAGTAAGTGATAGATTTAAGGGTATATTTAGCATCACTAACTAATAACTAAAGTCTCTAAATAAAGTGACAACTTGTGTGTTAGATGATTGAATCTTAATAATTTTTCTTCCTTTTATAGTGCAATATTATTGGGATAAAAAATATAACATTCCAATGCTAGTGACGATTTTTATACTTGTTGTTAAAAAAAATCAACTAAAGCAAGTTTAGATTTCAATAAAATATAATTTCCACTAAAATAAGTGCATAATATCCACGGGAACGTCCGTGTATTTCAAGATATAGGGCTTTCCCATTATAACAGGCTGTTCAAAAAGATTCTCTGTTCTTCCATCAACTATTCGGCTTTTTCCCGGATACTCGGGTTCAAATATCCATGGATTCGCTGTTTGTTTACTGGCTTCATATAATTCAGAAAACACAAGTTTTCTCGAAGCCTCTTGTTCATATCTCTCATCAAAAGGTGCTATTCGATAATGTCTATCTAGCATAGTTGCCACTTTGGTGAAGAGAATACAAATAAAAAAGGAAAACTCCAATAACAATACCAAATTTAATAAAATATGGTTATAAAATAAACTCTACACTGAAGATACCGAGTTATGCGTATTGCAGGAAAAAATAGAAAACTTGACAATCTAATTACCAAGTTTTTAAAAAGTGCAATAATTTGATAAATAATTTAAAATGTATACCAATACTATGATACTACAGTCAAGGTATACCAATCAGGTAAATTTGCCAGTAATCCAGCCGAAATTCAAGCACATCATTCCAAAGTCATCCTTAGGCTTCAATCCTCTAGAAATTAACACTCGAAAGTTGGTCCCCAAAACCAACAACACAACCAATCATTATCTATACCCACATATAAATGCTCAATTGACATTGTGCCTTCAAATAGTTCATTAATATAAATCCCCAAAAGCATACTTTGAACTAAACCGCTTTTGAAAGACCTAACCGAAAATCAAAACAATTTTCAAAACTGAATACACACATACTCGTTAGAAATATAAAATTACATGAAAAAACATCAATTTTATAATTCAAAGTCTTTAATAAGAGTTTCCCAAACCCTACTAAAACCCAAGGTGATGAGGATATTAACTATAGTGTCGATTTTTCAAAAGGATAACTCCCCATGCAACAAAAGCTAAATATATGAATTCCCCAACTTTAAAAAACAAGTTAAAATAAGTTAGTTCTATGTTGGTACTCCATTTACCCTAGTGGCAAGGGGTGAACATGGACTGGGTTGGGATATATTAAGATTTGTCCTTACCCAACTCTAAATATTTATTGAGTCACTTTTTTGAACCTGAACATAACTCTAGACTCGAAGTTAATCCGACCCTAAATAGTGATTGCGTCAGCCTTAAAACTCGACCCTATACCCGATTAAATATAATGCATACTTTCGACCAAAAGGGTATCATTACTCTATATACATTTGAGTAGAAACACATACAAACATGATGAGCGAGTGACATTGGGACGGGACGGACCAGGTCATACTTGGTCCCTCCCCAACCCTAAATATTAACTGAGTCTATTTTTGGAATCCGAACCCGGCCCTAGACCCGATCAGACGCAGCCCTATTTGGACCCGATCATGATTGCGCCATGCCGGGTGAGCAGGTAGGGTCGGGTCCTGCTCACCCCTACTCGTGGCTTACCAACTTCCTAAATAAGTTAGTTTTGTGTTGTGCTCTGATAAAAGTTTTTTTTTTGTCTACTCAACTCATTGAGAAGCTATCCAACCATTGTTGCCACCAACTAATCACATTTGTCACTCCCACTGCAACAACCACCTTACCTTGACTACCACGACCATTCCCTGCCACCTCTCTATCTATCGTTCTAACCACCAACATCTTGCATCTATCGATGTCATTTTTGTCGTCACCACTCTCTCGGCTTTGTCACTATAGTTGTCAACATAATCTTCATTTTTATTGTCACTACCAACACACCTTTGCTATTATATTTAGGGAACACATCTTTTGTCCAAAAAAGTGTGTCACTTTATTTGTCATTTTTTCTAATTGGTCAAAAAAATATTTTATTATTAAATTCTAAATTTAAATATATATTTTTCAACCAATTAGAACAACTGACACATGGAGTGTTGGAACCTTATTTTTTGGAGCACATCTGTTATCCCACATTTTGTACCACTTATGTGCTATGAGTTTATGATTGGTCTGAAAAATATTTAATAATTAAATTTTAACTTAAATATATTTTTTATGACCAATCACATGCCTATGAGACACAGAGTGACACAAAGTGTGAAACAGCTCATGTGTACCCCTTATTTTTTATGACCATGTTGCCACCACATTCACCAATTTAGGAAATTCAATTTTGTAAGCAATGCCGTGAAATCCGAACTTGACGTCAAACCGACAGAGGTCCCGTATTTGGTTTAACCAAGTTAAATGATTAAATCATCTAGTCTGACTAGACGCTCCATACATAATTAATAATTTTTATCTATAAATATATACTTATATTTAAATATAAAACTTTATATAATTAATAATTATATATAATTATATTAAAGTAATAACATCTTCATCTTTTCTTATATGGTAGTAAAATAAAATATTAGAGCAGTGTTCAATTTTATTTTTATTTTTAAGTGAACCGTCCAGTTAATTTCCCTGGTTAATTCGGTTTAACCGGATTTAACACGATCAGACCAGAATTTCCCCGATTCAAAGCGGTCAAACTCTCATTCGGTTAAGACTGCAATACATAACAATTTTAAAGTCTAGTCAACGGTCAGGTCGGTCAGACCATCCGGTCCGATTCTCATAACACTAGTTGTAAGATTAACTTTTTGTATAACTCTAACACAATTTTTTATTTATGAACTAGTTCAAAATTAGAATTACAATTCCAATTTAATGCAGCAAAAGGAACCATAAATAACCATGCAATAAAGTTAACTCTTATGGTAGTTTTCCCTTTTTAATTCTTAAAGTAAAAAGAAATATCAAAATGAACCTTTTTTATATATATCTTATTTTATCACATATTCATGTTATGTAATTGAGGACTAATATATCTTTCTCACAAATAACTTTATAAATAAATTACACTAAGCAAAGTTCCATATCATAACAAATGTCACCAATGAATTTGTATATTAATTTGTTAAGAGAATTTATTATTTTTCAATTCATTTACATTATTCTTTCTCTTCACACCTTCTTCCCTCAGCTCAGCTTTCTTCTCCAAAATTCTCTTTGTTTCTCTTTCTCTCTACTTTCTCTCTACTTTCTCTCTCTACTTTCAACTTTCACTCATAGAATTCACTTCAATTCTTATTCTATAATTCATTTCTGCAATTTGATTTTTCTGTATCCGATTGGAGGATCAATTCTAGATTGTCCAGGGAATTGATCGAGTTTCGCTGAATCGATTTCTATTATCCCTGCGACACTGGCAGTTCCGAAATGAAGTTGAAGAGAAAGAGGGCACTTGAAGTGGTTAGTTTTTTCCTTCAATTTTATTATCCGATTGCATTTTTTGTGTTTTTGATCAAACTTATCATTTTTGTTAATTTATTTGTTATTGGGGTTTATGGTGTTTTTTATTTTCCATTTTGTTGTTGTTCGTTTTGTTTGTTCGTTATGAACTACTGATGATGATAAAGTTTGCTTTCTATTTTTAATAAAAGAATTGTATTACTTTTCAACTGATTTACGTGCAAACTAGTATGTGTTTTTGTTCCGTTTTTTATCAGTACTTTGGATTTTACTTTAGGGGATGGACATTGCCAAATATTCCGGCATATATTTCACTTTTTACTTTTTTTTAGTTCTTTTTGCTAACAAATTGTTGAATATTAATTGGAATCTCAATGAACTTTTAATTCACTTTATGTTGATCTATTTTGAGCAGAAGTGTTTGATGATTGAGATTTTTATATATAATTTGTTATCATCAGTGTGTAAAATGAAGTCATTGTATATATATATATATACATTATGCAATGGTGATCAATTGTTGTGTTGATTTTATCTTTGGGTCTGGCTGTTTTTATTCCTTATCGCATGGCTTTTGCAGTGAACTTAAAGGAGGAATGACTTGAGAACTAGGGCTTAACATGAAATCTACATGCGTCAATTTCTATATCAAACTATCCCGGTGAAACACAATCATGCGTAAACTTTAGGGAGTTGCTTTGCTTGTTTTATAGCATGTACTACACATTATTAACTAATGGCTTCAACCTTGGTTGCACGGTTTAACAAATGATGACCTTAACACCTATCCACTCATTTATGAGGGTGTGGCTTTTCTTGTGTTTGTAACATCCACTACAATTTGTCACTGGACTTCATGGTTTCTGATATTCAATTCTTGTTTGATTTATTCTTGATTTTCATGTCCAAATTTGATTATATGTTACAAAATGAGAGGTAAGTTTTTATCACTTCTTCCCGCTACATCAATTCTCAGTTTCACAATACCCAGTGCCTCATATTTACAGATGTCCTTATTGTAAGGTGACATGTATTTACACGCTTTAGTAATTGACTCTTCACAAGAGCATAAGATAAGTGTCACAAAGATAAGAATATTATGTTGGGATGAGTGATCATACAAGAAAAAGAAATAAGATCAAGTAAAGAGAAAGTAGGAGTGGCACACTGACACCTAATGAAGAAAAGGTGGTAGAATACAAAATGGTTTGGACATGTGATAAGAAGGCCAATGCTCTGATTAGGAGAGTTTATCGGGTGGAGGATAGATCGATAACTATAGGGAGATGAAGACTGAGGAGCAATTAAATTGATATAACCTCTTTGAAGATTTTTCTTTTGACCGGATAGAATGTCGTCACATGATTCATGTAACTGACCTCACGTAGACTTAATAGAACATATTGTTGTTGTTGTTGCAGTTTATTGTCATTTTGGAAAGTGATATTTTTGCCCTAGTGAGAGTATCCACGTAAGTTAAACTTCCTAAAATCAATCATCTGAAAAGTAAACCAAATGAGCATTTAATGTTCAGAATGAAGTAATCATGTTAAGTTGGTGATAAGTCTCTATACAAGAGCATTCCTCGAAATTTATGGATGTGAAATCATCATTTGCTTAAATTGGATTTTAAGTGACACCTCCAAAAATGCATATGTAATGTTATTACAGGTTATTTTATCTCAATTTTTGGGTTTTTGGTAGATGCTAATAGTGGTGTTTAATTGATATATCCAACCTCACCCAGTGGGGTATGGCTTGGGTGTTGTTGACACCTTGCCTCTTCTTAATGTTTTATTTGATCTTGTTTCTGCCACATTAACCAATGTCCATATTGGAAATATCATAGCCATCGGCATTTACAAGTAGTTCATGCTGATAGTTCAACAAGATGTTTGCTTCACAACCTAGCACTCACCATTGCATTGGAGTTTCTTTAAATAAGTCCATGTTCTCACAATTTGTATAACATTTATGTGATTTAGATCTTATCTTGGTGTTTATATATCAGCTATTAATCAGTTTCCAGTGGTTTGTATATTATTATTTGCTTAATTTGTTTTTCTGTGTACTCTCAGTCATATTCTGTACACTCGTATACTTCTTTAGTTATGTGTTTTCTAGTTGATTATATTAATTGCAATTTGATAAGAACATATATTTGACTGATTTCAAATATAGTTATTATCACCTTTTCTTTGACTTGTTGCAGCCCACAAAAATTAGAAGCTTCATCAGTAGTGTTATGTCAGTTCCTCTTGAGAAGATAGAAGAACCTTTAAAAGGCTTTGTTTGGGAGTTCGATAAGGTTGGTGTCTTCTCCTTTTACAATACTAATATGTCTTTTTTTATGTATTTGATTCATTGGTTTTTCACTTCTCTTCACAGGGAGATTTTCATCACTGGGTTGATCTTTTTAACCATTTTGATTCATTCTTTGATAAATATATAAAATCAAGGAAGGATCTGCTGATTGATGATGATTTTCTGGGCTCGGATCCCCCCTTCCCTGGAGAGGCTGTTCTTCAAATTCTTGGTGTCATTAGAATAATTTTGGATAATTGTACAAATAAGCATTTTTATAGTTCATATGAGGTAATTGCTTTTTCCACTCTGGTTCATTGCTTTTGTGTGCATGTGGTTTTTTTAGTCTAAATTTCCCTGTTCTTTTTTTGCTTGTGACCTGGACTATTGTTTATCTAATCTAATTTTATTTATTTTAAAATGTGATATCAATATCATTAGATATTTTTCTCACTCAGCCTTTGACGGCCCATAATGAAGACCTTTGTGGTTTCTTTGAATTGCAGCAGCATCTTTCAGCATTGCTTGCTTCTACTGATCTAGATGTGGTGGAGGCTAGTCTGGATACTCTGGCCACCTTTTTGAAGAGAACAGTTGGGAAATACTCCATAAGAGACACTTCTTTGAATTCAAAATTGTTCGCACTTGCACAAGGATTGGGTGGGAAGGAAGAGGGACTTGGATTAATTGCATCAGCTGCACCTAATGCCTGTGACCCTCTTGCTTATGAATTGGGTTGTACCCTTCATTTTGAGTTTTATGCAGCAAATGAATCAGAGTGTGACATCAAAGTGGCTGAACCCTTGGTACAAGGGTTGCAAATTATTCACTTATGTGACATCAACAAATGTGTGGAAACTGATCTGGAGCTTCTGCATAAGTTAGTGACAGAATATAAGGTACCTGCCAGTTTAAGATTTTCTCTATTGACAAGATTGCGGTTTGCAAGGGCATTTGGTTCTTTGGCTTCTAGACAGCAATACACATGCATTCGTCTTTATGCTTTCACAGTTCTGATTCAAGCATGTGGTGATGCCAATGACCTGGTTTCGTTCCTTAATGCTGAGCCTGGATTTATCAATGAATTAGTGTCATTGCTGAGCTATGAAGATGCAGTCATGGATAAAATCCGTATTTTATGCTTGCATTCTTTAGCTGCTCTTTGCCAAGATCGATCCCGTCAAACTTCAGTATTGACAGCGGTTACATCTGGTGGGCACCGTGGAATTTTATCTAGCCTGATGCAAAAAGCCATTGACTCTATTGTCAGCGGTGATAACTCAAGATGGTCTGTTCATTTTGCAGAAGCTCTATTATCGCTTGTCACTGTGTTGGTTTCATCATCATCGTCTGGGTGCTCTGCCATGCGTGAAGCAGGATTTATTCCTACTCTGTTACCCCTCCTTAAAGATACAAATCCACAGCATTTGCATCTGGTTGAAAAAGCTGTGCGTATTTTTGAAGCTTTTATGGATTACAGTAATCAAGCTGCTGCATTGTTCAGAGATTTGGGAGGTTTAGATGATACTATCTCTCGCCTAAATATTGAAGTCTCCCATGTAGAAAGTGGTGGAAAGCAGCTTGATGAAAATTCTGAGTCTGGTGCTAGAAGTGTACATATGAAAGAAGGTTCTTCAACTGGCCTAAATGGCATGCAACCCCTGTATTCTGAGCCATTAATTGCATATCATCGGAGGTTGCTGATGAAAGCTTTATTGCGTGCTATATCCCTTGGAACTTATGCCCCTGGAAGCACTGCTCATATCTATGGGTATGAAGAGAATGTGCTACCTTATTGCTTATGTATAATTTTCAGAAGAGCCAAAGATTTTGGTGGTGGAGTTTTTTCTCTCGCAGCTACTGTCATGAGCGACTTAATACAAAAGGATCCTACATGTTTTCCTGTATTAGATACAGCTGGTCTTCCATCAGCCTTCTTGGATGCTATAATGGACGATGTTCTGAACTCTGCCGAAGCTATCACATGCATCCCCCAGTGTTTGGATGCCTTATGTCTTAATATTAATGGTCTCGAGGCGGTAAAAGATAAGAACTCTTTGAGGTGTTTTGTGAAAGTGTTTACTTCTAGAACATATTTGCGTACTCTTACAGGTGATACACCTGCATCTTTGTCTAGTGGATTGGATGAATTAATGCGCCATGCTTCTTCGTTACGTGGGCCTGGAGTGGATATGTTGGTTGAGATTCTTGAAACTATCTCAAGAATTGGGTCTGGAACCGATTCACCGTCCTTGCCTTGCTCTTCAATCTCTGTTCCAATGGAAATGGATGGGGAGGACAATAATGTGATGTTGCCTGATAACAGGGGATCATCCAAGGCAGATAGTACACAGCAAATTATTGACCCATCTGATGCTTCAGTAACGAATATTGAGTCCTTTCTTCCAGATTGTGCTAACAATGTTGCTCGTTTACTTGAGACAATTCTTCAGAATGCTGATACTTGTCGAATATTTGTTGAGAAAAAGGGGATTGAAGCTGTTCTCCAATTATTTACCTTGCCATTGATGCCTCCTATTGTTTCTCTCGGGCAGAACATATTTGTTGCTTTCAAGAACTTCTCCCCACAACATAATGTTTCTCTTGTTCGCACTCTATGCTCTTTCTTGAGGGAACATCTGAAATCTACCAATGAGTTTTTAGATTCGGTGGGAGGAACTCAGATTGCTCTAGTTGAATCTGCAAAGCAGACAAAGGTGTTGAAATATCTTTCTAGTCTTGAAGGTCTCCTATCTCTTTCTGCATCTTTGTTAAAGGGAGCGACAACTACTGTGGTCTCTGAACTAAGCACTTCAGATGCAAGTGTCTTGAAAGATCTTGGGAAGTCCTACAAAGAAATAATTTGGCAAATATCTTTGTGTAATGATTCCAAGGTAGAGGAAAAGAACACTGATCAAGAACCCGAGATGTCACAGGTACCCCCACCTGCTACTGTTGAAAGAGAGAGTGATGATGATGCAAATGTTCAGACAGTGAGATACACGAATCCAGTTTTTGCTGGGAGTGGTTCACATTCCATGTGGAGTGGAGAACGTGACTTTGTTTCTGTAGTTCGTTCTGGAGAAAGTTTGCACCGCCGTAGTCGGCATGGATTATCCCGTCTAAGAGGTGGAAGGACTGGTCGTCACTTGGAAGCTTTAAACATTGATTCTGAGTCATCTTCAAGTTTGGTGGAGGTATCTTTATCCCAAAATTTGATAAAGAAAAGCCCTGATGTTCTTGCCCTAGAGATTCTTAACAAGCTGGCTTCAACTTTGCGCTCTTTCTTCACTGCTCTGGTAAAGGGGTTCACTTCACCGAATCGCCGAAGAGCTGACCCAGGGCCACTGAGCTCAGCTTCAAAGACTCTCGGAACTGTGTTAGCTACATGTTTTCTTGAGGCTCTTAGTTTTTCTGGGCACTATACTTATGCTGGACTTGAGATGTCGCTTTCTGTAAAATGTAGATATCTTGGGAAAGTTGTGGATGATATGGCAGCTCTCACATTTGACAGCAGGCGCTGGAGTTGTTATACTACCATGGTTAATAATTTTTATGTCAATGGGACATTTAAAGAGATACTTACAACATTTGAAGCTACTAGTCAGTTGCTATGGACTCTTCCATGTACTTTTCCATCACCAGACATTGATATTGGAAAGAAAGGGGATGGGAGTAAACTGTCCCATAACATCTGGCTACTTGATACATTACAAAGCTATTGTCGTTTGCTTGAATATTTTGTAAACTCATCTTTACTTTTGTCCCCAACCTCAGCATCTCAGGCAGAGCTTCTTATTCAACCAATTGCAGTTGGCCTGTCAATTGGACTGTTTCCACTTCCTAGAGACCCAGATGCATTTGTTCGTATGTTGCAATCTCAGGTTCTGGATGTGATACTACCGGTCTGGAATCATCCAATGTTTTCTAATTGTAGTCCTGGTTTCATTTCATCTATTATTTCACTTGTTACACATGTATACTCTGGTGTTGGAGATGTCAAGCGAAATCATGGTAACATTGTGGGAGATGCAAACCAACGTTTCATGCCCCCACCACCTGATGAGGCAACCATTGCCACCATTGTTGAGATGGGATTTTCTAGGGCAAGGGCCGAGGAAGCACTGAGAAGAGTTGAAACAAATAGTGTTGAAATGGCCATGGAGTGGCTGTTTAGTCATGCTGATGATCCGGTCCAGGAGGATGATGAACTTGCAAGGGCACTTGCTCTGTCCCTAGGAAATAGTTCTGAAACTACTAAAGTTGATAGTTATGACAAGACTATAGATGTGCTAAATGAAGAGGGACATGTGAAGAAACCTCCAGTTGATGATATACTTGTTGCCTGTGTCAAGCTGTTTCAGGGTAGTGATTCTGTGGTATTTCAGTTAACAGATTTACTTGTTACACTTTGCAGTCAGAACAAAGGTGAAGGTCGCCCTAAAGTAATATCTTATCTTCTGCAGCAGCTAAAACTTTGTCCATTAGATTTTTCGAAGGATAACTGTGCATTGAGTGTGTTAGCACATATTATATCACTGCTTCTTTTTGAGGATGGAAGGACACGTGAAATTGCTGCTGAGAATGGCATCATATCTACCACCATAGATATCTTGACAAACTTCAAAGGCACACACGAGTCAGGGAAAGAACTATTGGCACCTAAATGCATTAGTGCTTTACTACTTATATTGGACCAGATGCTGCAGTCACAGGCAAAAACTGAGAGTACAGATGGAACCCAAACTAGTTCTGTACCTAATTCATCTGGGGACCATGGTTCCCTGCAATTTCCAAGTGCAGTTGTACACAGGGGGGACAAAATAGATGGGAATGAGAAAGAACCTGGCGTTGCCTTAGAAAACATATTGGGAAAGTCTACTGGCTTTGCATCTATTGATGAGAGTCATATGTTGCTGAATATTGCTTGTGATTTGATAAAACAGCATGTCCCGGCTGTAGTCATGCAGGCTGTTTTGCAGTTATGTGCCCGGTTAACAAAAACACATGCTTTGGCTTTGCAGTTCCTTGAAAATGGAGGTATGGATGCTCTTTTTAGTCTTCCTAAGAATTGCTTTTTTCCTAGGTATGACACCGTTGTATCAGCTGTTGTCCGACATCTCCTTGAAGATCCTCAAACACTACAAACTGCCATGGAATTAGAGATACGACAAACTTTAAGTGGAAATCGCCATTCTGGACGTGTTTCTCCTCGATCATTTTTGACATCATTATCCCCTGTTATCTCTAGGGATCCCGTGGTTTTCATGAAAGCTGCAGCTGCAGTTTGTCAGTTAGAGACATCAGGGGGAAGGACATTAGTTGTGTTATCAAAGGAGAAAGAAAAGGAAAAGTCAAAAACATCGAGTACTGAGTTTGGCTTATCTTCCAATGAATGTGTCCGAATACCTGAAATCAAGTCACATGATGGATCAGGTAAATGTTTGAAAACCCACAAAAAGGTTCCTGTTAATCTCACTCAAGTAATTGATCAGCTTCTCGAGATCGTGCTTAAGTACCCACCCATGAATGAGCAGGAAGACTCCCAGCGTGGCTGTACTTTCATGGATATAGATGAACCTGCTATGAAGGTTAAGGGTAAATCGAAGGTAGTAGAGACGAGGGTGTTACAGCCGGAATCTGAAAAGTCTAATGGACTGGTGAAGCTGACTTTTGTTCTCAAGTTACTTAGTGACATTCTTCTAATGTATGGACATGCGGTTAGTGTCATACTCAGACGTGATTCTGAAATGGGTCAATTCCGTGGATCTAATCAACCATCTGGGCACAGTGCTATTATCCACCATGTATTACAGCTGTTGCTACCGCTGTCTGTTGTCAAATCTGCAGGACCTGATGATTGGAGAAGTAAGTTGTCTGAAAAGGCTTCATGGTTCCTGGTAGTTTTATGTGGTCGATCTGGTGAAGGGCGTAAGCGAGTGACAAATGAACTTTTTAAAGAATTGATGTCCTTTTCAAACCTGGAGAGCAATTCAATGAAAAGCAGCTTATTGCCAGATAAAAGACTTTTTACTTTTGTTGAGTTAGTATACTCTATCTTGTCAAAAAATTCATCATCTGGTAGCCTACCTGGTTCTGGATATTCTCCTGATATTGCAAAGAGTATGATAGATGGTGGAATCATTCAGTGTTTAACTAGTATCCTGGAAGTGGTTGATCTGGATCATTCCGGTGCACCCAAGATTGTGAATCTTATACTGAAATGTTTAGAAGGCCTTACAAGAGCTGCTAATGCTAATGAACATATCATTAAATTTGATGGGATTGAAAAGAGTATATCTGCTGGTTCAAATGACAGACCTGATGATCAAATAACAGCTCCATCTGCAGCTGAAGCAGTGACAAATGATCTGAACGCAAGCAGTCAAGAGGCACTTGAAGAGACAATGGATAATGGACATGATCCAGGAGCTTCTCAAGGTGATGACCATGCTGATAATAATCTAAATCAAACAGTAGAGCGGGATATGAGAGTCGAAGAAAGAGAGACTCATAACTCATCAACGGAAGTTGGAGTGGACTTCATGCCTGACGAGATTGGAGATGGTGGTGTTTTGCATAACCAAGGTCAAATTGAGATGACCTTTCATGTTGAGAATAGGGCAGATGATGACATGGGTGATGAAGATGATGATATGGGTGATGATGATGAGGATGATGACGAGGGAGAGGATGATGATGAGGATATAGCAGAAGATGGTGGGGGCATGATGTCGTTGGCTGATACTGATGTGGAGGATCATGATGATGCTGGCTTTGGAGAGTACAATGATGAGATGATTGATGAAGACGATGATGATTTTAATGAGAATCGTGTCATCGAAGTGCGGTGGAGGGAAGCTCTTGATGGCTTGGATCACTTGCAGATACTTGGGCAATCTGGAACTGCAGGTGACCTTATAGATGTGTCTGCTGAACCTTTTGAAGGGGTTAATGTGGATGACCTGTTTCGTATTCAGAGTTTTGACCGTCGCCGCCAGCCAGGTAGGTCTTCCTTTGAGAGATCTGCTACTGAAGTAAATGGTTTTCAGCATCCTCTCCTTGTAAGACCACCACAATCTGGGGATTTTGTCTCAATGTGGTCATCAGGTGCAAATTCTGCTTCCAGGGATACAGAAAATTTGTCATCTGGGAATCGTGATGTGGCCCATTTCTACATGTATGATGCACCTATTCTTCCATATGATCATGTGCCAAGTAGTTTCTTTGGGGATCGACTGAGCGGTGCAGCACCCCCACCTCTGACCGACTATTCTGTGGGTATGGGATCATTGCATCTTCCTGGAAGAAGAGTGTTAGGCAATGGTAGGTGGGCTGATGATGGTCAACCACACGGAAGTGCTCAAGCGGCTTCCATTGTGCAAGCAGTGGAGAGACAATTCTTAGCTCAATTGGGCAGTGTAGCTCCTGCAAGCAGTCCTGTTGAACCACAATTACAAAATTCAGGAGAACAAAAGAAGCAGTCTGATGCTCTTCTATCACATGATGGTCCATTATTGACTGCAGGAACTGATTTTGCTTGTCAGCCGGTTGAAGGTCAGGAGCAAGAAAATGGTGATGGAACACTTGTTCAGCAAATAAACCTTTCAGTTGACAGTGCTTCTTGTGTGGAAAGGATAAATGAAGACGCTGGTGTTTGTGGTACAGGTGAGCACCTGCAAATAAATGAGCCTATTTCTGTTCAACCACTTTCGCTGAACATTATGTCAATTAATGGTCATGACTGTACAGAATTTGACGTAAATGCCACTCACAGTGAAAATGTTGCAATGGATCAGGCTATTGTCAACTCATCTATAAATTATAATACTGATCTACAATGTGAAAGGGGTACGGATGTACCTACTAGTATCCAAGATGAGGTGGTTATGACCATGGATTGCAATGGATCAACTGCTGATAGGCAGCATACGAATCTTGAGTTTGTGGGTTCTGGTTCTGAGACGCCTAATCCAGGTGATTGTAATGCATCTTCAGTTTATGCCAGTGTTGATGTTAATATGGGTGGTATTGATGTTGGAAATCAATCAGGGCAGCCCACTGATTCTGAACACAGGCGGGATGATCCCTCATCAACTCAAAACACAGAGGTTGCTCTGAGTGCTAGCCAGGTTGACCAAACTAGTACAACTAATGAAGCTTCCGGTACAAATACAATCGACCCGACCTTTTTGGAGGCTCTTCCTGAAGATCTGCGAGCAGAAGTCTTGGCTTCCCAGCAAGCTCAATCTGTTCAACCACCAGCTTATGCACAACCTTCTTCTGAAGAAATTGATCCCGAGTTTTTAGCTGCTCTTCCTCCAGATATTCAAGCAGAGGTTTTGGCACAACAAAGAGCTCAAAGGGTTGCCCAGCTTGATGAAGGACAACCAGTTGATATGGATAATGCATCTATAATTGCTACTTTTCCTGCTGATTTGCGTGAAGAGGTTTTAAATATATATTTTTCTTTTCATGTTATGGATGAATTTCTATATTTTGAAACTATGGCATGATTGTCACACTTGTACTTTGCTCTATACCAGGTACTTCTAACCTCTTCTGAAGCAGTTTTGTCAGCATTGCCATCTCCATTGCTGGCTGAAGCTCAAATATTGAGGGACCGAGCAATGAGTCATTATCAAGCTCGCAGCAGCTATTTTGGAAGCAGCCACAGGCTTAACAGTCGAAGAAATGGGCTGGGGTTTGACCGACGACAAGTAATGGATCGAGGTGTTGGAGTTACACTAGGCAGGAGGTCTGCTCTTACAGATAGCTTGAAGTTAAAGGAGATTGAAGGTGAACCACTACTTGATGCAAATGCATTGAAAGCTTTGATCAGGCTTCTACGATTGGCTCAGGTAACTTTTGTTCTCTTCATGGTTGTAGTTTTAATTTCTAGCCGCTCTTGCTAAATGTGAAAACATTTTCTTCCTTTTCCTAATTGTTTGAGACATTTTCAACTACTGTTTGTTCTGTAGATTTTTTTCCTTTTCTTATTAATTCAGTATATGTGGCCATACATTTATTTTTATTTCACTGTTGATGTTAGTTTTATTAGATTATAATGGTTTGCTAATAATTTTTTTTGTCATGCTAGCCCCTTGGAAAAGGCCTTCTACAGAGGCTATTGTTAAACTTATGTGCACATAGTGTTACAAGGGCCACTCTTGTTTATCTTTTGCTTGATATGATTAAGCCTGAAGCTGAAGGCTCTGTTAGTAGACCGACAACATTAAGTTCCCAGAGGCTTTATGGTTGTCACTCAAATACAGTTTATGGTCAATCTCAATTGTTGGATGGTAATGTTTGTACTTAGTGTTGTACAGAATCTTATTGTGTTTGTGGCATTATTATAGTTTATTGGTCATCGGTCGCTCTCATTATGTTTTCATAGCAGGTCTCCCTCCTCTTGTGTTTCGCCGAATTCTTGAGATTTTGTATCACTTGGTTAAAAATCACTCTGTTGTTGCAAAAATGATGTTTCGCTTTGACCAATCAGTTATTCCAGATTGTTCAAGATCATTCATGATTCATATGATGAATGAGAAAGGGAAGGATAAAGTTATTGAAGGGGAACCTTCTCCAGAGCCCTCTGGAACTCGGGCTGAGGATGTTCCCTTAATCCTCTTTTTGAAGCTCTTGAATCGACCCCTATTTTTACGCAGCGCTGCTCATCTTGAGCAGATCATGGGTATAATTCAAGTTGTAGTTGATAATGCAGCGTCAGAATTAGAAAGTCAATCTCAGTCTGAAAAAGAAATGGTAAATACCCAAGATTTGTCAGTCAATGAAGCCTCGGGTAATGTTACACAGGATCCACCTTTAGCGAAGACAGGAATTTTGGAGATAGCTTTGAATGAACATAATAAGCTTGCTGATATCAATCATTATGATGGGAAGAAGAAAGAGTACAATATTTACAATACTTTCTTGCAGTTGCCCCAGTTCGATTTGCGAAATCTGTGCACCCTTCTTAGCCGTGAAGGGTACTGTTGATAACCTTATCATATTTTTGCATTCTTTTTGTTAAGTACGATAACAATTGTCTTGATAGTCTCATGTTAATTCACATTTCTATTTCAGTATTTCTTCTAACCCTTTTCAGTTGTGATGAAAAAGAGTGACTAATCTGATAATATTTTAGGCTTTCGGATAAATTGTATATGCTTGCTGGCAATGTGCTGAAGACGATGGCCTCCATTGTTCCCTCCCATCGGAACTTCTTTACTATAGAGCTTTCAGAATCAGCTCATGCTTTGACAGATTCAGCTATCAGTGAGCTTGTCACCCTGCAGAAAACAAATATGCTTGGCTTGAGTGCTGGCTCCATGGCTGGTGCAGCCATTCTACGTGTGTTGCAAGCTTTGAGCTCACTTACTTCACTTAATACTGCCGGTGATATTCATATGGGAAATGATGTAAATCAGAATGAAGATCAAGCAACCATTTGGAATCTGAATGCTGGACTGGAGCCATTGTGGCAAGAACTGAGTAATTGTATAAGTGCAGCTGAGATGCAGCTTGATCAGAGCTCCTTCAATCCTACCATGCCAAACATAAATGTTGCTGAGAATCTGAAAGGTTCTTCTACTTCGCCACCTCTTCCTCCTGGAACACAAAGGCTTTTGCCTTTCATTGAGGCTTTCTTTGTTTTGTGCGAAAAGCTACAAGCAAATGAATCCATCACGCAACAGGACAACGGCAACGCAACTGCTAGAGAAGTCAAGGAGTCTGCTGGTTGTTTGGCTTCAATGAGTGTAAAATTTGGTGGAGACTCACAGCGAAGGTTCGATGGTACTGTTACATTTACAAGGTTTGCTGAGAAGCACCGCCGGCTTTCGAATGCTTTCATTAGGCAGAATCCAGGTCTGTTGGAGAAATCACTTTCAATGCTTCTCAAAGCACCAAGGTTGATTGATTTTGATAACAAGCGAGCCTATTTCCGCTCAAGAATTAGGCAACAACATGACCAACACTTGTCTGGGCCACTTCGAATAAGTGTTAGGCGAGCTTACATTCTAGAAGACTCATATAATCAGTTAAGGATGCGTCCTAATCAGGATCTCAAGGGGAGATTAAATGTGCAATTTCAAGGTGAAGAGGGTATTGATGCTGGTGGTCTCACCAGAGAATGGTATCAACTACTATCAAGGGTCATATTTGACAAGGGGGCTTTACTTTTTACAACTGTGGGCAACAATGCAACTTTCCAACCAAACCCTAACTCTGTGTACCAAACTGAACATCTCTCATACTTCAAGTTTGTGGGCCGAGTGGTATGTTTGTATTTGGTCTCAGATTAATAGATCTTTCTCCTTTTTTGGGTCTGGATGTAGACATATAATGAACCCCACATCTGACCTGCATTTAACATCCTATGCTTTTAATTTGAGTGGTTGTTTGACAGTTTTTATCTTACATGTAGGTGGGGAAGGCTCTGTTTGATGGACAACTGTTAGATGTTTACTTTACCCGATCTTTCTATAAGCATATACTTGGTGTTAAGGTGACATACCATGACATTGAAGCAGTTGATCCCGATTACTATAAGAATTTGAAGTGGATGCTAGAGGTGAGTTTAATTCACTTTCTTTATCACTTTATTGTCCTTTTACCGTAGGTATTATTGGGCATACTGTTTATAGGGAAGGGCTACATAGGATATAGGTCATTGAATAGGATATCATAAGTTACCTACCGGTACTGGATCGTCGGATCATCCTCTGAATTGTAAACATTATCCTATCCGGTCCTCTCTTATATGCTGCACTGAACATGTCATTATCATTCTATTTGTGTGTTCATTGTATACTTGCTTTCTAACTTGTTTTATGCATTTTATTGTTGTTCATGTAATTTATGTTTCTATATACATGCCAGAATGATGTGAGCGATATTCCTGACCTGACATTTAGCATGGATCCTGATGAGGAAAAGCACATACTGTACGAGAAGAATGAGGTAAATGAACAAATTAAAGATTACATGTGTTCAGTAAAATATTGTCAAAGCTTTAATCTAATTTTTTTAATGTAGTTTGAAAATATTAACTCAAGTTAAGTTCTAATGAGTTATCCTTTCTATTGTTTTGGCCATCTCTCCCAAAATTGGGAAATAGGTCACTGACTATGAGCTTAAACCTGGAGGGAGGAACATCAGGGTTACGGAAGAAACAAAGCATGAGTATGTAGACCTTGTTGCTGAACATATGCTGACAAATGCCATCCGTCCTCAGATCAATTCCTTTCTGGAAGGTTTTAATGAATTGGTGCCAGGAGAACTGATATCCATCTTTAATGACAAAGAACTGGAGCTACTCTTAAGTGGTCTTCCAGAAATTGATTGTAAGCTGGCTTCATCACTGCTTAAATTTAATATTATACTTTAATCTCCTTTGAAGCATCTGAACAGTATCATCCTCCTTGCAGTTGATGACTTGAAGGCCAACACCGAGTATACAGGCTATACAGTGGCATCAAGTGTTGTTCAATGGTTTTGGGAGGTGGTTAAATCTTTCAATAAAGAAGACATGGCTAGATTTCTGCAATTTGTGACTGGAACGTCAAAGGTGATTTCAAATTGTTATCCATAAAGATTTCAACCATGTCTTTGATATTTGTGCTGTAACCAATACCATCATATGTCTTACTTACACACATACATTCACACACATGATATATACATTGCAAAGTTACTCATTAAGTTTCAATTTATCATCTGCGATAAATTTCATTGATGTCATCTTATTTTTTAATAAAACGAGAAATGCATTAAGACATAAAGAGGTTGATTGCAAGGAGATAAGAGGGATAAGAGATTTCTTCACAAAATAAAAATCGAGCAAAGGATATATCGAGGACGTAAAATTACCCAATCTTCTATATCTATGAGAGAATCCCCTGTGAGTTTCATAATGTCATCCCCAAGAAGCTGCTCACCCAAAAAAATTCCCCTTAAAGGTACAGAAATTACACTGCAACCAAATGCACTAAAGAGTGAGATTGCACCTTGCCACAAAATGATTTCTTCCTTTCTCCCAAATCCAGTATAGCTAGTCAGAAGTGAATGGTCTAAGGACCTAGGCCTATGTCAAATCAGAACTCTCTGAAAATTCCAAACATAATTCTATTAAGTAACAATACAGAACAGTGTATAAGAATAAATAGCGAACATATCAGGGGAAGCAGCCTTATGCGGCCTGCAATCCTGCGAAATGTTATTTATTATATTTAGCATTGTGGTCCATATGAAGAGGGAGATTTGGACTTCAACATCAGTTTAGCGAGATGGAATGAAAAACTATTGAACGGAACCCTTTTGGACTTTCATGTTTGGCCAAATATGTTCAGTGATGTTACTTCTAGCTTCAAATTGCTTACTTCTTCAGGAAGTTTAGTTCATCTTCCATTTAGGTTTTATTTATCACCTTCACCATCACCATATTAGATCCCCTCTAAATTACAAACATGGCTGAAACTGAATGATAGTATGAGTTTATTTACCTTGGTTAGGGGCTTCATATTTCCTCATGCCATGAAGCAGCTCTTAGCGTATTGGAGAGAAGTTAGAATTCTGCTTTGATTTGATGTCTCCTGAAATTCATTAATGACATGCAAGTGTGCCATACAAGCCCTTTTAGGCATCTCCTTGGAATGCACTTGGTAACAGCTGTATCCTTTCTGTCTTGTTTTTCAGGTTCCTTTGGAGGGTTTTAAGGCTTTGCAAGGCATCTCTGGTCCTCAAAGGTTTCAGATTCACAAGGCATATGGAGCTCCTGATCGACTTCCGTCAGCTCATACTTGGTGAGTCATTATGTTGTTTATATTGCTTTTCCATATTCATATGGTAATTTCGGCCATCTCATTTCCTGATACCTTCGTCCAATTTCAGCTTCAATCAACTAGATCTTCCTGAGTATACCTCTAAGGAACAACTTCAAGAACGTTTAATACTTGCCATCCACGAGGCTAGTGAAGGGTTTGGTTTTGGTTGACTAGTAATTTGTCTGCCATATTTTTTGCAGCAGTTCTGCCATTATGTCTTCAACCGGCCATCCAGAGCTCAGTATGTTCTGTTTTATTTTCTAATATATTCATTTTTAAGTGGCTACCATATGATGTTGGAGGAAAGTTTTCATGTTCTAAATAACTCAGGCTAATATCCTCAAATCTCACCACTTCTTATGCTTTGTTTAAAATTGAAATAAACAGATCAAAATGGATTGTTAATATTTTCCATCCTGTAAGAGAAGGGATGGAGTTCTAACTTTGGTTGTAGAAAATTTAATCACTTTTATTTCTTGGACAGCTTAGTCACCATGGTCCCTTCCTCTTTTTTTCAGTAGATGGGTCACTTCTCTGGGCTGTTATTCTATTGTGCTGTTGTTGAAGAAAAGCTCTATTGGTTGCATCAAAATGAGGCATTCTATGCTGTCATCAATTTATTATGATGCTCCCTCTGCAAAAATGGCTACATTATTTATTTTTTCTTTGTATCTACCATGCCTAGTTTTGGGAGCTTACAAAATGGGTAGCCTCCATACAGTATGAAGCTTTTGTAATCTGCTCCAGTTTACTCTTATATGTAATCTCTATGGCCAAACAGCTTTTTATAGTTCCATGATTCGCTAATAAGATTTATGATGTACATATTCTGGAATACATGATGCTTTTCTTTTGAAAGAAATGAGTTTGATTCATTCAAAAGAGAATTCTTTAGTTTACACATCAGTGATGGCATGATGGAACATTACCACTCAGTTATGGCATTACTGCAAAATACAGCAGTCATAAATTCAAGAAGAATAGATAAAAAAAAAAAGCTTGTTAGTTAGTTTACTCCTTGTTCCTATAAAAAAGACCTCCATGACCTACTTTTCTAGTTTCAGACATGCAACAAGCGAAATGTTGTGTTCATATTATTGTAGGCCAACTACAACAATTGGTACTTGAAATTATTATATATCTAAACAGTAAAAGTTACTTGAGAGTGATTATTTACATCACTGTAATTGGAGATAAGAGACTCAACATTGTAGTTATTGTTACTAATACAAGGAAGTAATAAATAGGCCAAGCATTTTATGCAGCCATTTAAATTATAATTGTAGAATGGCTTTAAAACTATTATTCTAGATCTGTTGCAACTTTTTTGTCGAAATAAGGGGAGATTCTTATCTTCATTAGAAGATCTGTTTTTTATTTATAGTATTAATTAAGATATTTGTACATATTACAGTACTAATTAGGAGACATGTCAAGATTATTTATTTCATTAATTAGGATTAGTCTTAGCTTATAAATTGTAATTACTTATTATTGTTTAAACAACAAGGAATAACATTATTATCCTTGCTTCAAGTTGGTATCAGAGCTCCCAATTCTAGAGCTCTGCTTCTGCACTTAAAACCCTAGCTGTTCTTGTCACGACTCCTTTTTTTTTTTCTTTCTGTTTAGCCATTGTGCTTTGCCTTGGCCACAGTTTCACTTTTCTTGGAACCCTAATTGTTGTCACGTCCCATTCAGCCACTGTCTTCTTCTCTATGTTTCAGGTTCAATATGTCTGAACAAGAGAATTGTACCTCTCAAGGGAAATCTGTCTTTATTTCACCCTTGACCTACAATGATCTTCCAGTATTGCAAGGGTCGTATTGATTGGATGGGCGTAACTACCTCCATGGGCCCAGTTTGTTCGTACCACTCTTAGAGGACGCAAGAGGATTAATCATATTAAAGGGAAGACACTTGCTGAGACTGACCCACAACATGATATGTGGGCTGATGAAGACTCTCTCATATGACCTGGTTTTGTCACTCTATGACCTCAGAGATTAGCCAAAATTATATGTTTTTCCCTACTGTAGGGAGAACTGGAAGAATTTGGCAAACACATATTCTATGAAATAGGACCTCTCAGCCTGTTATGAATTGGAAAATAAGATTTTCAATTCTAGACCAAGGTAGTCAAAATCGAGATTCTACTTAGGATCGGGAGGAGGATCAAAGATCGTAAATGTAGGATCGTAACACGACTCGTAAGATTCTACTTACTAATATAACATGTATGCAAATAAATTCATATATATATAAAGTAGTAGACATAAATCCAAATCTAAACGTTGTTTGTTAGAAACATAATTCCAAACCCAATATCAAATCATACATTTGATAAAAACATAATTCCAAATTCAAATCCATTATAAAAACACAAGTCTTAATGTAACTAAATTTAATTTAACAAATCATTTAGATCAAATTGTCTATTATAATCATCTTCCAAATAGTCACTGTACAAAAATAGAAAAAATAGTCAGTACAAAAATAGACACCGTACAAAAAAACAACATGAAACAAATATATAAATAGTATATCTATACTATATATAAAGTCAAAACTTGAAATAACTTCTCTCATTGTGTAATTTTCATTTTCTATATTGCCCTTAACATTATTTAATTTTTACAAAAAAACTATATAATCATAAGCAACTACCACCAATACATTAATTAATCACATATCTCACCTTAAATTAAACATTATCATAAACAAAAAATAATAATAATATAAAGTACACCGAACACAACAAATACATTTAATTCACAAAAATGAAATATATAAAAATTGAATATATAGTATCACATAATATTCGCTGGCACGCACAAAGTGCATGTACACACTAGTATAAATAAAAACAGTGTGAATATAACATATATATATATATATAAATAATATATATTACTTAAACTAACATACATATATAAACGTCACTTTAATACTTACCACTGTTACAGGAAAAAGAGGAATAAAAAATAGAAGAGAGAGAAAACGAAAGGGAGAAGAAAAGAAAAACATAGAAAGAAAGAGAAGAGAAGAGAAATAAGATAAGAGAAAAAAGAAAAGAGAGGAGAAAAGAGAAAAGAAGAAGATGAAGGTTACCTTCACTATGTAAAAGTTTTACAATAAAACGAAGGAGAACTACCGTAAGTATGATTTTAATATTTTTAAGTTTATTTACTTCCACACTTCTACCCTTCAAAGCCTGAAATGAGCCATTCAATTAGGAAATTAGGGTTTTTTACAAACCGGGTTGTAAAACGGGTCTAGAAACGGGTTGCGGCCCAAACATTTGAACCTCCGCACCTAGGAAAGGTGGAAGCGCCGATTCCACGATCCTATCCGACGTTTTCACAATTTCACCTCCACTCGAACACGTTTTTGGGATCGAGCACGGTTGCGCCGCCGGAACACGTAAGAACGTGCGATCTTACGTGCCGACACGCGATTTTAACTACCATATTCTAGACAGTAAAACCTCTCTATAACAGAGTATTATGTGACTCTTAATGATCTTTGAATCGAATTAGATCAGTATTAGAGTTTGACGATGAAGTGCGATGAAGACTCTACAACATTAACCCAGTTCATTGAGAAATCACGAATCTTCAAATTTCTCTTGGGGCTAAACTCTGAATTTGATCCCATTCAGGTTCAAATTTTGGGCAAGGAGAAACTACCTTCTCTTTCTGAGGTGTTCCACATAGTCCGTAGTGAAGAAAGTCGGAGGACAATGATGATGGAAGACAAACCAGTTAATGGTTCAACCTTAGCCTCTAGTAAGGGTCCAATAAAGGATCCACATCTTCAGGACAACCCTTTGAAAAGACCAACCGTGATGATCGATGGTGCACTCATTGTAAGAGATATGGCCATATTAAATAAACTTGCTTCAAAATTCATAGAAGGGATAAAGTCCTTGGATGTATGGGAGGGTCCAAAGGTATTTTTTGTAGGCGTGCAAATCACACGACTTCTGACTTGAAGAGTGTAGGTGAAGACCCACCTGTACACCAAATAGAAGAAAGTGCCCATGCCCTTAGCAAAGAAGAGTTAGAGCGTTTGCGAGCACTTATGTACGCATTAAGTAAGCCTTCTAGTACTTCTTCTTTAACTATGATTGGTAAGAGTTCTGCCTTCTTATCTCTTAATGCTTTGAGTACTACAAATAGTTGGATTATTGACTCTGGTGTTACAGATCATATGACACTTCACCTTTCATATTTATCATCCTATTCCATTTTACATAACAAACATTATATCATTGTTGCTAATTGATCCCAAACCCTAGTTATCAGTTGTGGTAACATCCACCTCAGCTCCTCTCTTAATTTAAATTGTGTGCTTCATGTTCCACAACTTTCTAACAACCTTTTATCTATCCAAAAACTCACTAAGGATTTGAACTATGCATCAAGACGATTGGAATTGCTAAATAACATGACGAGTTATATTATCTGCCGCATGAGGAAAGCAGGTGCAATACCCGGAAGAATGTACTTACTTCAAGTCTCTAGACAAATTCAGAATCTTGAAATTCTTCTAAAATATGGTTGCTACACAACCGTCTTGGGCATCCTTCCTTTAGTATTCTTAGAAACAGGTTTCCCCACTTATTTATAAAAGTGTCAATTGAGTCTTTTCATTCTGATGTATGTCAGTTTGCCAAACATCATCGTTCAACTTTTCTTCCCAGTAATAATAAAAGTGTTCAACCTTTTGATCTTATTCATTATGATGTGTGGGGACCTTCATCCATTTCTAATATTTCTAGTGCAAAATTGTTTGTTACTTTTATCGATGACTGTACTTGGATTACATGAATTTTTCTTATGAAAATTAAGTCTGAAGTATTTCAATTGTTTGTCAATTTTTTCCACATGATTCAAATACAGATTGGGAGACCTATTAAACGATTATGATAAGATAATGGAAAAGAATATGTTAATCAGAATTTTTCCAAATTTAACAAAGATAATGGTGTTGTACATGAGTTAACATGTGTCAACACACCACAACAAAATCGGGCAGCTGAAAGAAAAAATCGTCATCTTCTTGAAATCACTAGAGCATTACTCTTTCAAATGAGTGTTCCTAAGTTTTATTAGGGGAAGCTGTGTTAACTGCTACTTATTTAATCAAGAAATTACCATCTCGGGTTTTATCCGATGATAGTCTTGTCTAGTTTATGTCTAGTTTCTTTCCTTCATTACCTATTATGGCAAGTCTCCAAAGTTGTATTTTTGGTTGTTCTGCCTTTGTCCATATCCATGAACCTCATCGAGGTAAGCTAGATCCTCGGACTATAAAATATATCTTTATAGGATATGCTCCTGATAAAAAGGGATACAAGTGTTATCATCCTCCTACTCAACGTATCTATATATCCATGAATATTACCTTTCAGGAAACAAAATCCTTTTACCCCAGTCCTCAACTTCAGGGGAGAGTAGTAAAGAAGTTGAGTCTCTTGATGCCTTTCTCTTTCTCCCTCTAATTCAGAAGAAGCCTTCTACCACTGAGGACAAAATACCAGTGCAGAATCATGAACCAATAATAATACAAGTGCATAATAATGAGGACAAATATAAGAAAAAGTACCAACGGAGAAGTAAACCCGTCCTGGTCCAACAACAACAGCAACAAGTTCAATCGTCTTCACCTAAGGTAAGTAATGAGCCTCCTAATTCTAATGAGCCTACTGTTGATGATTTACCTATTGCCTTAAGAAAAAGAAAACGATCATGTACCAAGTACCCCATATCACAATTTGTGTCTACTAAAAATCTATTTGTGCAACATCAGAGTTTTATTTAAGCTATTGAATCTATTAGAATCTCTACCTCAGTACAAGAAGCATTAAAAGATAAGAATTGAATTCAAGCCATGAATGAAGAGATGAATGCACTGGAGAAAAATAAGACTTGGGAGATTGTTAAGAAACCAAAGGACAGTAGGTCGCAAGTGAATATATATTGTGAAGTACTGATCTGATGGCACACTGGACAGGTATAAGGTAAGGCTAGTTGCAAAGGGATACACCCAGACATATGAAATTGACTATGAGGAGACATTTACCCCAGTGGCAAAAATGAATATTGTAAGGATCATTCTTTCCTTAGCGGCTCAATTCAATTGGGAGTTGCAACAGTTTGATGTAAAGAATGCTTTCTTGCATAGAGATTTAGAGGAAGAAGTGTATATGGAGATTTCATCTGGATAAGGCCCTACCTCGGGAAGGAATAAAATTTGCAGATTAAAGAAGGCCATATATGGCTCAAACAATCTTCTCGAACATGGTTTGGGAGGTTTACACAAGGCATAGTATTCTTAGGGTATAGACAAAGCTAAACTTATCATACTCTCTTTATAAAACATTGTTAAAAACGACAAACTCACTCTTTTGTTGGTCTATGTAGATGATATGATTATTGTAGGGAATGATGACATTGACAAATAGAACATGTAAAAGGGTTGGCGGACCAGTTTGAAATGAAGGACCTAGGGAAGCTGAAATATTTCCTAGGAATAGTGATGGCATACTTGAAACAATGCATTTTCATTTCTCAAAGGAAATATGTGCTTGATCTTCTTAAATAGACTGATAAGGATGTTGTGAATACCCATTTTTGTCTGTCCATAATATTTTTTTTCAAAAAATGACAAATAAATAATATAAATATTTTTAGGGTATTTTATATCAAAAAATGATATTTTTTAAGTATTCCAAATTACCCACAATATTACTAAACCACCCCTAACACCACAACCATCCACCTTCTCTCTCTTAGTGTTAGGGTTGTTAGCTTTGTATATATCTGCATAAGACTTTGTCTTTGAAGACCCTAACATTCACATACATTCTTTGGCAAATTTATGTATCTGATGTAATTTGACCAGAAAATTACAAATGTAGTGTAACTTTTGTACTTATTATGAGAGTAATGTATTTTTATTGAAATCGTCCACCATAGAGCCGATTTTCCGCTTTTTTTCTCTTGGTCCCACACAACTCGGCAACAAGGTTGAAATTTTTTTTTTAAATAATTTGTAGGAAAATCGTTGATGGGGAAAGAGTTTTCCTCCTTTTTTTAATAATAAATCCTTGGATAAATCGTGAATGCTGTTGGAGTTTTTTTTAACAAAAATACATTACTCCCATAATTATAAGTACTTCTGTTCAAATTACACCATATATGTAAATTTGCCTACATTCTCTACCATCATCAACCCATGACTTAGATCTCAACAGAAAAACAATCTCAATAAAAAAAACTTTGTGTCAGCATCAATATCTTCCTCCTCTCACCCAACATCCTTCGTCATCAAACAACCTCCTCCAACCAAAAAACGGACAACCTAAAAATCTCTCTTGCACAGCAACCCAAGAACCATTCAACAACAAACCCAAAAAAATCCTCAACATTCAAAATATATGATCCATTCCATACCAAAAAAAAAAAAACAACAGTGGTAACTAGCAAATACCTGGAGATCCAGTCCAAAAAAAATCACAGGCAGAAGGAAAGAAGAGTTATGGGTTTCACAAAAGGTAGTAGCAAAAGAGGCATAGACACTAAAGCTTACAGCTAAGTAGTTTAGTCTACATTACAACTATCATCATTTCATTCCTCTTTTTATCACTACCTTTTATCAATCTATATTATCAACTTGAAATCTCTCTTTCAAATTCTTCACTGTAAATTTCCCAAAACTATTCTCCTTCATCAATTAGTGTCATCTTCCAATGTCAACCTAGCGACCACCATGGATATTGATCATCACGTGAGGAAGATGAAGTAGCCAAGTTAGGGATTCCATTCCTTTTTTCTATTGTTTCTAATCTTTGAATACTCACCGTGAAGAGAGCAATTCACTTTTAATATAGATTTGTGTATTAGTTTATTTCCTTTGTTAAAATGTATAACCTGTAACCTAATAAGCTATGGCCTGTTAAGTGGCTCATATATATTTGTTTTCATTCTTTAATGATTAGGCCAACAAAGACTTGTATGGAAAATATGTTTACGTATATATTGATTAGGACAATTGTTTTTGTAACTTATTCAAGTAACTCTTCTGGATTATTAAAAAAAAAAGTAGTAATAGTAAAAAGATTTTAGAAAAATATGTTTACATAACAATTTCTTTATCAATGTTTATAAAAATGTATAAAGTATAAACGTTTTTGGGATTAATCAAAGGATGAAGGCAGGTTGTGGTAACACTTCTTATCCTCATATCATTCTTAAATGGTCGCGTACAACACTTCTTTTCGCTCGATTAATTCATAAATAAATAATAAAAACAAAAAAATATATTATAATTATTTTCAAACCTTTTTAAAATGGGATGCGGTGTGGATATTAATCTCTGCTGCTTCACTTTTTTTTTTTAAGAAGTTAATTATTTTACCAACAAACTATTTTAAAATAAAGAACTACACGTAGCCTTGATTCCCTATCTAAAAGAGGGATACATATGACCAAAGTTCATCTTGTCAGGTACAATAATAAAAAATAAATAAATTTGTTCCATTTGATAATTAATTAAATAACTAAATAGATTAAAAAAAAAATTTATTTTTCACAATTCAATTTTAAATAAACTAAGGGTATTTAAATCATGCAATCGACAAGGTGTTAATACCTTCCTCGATCTGTAATCAACTCCCGAACCTAGATATCAAAATTCAAAGCCCAATGTGATTGGGCTAAAATATTTTTCTACATTCTAACCATAAAATGTAGTGGCGACTCCAAGATGTCGCATAGGTAAAAATCAGGGCGCGAAAGATTAAAACCACTAAAGTACCTATGGAGCAAAATCACAAGATTGGGAACGAATGGGAGAGTCCAACAGTGGACAAGGCCCAGTACTAGGGACTCGTTGGAAAACTCATCTATCTATCCCACACTAGGCCTGACATAGCATATCCTATTAGTATTGTAAGTTAGTTCATGCATGACCCACGAGAAAGTCACTCACAGGCAGTGAATAGGATCTTGCAATATCTGAAGGCAATTCCAGGGAGAGGACTACTCTTCAAGAAAGGGGAGCATTTGTCTATGAAAGTTTATACAGATGCAGATTATGCAGGGTCAATGATTAATAGAAGGTCCACCAATGAATATTGTATGTTCCTAGGTGGAAATTTAGTGACAAGGAGGAGTCAGAAGTAAAACGTAGTTGCAAGATCAAGTGCAGAGGCATAATTTAGAGCACTGGCTCAAGGGATTTGTGAATTATTATAGATGAATGTCATATACTATATGATTTAAAAATAAAGTACGAGTCTCCTATGAGACTTTTCTGTGATAATAAATCTGCAATTAGTATTGCTCACAATCTAGTCCAACACGACATAACAAAACACATAGAAATAGACCGACACTTTATTAAAGAAAAATTGGATAGTGGTCTTATTTCTACACAATATGTTCCTTCGGGACTTCAGTTGGCAGATGTGTTCACGAAGGGACTTCCCTCAGAGCGATTTAGAGATCTTACTTCCAAGCTGGGAATGATAGATATTTATTCACCAGCTTGAGGGGAAGTGTTATAATATGGGGAGATTCTTATTATCATTAGAAGATCTGTTTTTTATTTATATTTTAATTAGGAGATTTGTACATACTATAATATTAATCAGGAGATAAGTCCATATTATTTATTTTCTTAATTAGGATCTGTTGTTTAACAAGGATTATTCTCCTTGTTTCAAGTTTTCTTATATTAAAGCAAGTGGCACTTCCATGCTTTTGTAAATTGTAAGACAAACTTCAGAAGGTTGGGCTTGTGTGATGCCTGTATAAATCCAGGCTTCATGACTATAGAACTTTTGAAACATCAATGAATTTCTCAATCCAAGACAGGATTAGGATTAAACTATAAAACCCAAATTTTGTGAAAAAAACTTGTTTAATGTTTGAATGCCTATTGTCCGTGACAGTAACTTGTTATTGTGTAGTTAATGGAATAGCATGACAACACTGTCACATAGACATGTTGTACTATGGTCTAAACCAAAAAATAGGGACTAAAAACGAAAGAGAGTTAGTATTAGGGATCAGAGTCACTAATTTCTATGTTTGTAGGATGCAAAATCACACCCTTCAATGTGACTTGAAGCTCATTCAAGCAGAAGTGGTGTCTAATATTTGTTCATATACACCAAGAACAATACAATGAGCTTGTGCAGGACAGAAATTTTTGAATTCTTATTGTGACTTGTATTGCTTGAGAATGCCATAATGAGTATATGTTAAGGGTATTTCTATAATTAGAAGTAGTTAGTTACTAGTTAGTTTTGGTGGGAAAGTTAGTTACTAGGAAGGAACTTGTATAAGTAACTTGTAGTACAAGTTACCTAGATATCTCAATTTTTCTAAAAGAATTCTTCTTGTAATCTTTCATTCATTCACATTGATTCTAATAAGAAGTTCAGATTCATTCCTCAATCTCTACTCCTTATTTCCTTTTCATTTTCGAGTTCTTGCTAGAATTCCTAAATCCATAAACAACCATAACAATTGGTATCTAAAGCCAAAAAAAAATTCGGGGAAGGTATCATGGCTGAGGTAACAAGGATGCAGGCTGCAGCTAGGGAGATGGAGGAGAGGGTGGAGAGTCGTATCTCCGAGAGGCTAGAGCTGAAATTGGCAGAACTTGCGGGGTCGTTACAAAGAACACTGAGAGAGTCAGTGAAACTATCCATCGAGGAGTTGTGCCAGAAGCATGGTGATGAAGAAGGATCTTCTTGGAAGAGTAGAACCAACCAAGGAGATCGAGGGTTTAAACAAGATAAATCTTGTCACTACTCTGACCATACGAGGTTATCAAGAATTGACTTCCCCAAATTCAATGGTGATAACGTGAAGGAGTGGGTGTATCAGTGTGAAACTTTTTTCTTGATTGATGATAAACCAGAGGAGGTAAAGATCAAATTGATAATTATGCATTTTGAGGGAAAAACATTGAAACGACACCATGCCTATGTCAAATCTTTATGGAACAATCTGCCTAGGTGGGGAGAGTATGTGAAGGTGTTGATGGAGAGATTTGGTGAAGTTTGTGATGATCCTATGGTAGAATTGATGAAGTTGAGGCAGAAAGGGACCATTGGGGAGTATCATGAGGAGTTTGATGCAATTATCACCAGATGGACCTCCCTGCGGATTACACATTGAGTTGTTTTTTGGGAAGTTTGAGGAATGATATTCAGATGATGGTGAGAATGTTCCAACCCCAATCAGTGAGGAAGGCTTTCACCTTGGCAAAATTGTAGGAATCTTCTAATAATAGCAATGCTCAAGTGGGTCTTTCATTGAAAAGCAGGCACTTACCAACCATCAAGACTGCGCAAACTCTAAAGCAACCATATCAGCCAAGCTCTAGTGACACAGAACAGGTTAAAACCAAACCAAGATTGGCTAGGAACTTGTCACCTGCATTCATGAATGAAAGAAGGGCCAAAGGATTGTGCTACTTTTGTGATGAACCTTATTAAGTAGAACATGGGTTGACCCACAAGAAGTTGCAAATTCATCTCTTGGAGGTGGAGGAAGAAGTAGGGGGTGAAGTATAGGAGTTAGAGCCAATGCATGAGGACACCTGTGTGCAAGTGGAGGAGCCTCAAATTTCAGTGAATGCTTTAACATGGGTAGCTAATTTCAGAACCATGCGTGTCATTTGGAAGTATCAAAAGAGACCTTTACACATATTGATTGATAGTGGTAGCACACATAACTTCTTGGATATCAATAGAGCCAAATAGTTAGGGTGCAAGATTGATGATTTGCAGCATCTCATGGTCAGTGTAGCAGATTGGACAAAGGTGAAAATTTCATCAGTGGTCAAGAGCTTTAGTTGAGTTATATAGGATACTACATTCACATATGATGTGTTGCTTGTTCCGCTAGGATGTTGTGATGTAGTTTTGGGAGTGGAATGGCTTGTGACATTAGGAGATATCACTTGGAATTTTGATAAACTGAGGATGGAGTTTTCAGTTCAAGGCGGAAGGCATGTTCTTAGAGGAGCAACACAAATGGGGTATAAACTTGTAAAGGATCACAGTGTGGAAAAGTTGTTAGACAAGGGGGTGCAACTGTCAATGATACAAGCAGTTGTTGGAGAGGGATATTTGTTACAATCCTTAACTACTCATGCATCTCAAGATCAGGTTCAGGGTCCTATTGAGCAGCTTTTGGACAAGTATGTGGATCTCTTCTCTACTCCAACACCGTTACCACCTCCAAGGGAAGGGCATGATCACAAAATTCCCCTGATGCATGCTTGTGACCCAGTGAACAAAAGACCTTACAGGTATGCTAAACGACAGAAGGATATAATTGATAAAATAGTTCAAGAGTTATTGCAGTCAGGGGTGATTCAATGTAGTAATAGCCCTTATGCAAGCCCTGTGATTTTGGTAGGCAAGAATAATGGATCTTGGAGATTGTGTGTTGATTACAAGGAGCTGAATAAGGGTACTATCAAAGACAGATTTCCCATTCCCTTGGTAGATGACTTAATGGATGAGTTGTATGGGTCTTCTATCTTTTCTAAGATAGACTTGAGGACATTGTATCACTAAGTAAGGATGGATCCCACAGACATTCATAAAAAAACTTTCAGGACACATAGTGGGCATTTTGAATACTTGGTCATGCTTTTTGGCCTCACAAATGTCCCTGCAACATTTTAGGGCTTAATGAACTCTGTCTTTTAAGAGCTTCTGAGGAAATTTCTCTTGGTATTCTTTGATGACATCCTCATCTATAGTAACAACTTGGAGGAGCATTTAATCCATTTAGAAAGAGTTTTGAATGTAATGAGAAAGAACATGTTGTTTGCCAAACAATCCAAATGCTATTTTGGGGTGCAGAGAGTTGAGTACTTAGGCCATTTCATTTCAGCAGAGGGGGTAGCAACTGATCCTGCTAAGGTTCAAGCTGTTCAAGAGTGGCCTATACCTTCATCTATCAAACAGTTGAGAGGAATCTTGGGTTTAGCTGGATATTATAAAAGATTTGTAAAAAAACTATGGTGTAGTAGCTAGACCATTGACTGATATGCTCAAGAAAGATGAGTTCAGGTGGTCTGAGGAAGTTAAATCTTCATTTTTTCAGCTAAAACAATTATTATCTCAAACACCAGTATTGGCCTTACCTGAATTTTCTCAAGAGTTTGTCGTCATGGTGGATGCTTCAGGCCATGGAATTGAAGTTGTTCTAATGCAACAACACCATCCAATTGCTTTCATCAGCAGGGTATTTAATCAACAACAGAGATCCTTATCAACTTATGAGAAGGAATTGGTAGCAGTGGTATTTGCAGTGCAAAAGTGGAGACACTACCTCTTGAACAAACATTTTCTCATTAGAATAGATCATAGAAGCTTGAAATATATGTTGGACCAGAGACTTACCACTGCCTTTCAACAGAAATGGTTGGTCAAATTGATGGAATTCGATTTTTCAATAGAATTCAAGCAAGGTCGAGACAATGTAGTTGTTGATGCTTTGTCAAGAATGGAAGAAGTAGAATGTTTGGCATTGGTGGTTCATAATCTACAGTCTGATATTATGGATAGGATCAAGACTACTTGGTCTTATGATCCAGGCCTTGTTAGGATCATAACTTAGTTGCAATCAGACCCAAGTTTGCACAAACATCACACTTGGCTCAGGGGTGAATTGAGAAGAAATGGGAGGATAGTAGTGGGACAAGACACTACTCTCAGACAGAAATTATTGCACTGGTTTCACAACTCTGCAGTAGGAGGTCATTCGGGTAGGAATGCTACTACTAAAAGAGTCAAGGCAGTGATACATTGGAAGGGAATGAATAAAGACATCAAGTATTTCATCCAACAGTGTTCAGAATGCCAGAGATCCTGGTCATGTATGGCAACATATCACTATGGACTTCATAGAGGGACTTCCTAACTCTTAAGGTAAGCAGGTCATATTTTGTGGTAGTTGATAGACTTAGCAAGGTTGCTCATTTCATGAACTTGGCACATCCTTCCACTGCTGGGACTGTAGCTCAATCTTATATGGACAATGTCTTCAAGTTACATGATTTTCCTGATTCCATCACAAGTGATAGAGATCCAATCTTTATATGTCAATTTTGGCAAGAATTCATGGCATTCCAAGGAGATCAGCTCAATCTATCTACTGCTTACCACCCTCAAACAAATGGACAATCAGAGGTAGTGAATAAATGCCTTGAAACTTATTTGAGGTGTATGTGTATTGATTCTCCTCGCCAGTGGTCTAAGTGGTTGTCTCTAGCTGAATGGTGGTATAATACTACCTACCATACTTCCATAAAGGCCACACCATATAAAGTAGTCTATGGACAGCCACCCCCTGCATATCTTCCTTACCTGCCTGGTGAATCTAAGGTGCAATTGGTAGATAGGAGTTTGGCAAAAAGAGAATAGATGCTTAAGGTCCTCAAGTTCCATTTGATGAGGGCTCAAAACAGGATGAAACAGATAGCTGACAAGCATAGGAGTGATAGACAATTCCTTGTAGGGGATTTGGTTTATGTGAAGCTTCACTCTTATAGACAAATTTCGGTGGCTGCAAGGGGGAATGAGAAGTTGGCACCAAAATACTTTGGTCCATTTCCAGTATTGAGCAAGGTGGGAGCAGTTGCATACAAGGTGCAGCTTCCAAGTCATTCCAAAGTGCATAATGTCTTTCATGTGTCACAATTGAAGAAGCATGTTGGTCAAGTTCCTATTTCTTCATTCATGCCTACACAAGTTGATGAAGTCACTGATCCTAAGGCACCAGAAGCCATATTAGATAAAATGACTGTGAAGAGGGGAGGAAAAGTTATCACCAAGGTTTTGGTTCAATGGAATCACCAACTTCCCGAAGATGCTACTTGGGAGTTCTATTTCAATTTGTGTAAAAAGTTTCCTAGTTTCCATTCTTGAGGTCAAGAAATGTTCTATGGGGAGGGCTATGTTAAGGGCATTTATGTAATTAGAAGTAGTTAGCTACTAGTTAGTTTTGGTGGGAAAGTTAGTTACTAGGAAGGAATTTGTATAAGTAACTTGTAATACAAGTTACCTAGATATCTCAATTTTTCTAAAAGAATTCTTCTTGTAATCTTTCATTCATTCATTCACATTGATTCTAATAAGAAGTTCAGAATCATTTCTTAATCTCTACTCCTTATTTCCTTTTCATTTTCGAGTTCTTGTTAGAATTCCTAAATCCATAAACAATCATAACAGTATAATAAATATAAAGGTGTTCTATTTTTGTGTGGAAACAATTCTATGCCGAAATGAATGGTTGAGGGGCTATTTGATGGGGCCAAGTGAGAAAGAAGGGATCATGATACATGAGGTATCACATGGCATTGTCTAGTCTTCAATGTCTCTATCAAATATTACTTTAGATTTGAGGATCCATGCCAACCTAGTTGCCTCCTTCATAAATAGACTTACACAGCCAATAAGCTAATAAATACAAAGCTGATGTAATGACTTACTTCAAAACAGCACATATGGTTTTCATATTGATAAACTACCAGCTCTAAGAATCTGATATATAGGCCATGAAATCTCACTGGTAGCTATTAAATAATGGATTTGGAGGCAATAAAAGATCACATTTTGTGACATTATCCTAAGTTCCAAACTTCACTGGTACTGGGAAGACATGAAATATGGTCCACACTTTGTGCATTTATTTGTTATTACACCCTCCCTATAACCAAAATAGATCAAGAGTAATATTTGTTATATTTTCTAAGCAAGACAAGCTTTAAAGGGTTGTGTGGAAGCGGTGTATCAAATTGAGGACCGCATCACGTGATGCGGCCGTAATATTGTGGTTGTGGTGACCGCCGCAACCGCATCACGCCGCAATTGCAGTGTGATACCGAATCATAGTGATGCGACTGCAATAGGCCGTAACGCAATCGCATCGGACTGCATTTGGACCGCATTAGGCCGCAACACAACCGCATCAATGTCAAAAATATGTTTTTACTCAAAAAATAATTCACACCGCAACGGCAGCAATCCGCATCGCAACAACCGCAATGATCGCAATCGCAATAACCACTACTGCAATCGCGACCACAATTTAAAACATTGTGTGGATACGTAGATAATTACTTATAAGTTATAACTGAACCTCATAAAATATTCAAAATTTAAATTTGGAGCTTTTGTTGATTTGCTCTATGGCTCTGACCAGATGAAGATATAGTCATATAGTTGATTGAGCCAACTATAGTTTGTGAACTTTGCTAAGGTCTTAAAATTGAGCACTTTGAAAATTTGTAGAGCCTATCAAGATAATATACAATTGTTGATTTGTTAAGCACTAATCTAATTCTGTTCTTTTCTAATTTTCTACTTCGACCATTGAGCTGGTTAGAATCAAGTTTTAATTAAATTTCAATTGGTGACATTTTCTAATATTGTAATTAAAAAAAGGAACACTTGAATAGTTGAATTCATGGTTATTACACAAAACAAAGAATATATCCACTGAATTTGTCATTCTGATAATTTAGACTTTTGTATTGTACAAAATTTCACTGCTAATCTACTATGAGAGATTTATAGCCAGTTTATTTGAGAAGTTATATGTTGGGCGATATTTTCGCTGCAAGGAATTGTAAAACTCATATCCAAACTTTTGCTCGGCTTGGTTCAACAAGTCTCCGAATAATGGTGCGTTGAAGTATGATATTGAGATAAAAAACTGCTTATGTTTCTTTCCAAAATATACTGCGAGGTACTCCTTTGGGATTTCTATACATTTTAAAGATATTTGGCTAGCAACAAATGATGCCTCCGAATTGCAGGTGACCTCTTATATGCAAGAAACCGACGTGTTTGTGTTTCCATTGTCATACTTGACTTAACCATCATTCCAAGACTTGCTGAGTCAAGCCAAGGAAGAATTTGGGTATGACCAATTCCATCCAATAGATAGTCTCACAATTCCTTATAGAGAAGATGTGTTCTTAGATATTACTTCACACTTTGGTAGCTGCTAAACTTATTAACATAAAGCTTCACATAGACATAAACACAATTTTTGTAACCCAATATTAGATTGAAAATATTTTCTCTTTTCCTTATCATACTTAATAAATGTACAATATATGAACCATAAATTTATTAGGAAACCATATTCCTTTCATTTTCTCATCAAATCTCAGCATGTTCTGCAAACCAAATACACTGTTTAGTCTAGTATCTTTAGAAGATAAAATAAAATTTCCCCCTCCTGGTCCTATAATAAAATGTAGTCATTTCCTTACTAGAAAAAAAAAACTAGTTACTTGATATGAATGTAGGGGAGGGGGTTACCTTACCTAGTTACTAGGAAATTGAAATAAATTACATCATCTACTTATTTAGCCACAACCACTTGTTATTAGTTATCATAATATATACTGGTTTTGAGTCAATAAGAGACATGATAGAATTTTGAGTAATCCAATCCTTAAGTGAAGTGAGGTATATCTTACTTTCAGTTAGAAGTTATTTTTGAAAAGTAGCTAAAGCACTACAAGGGAAAATAACTTTGAAAAGATTCACTACATAATATGAAAAAACCAATTCAAGTTTGACTAAAAAGGTAAAATATCTATATTCATAACTGTTTCAAGCAATCAATAAGATGCATTTTACAGTTTCCAAAGAAGTATAACAAGAAAGATGAAAGTGTCTGCTATACAATGCCAATTAGCCTCAACTAATCTATATCAGTCTCCTTCGGTAAGACTTATAGTCTATTCAAGCGAGAAGCAATGTCTAAGAAAGCATCCTCCCTGCACGGAATTGTAAGGCCACCCATTGGATGCTCATATCCAAATTCTTCTTCAGCTTCATTAAGTAACACTTGAAATGAAGGTTGATTCAAGTATGAAACTGGAATAACAAAACGCTTCATTTTTGCTCCAACATAGACTGCAAGGTACCCTTTCGGGACTTCCATAGCTTTGGAAGCAATTTGGAATGAAACCCTTCTAATACCAGGTAAGCGAAATCCCATTGTTATATGTTTTGCTACACACCAAGAATTCAAGGACTTGTTTAAGATAGATTATTTTGAAATCTTATTTTTCAAGTGACTTATATTGCTTGAGAATGCCATGATGAGTTGAGTGTATATATAGATAAAATGTGTCCTTATTGTGTGGAAACAATTCTGTACTGAAATGAATGGTTAAGGGGCTATTTGATGGGGTCTAGTAGGAGACAAGGGCTTATGAAAGATCACATGGTATTGTAATATTGTCTACAAGGTGTTTAACAAGGATTGATTTAGATTTGAGGATTGATGCCTAAGTTGTTGTCTCCTTCAGAAAGAGTCTTAACAGACAATAAGATAATAATTGCATAGCTGATGTAATGGCCTACTTGTAATGTTTCAGACATGCTCAAAACATATCACATAGCTTCTAGTATTGGTAAACCACAAGTTATTGGAATCTGATCTATAGAAAATGATATCTATCTGATAGATGTTTAGATAATAGAATCAGAGGTAAGAAAATATCATATTTTTTGTGATAATATCCAAACTAGCATTACTAGTACTTGCAAGACATAAAGCATGGTCCCACAATTGAGGCAACCACTTCAATAATCTCTAAAACAGTAGAAGTTATCCAGTGTGGAGTGGTTATAACTTATATTGATTAGTAGCATCCTCCCTGTAACAAAACTAGTGCAAAACAAAGCATTTCTCGAAATAAAAAGTGGTTCAAGAATGCAGTAAAATTGAAATGATTTCTGCCAATTCAGTGTAAGAATGACTTGTGTTCTGTGGCTTGTAAACTCAGTGACTGATACATATGCATAATGCAAGCTTCTATGTGGTGAGAAATAGAACTCATTAAAACTTATGGTGTTGTCTTAGAGAGGTTTTCGTCAAGGATTACTTGAGAAGTGTACAACAACAACCAAGCTTTTATCCTACTAGGTAGAGCCGGCTACATAGATCAAACAAAACCATTACTTCAGAATTGTGATATAAAAATATATGCCCCACCCTTTTGCAAAATTTGCCTATGAAAATGACCTTGATGGTTTACTTTTCATGTTCTTAGACTTAATATGGTATAGCTTTTCAACTTACATCTATTGTAAGCTGTAATTCAAACTTCAGAGGGTTGTGTGATGCCTTCCTAAATCTAGGATCCATGACTACATAACTTTTGGAACAATGTTTTTCTCTATTGCTAGGCCAGGATTAGGATTCAATTTTAAACACCAAATTTTTTGTGAGCTTCTCTATCTTGGGAGAGGGAACAGTATAATAGAAAATTAAAGACTAGAGAGCAATAACATTCAGAAGTCTTAATTTTGACTTCAATATGTCTTTAGTCTCAATGAACTAAGGAGATTATGATTTTGTTCCTCATAAAGAATGGTTTTGTATCAGTTAAAAGTTTTAAAAAATGGTTTTATATCAGCTCTAAGTCTTGATAAAATAACATAAAATGGCATACAAGATTTAATCAAATAGTAAGCAATGTTATCAACATAAAATCTCATATGATCAAGAACTATTCACGAAATCAAATAGGCTATTCGACATAATTAAAACAAAACAAAATAATGGCATAGCATAAAGAGTCAAAGAAGTCAAGAACTGTTACAAACCATAATGAGTCAATCAAGGACAAATAAGAAGACACAAATAAGTCCTGAAAACAGAAACAACAACTAAATCCAGAAAGTGCCATAAAGAAGAAGTAAACCTAAGGGTAAGATGGCCTAGGTCTAAAGTCTTCTAAACTATGGTTGAGGCGGAGGATGGTCAATCTGATCATCAGGAATAGCAATGTTCTGGTCACCCCGGATAAGCACAGATAACTTCTGAAATTCTGAACAAAACATAGCATTCTGAGCTTCAGCAGTAGATTGAATCATATTCCTCAACTCCTGAAATTTTTTGTCTGAATAGGCAGTCTGACGCTCTTCATACTGTTCCATGCCTGCAAAGTAAGAATCTTTCAACCCTTGGAAGTGAAGATCATACGGTTGTTAAACCGTTGCTCCATAGCTTCCATCTGAGCTAAACCAAAAGCAGAGTTCTGAGGTGCTGTTCCAGAAGACTCCCCCTGAGTTGTAGCATTCTGATTACCCATGTCACCCTGATCATCATTATCGGACAAACCCAGATCAAAAGTAGTGTAGTCCTCCTGATATTGCCAAGTAGTACCATACTTGTATATGCCCATTTTATGAATGAGGCTTTCACCAACCAGATGATCCTTGTCAGTGTACTCAACAATGATGGTGTCAGAAATATCAATGTGCAGATAATCCACAATGCGTGAAATGAAAATACTATAGGGAAGCAGCTTCGACTGAGACAAAGACACACTGTTCATGATTTTCAAAATCTCCTCAGGCCAGTTGATCATTACATTATTCTTTACAGCATACATGAAACGCAAATCATTCACAGTAGGCTGTGCGTGATTTGTATTCCTCTCTACTAGTATGTAAGCAATAACATAATGCAATAGCCTGTTCTCAACAGATAACGACCCAGCTTTGGTCAGTTGACCCTGAATATACAAATGAGGGCCT
>NC_032020.1:8282226-8287893 GCF_001865875.1 Lupinus angustifolius
GATTAACGTATGCCTTAATCGATTAACAGCATATTTTCATATGTATTTTTAAATACAAAAACTCAAATACGTTATGCACTTAATTCATACATGTTTAACACTTATTTTATGCCTAGAATGCACATATACATGTATTTATGTGATGCATGAACATATTATGAATGACATATCTCAAGGATGAAATGATTTAAAATATTTATGCATATGAGATATGTATTAGGTGACCTAAGCCTTAGACTCAACTTAAACTAGTTTCTAGTCTAAGCCTAGTACCAATCAAAAGACTTAAGCATGTTGATTTGTTGGTGATCTTCAAGCTCTTATTAGCACAAGTTGTCCTCATCAAAACCATGACATATAAAGAGAGCTTTCCAAAGTGTTCCTCTTGACATGCACACTTTCACATAGGTCCTCCAACATTTGTGTGTATAAGTTGTAGGTTTTGTGTAGTGTCGCACCTGATTTTCGGTTATGCAACCTCTTAGAGTCGCCACTACATTAGAGTTAAAAATGTAGAAAAATCTTTTAAGCCCAATTACCATAGGCTTTTGGATTTTTGATATCCAGGTTCGGGAGTTGGTTACAAAGTAGGGAATGTATTAGCACCCTACTCGCCCGCTTTAAGCGGTACCCTTCATTAAAATATATGACTTTATCGTTGTTATTATTATTATTATTATTATTATTTTATTCAATTATTTGATTGATTAAATAATTATTATGAAGAAAAAAATTATTTATTTTATTATTGAGCCTGACAATATTGACTTTGGTCCTACGTACCCCATTAAGGGAATCAAGACTTACGTAGTTCTTTAAGTAGAAAATGGTTTATTGGTTGGATGTATTTTAATTAAAGAAAATATATTTTTTAGTCAAAAATATATATTTTGTAAGTGTTATTTATTATTATAAAAAAGTTTTCTTATTTGGTTAATTTTATTGCTTAAGTTTGTTAGAATTATATTGATTTTGAGATTTTATCGATTGAACAGAAGCGGCGTAGCGCGACCTTTTGAAAATGATCTGAGAAGAAAGAGGCCTTCAGGGCGACCTTCTCTCCATCTTTGATCAACTCTTAAAATTAATTTATTTCTTTAAAAAAAGTACTTATTGGTCATGTTTATTTAAAAATGTTAAATTTGTAGATTTATAGTTTGAAATCTTAATATATATATATAATAAAAAAACAATTATGGATTATTTAAAGAGTTAGGGTAATACTTGATTTAATTGAAAAATGCAATAAAATACTTTGTTTTATACTCTAAATATTTACGATATTATTTTTGGAAACAAATGTTCTTCATTCTTAATTTGTTGGATAATTACAGAAAAATGCAAAAAATAAAAATAAATAAAATGATAGAATTAATAAAAACAGAATATTAATTACTCATAAAATAATGATATGATATTTATTTTTATCCATTTTTCTAAAATAACAACTTCCATTTTTATGTATAATATCCTTATTATATTTTATATGGTAATTAGTAAACTGTCAATACCAAATTAATTTTTCAGATTTAATATTGGTAATATAGCATGCAAAATAATTAATTATAAACCATTAAAACATATACATATAGCATGAACCTTACACTGTATAGGCTAGGATAGGGTGTGACTTGCCTAAAGTATGGGGACACGTGGTGGAACGTGATTGGTGAAGCGCTGCTGCTGGACACCGTGGGACACGTGTCGTTATGTGGTTGGCTGAAACGGGCGGGTGTATGGTGCCAAGAATGAACTTGTGCGCAGGGGATCCACACAGTAATTAATGGCGCAGATTGGGTGCGGGCGAGTGTAGTGAAGCAACGTGCACTCGCTGACGTGGCGTCTTTTGATTAGGTGGGGACGACGCTACACGGATGGGTCTATGCACGCTGCCGCAAGGGAACCTTTGTTCCTGCAGTAGTTATGTTCCGGTGTGGGCGGTCTCACCGAAAGTGGACGCGTTTCGCAACGCGATTGGCTGATGAAGAAGTCAAACGAGAGGCGTGGCTAGTAAATGAATCCAATGGACGAGATGCGAGGACATGGAGGGTGCATGCGAACAACCGTAGGCGTGACTATATTGGATCGCGCAGTATCAAAAAGATTTCATACTCTCTCCTTCTCACAGTGGTTGGTTTTTTTTTGCAGAGGGAGTGTTTTTCACTTAAAACAAATAATTTTCTAAGACCCCTTAACCCCTCACAAACCCCCCTATTTATAATAAAATTGCTTAACTCTAATCCCTAAATTTTTGTTAACTAAACCCTAATTTTTTTAACCCATTATCACTAATTTTAGGGGATTTAAACCACCCACCAAGTCAGATTTGACTTGGAATTTATCTATTATTTTATTATTATTTTTATATCTTTTCTAAAAAACATTTTAAATTGATTTATGCATTTATTTTTTTTATCTATCTGAATTAACTCAAAAAAATAAAAATATAAATACTTTGGTTAGGATTAAATTATTTTAAAATTACATTTTTGAAAAATTAAAATAATAACCCATTTTATCGGTTATTTGGAATTTAAAAGCAGTTACTTATAATATGTCCTATTTCATTTATCACAAATTTGAATTCAATTATAAAATTAATAATAAAAAAATATAATTATCCTTTTTTTTTATTTTTACAATGGCATTAAAAAAAACAAAGTATAATAATAAAATTTAGTTTTTATCCAATTTTCTTAGAAAAATAATTGTGAGCTTTTTAGGGTCCATTAAAAAATATTTGTTACTTTTATTATTTTGAATTTCCGATTAACTCAATCATTTAGATTTAGGAACCTTATCAACCTAAATTTAATATTATTACTCATTATATTTCTTCCATATATGGTTGTAATTATTATTTTTTATTCATTGATATTAAGTACAAAAAAATATTCTATTATTTTCAATTTAAACATTTTGGGCTTTACCTGGGCCGGACAAAAATTGAGTGTTCACAGCTGCCCCTCTTTACTTGTTACTTACCTGATAGCGAACAGACCAAGATTTGAAAGATATCATGGTAAGTAACCAGTAAAGAAGTGAACGTTATTTTTGTTAAGGTTTAGAAAAAGGCCATTGTGAAGATATCGAATCTTGATGAAGCATATCAATGCTTTGTTGATGAACCAGGGATTTGTTGAGGCAGTTCCCGCGCTTGCCGTGATGGACCAGGGATTTGTTGAGGCATCCGTGTTGCCAAAATGATGCAGGGATTTGCCGAGGCACCCATGTTGCCAAACGATTCAGGGATTTGCTGAGGCACCTCTACTGCCAAAATGATGCAGGGATTTACTGAGGTAGCCGTGCTGCCGAAACGATTCAGGGATTTGCTGAGGCACCTCTGTTGCCAAAATGATGCAGGGATTTGCTGAGGCACCTGTGCTGTCGAAACGATTCAGGGATTTGCTAAGGCACCCGTGCTGCCGAAACGATTCAAGGATTTGCTGAGGTACCTCTACTGCCAAAACGATGCAGGGATTTGCTGAGGCACCCGTGCTGCCGAAACGATTCAGGGTGATTGCTTAAGTAATTAAGATGCAGAAAATGCACAATTTGAATGCATGACTGTAATATTTTTGTAAAAGGGTTATATGCGATGGTTGGTTTGTGAAGTATGAGGTTTATGTCGGAGTTCGTATATAGATATGATTGCGTTTTGAATGATATGGTTATGCATGTTTGCTTGTGCTTATTGGAAAGCATTATAATGCTTCTGCAACACCCCTAAACATTATACCCGCTAACATTTGGTAAGAGATCGAGGTCTTGCTTTTTGTTGAGGTTCGTGTTTGTGTCCCACTTTCACGCATTTTAAGCACCATGCATCAGGATGGACTGAAAAACTTTGATCAATCTTTTTGTATATTATATATTTTTGTTTATTGGAAAATGATTTGCATACTAAAAGACACATAAGCATATATAAAAAAACCAAATTTATTCATCTCCTTTTAGCTTTCTGAAAATGAAGATCATACAAGCTCGTCTAAAGCCAAAACCCTGACCCAAACCTTATAACTAATTCCGAAATTTCCCCAATTTGGGGGAATATATTTTTTAAACAGAATCTGCCCCAGTTTCCAGTCTTACTACTGATTCCTCTAGAGGAGACTGATGTTATTTGATGGATTTCTTGAGCCATTCATAATCTGCCCCAGCTCTCTAACTCTGTATGTTGACTTCTTCAAAGGAGATTGTGTTACTTGATATATTCTCTTGAACCCACCAAAATTATGCCCCAGTTTCTGGTGATGTTTGATTGACATATCATGCTTTTAGAGGTACTTCCTTTTCTTTTAGTGACCCTAATTTTTGCTTAAATCGTCCTCTCGGTTTTTCGACTTAACAGGTCCTTGAAACATTTTGTTATTATTTTTTATTTTATTGATGCGAGGATCACAATATGTAATAGTTTTGAAAAGATATGCACCAACTTATTTGGAGTCAGTTTACTTTATGCTTTGGTGTGTACCTCAGACGTTCGACTCTCAACAAGGACTTTTAGAGCTTGTAACGTGGCTTGGCTAGTGGCTAACAAAAAAATAGATATATGGCTCAAATAATGTATTTCTCATCCCACATTTCTCCAAAACCTCCATAATCCTATTTTCAATCATTCTCTAGAGCCTAACTTTGGGTAGGATGTTTATTTCTACCATCTTCATGAATTAACTTTCCGTAGGATTTCTCTTTTGAGTTTTTGTTTATATGTACCCTAACTTTTTCTTAGGAGTTTATTGAAATTCCTAGCGGGCTTTTCTTTTTATAGTATCATCCTTTCTTTTGGGCTCAGTGAATGTTTATTGGAAAACTACCCTCTCCCCAAGTTCACAATATTTTAAAGGTGTTTCTTTCTCGAATGAACTTCTTTCATATCGTCTTGGCTCAAAGGGGTGACTAGGGATATAATCTTAGTGTTTTGGAATATCAAGAACGCCTTGTGTCATCAAGACGACCTGTCTAAGGTCTACACCATATGGGTTTTGTTTACATCATTCTCCCTCATGCAAAATAGTAAATAAAAATATTGCAATCGATGCATGAATGTTCTTTTTTCTTTTTTTCTTTCTATTTTTGTGTGTGGAAGTACCCTCTAGGCATAATACTTCTTTATTACATCTGAATTTATGGTGAGATGCATATCTTCCCCATCCATGTCTGTTAGGATTAGGACACCGCCAGAAAAAGCTTTCTTGATTACGTAGGGACCCTCATAATTTGGAGCCCACTTTCCCCGGCTGTCCTTATGGATTGGCAAGATCTTCTTTAGCACCAAATCTCCTTCCCTGAATTGGCGTGGTCGGACCTTCTTTGCATATGCCCTTATCATTCTTTTTTGGTACAATTGTCCATGACAAATTGTAGTTAGTCTTCGACCATCTATCATATTCAATTGATCTTGTCTAGCTTGAACCTATTCTGAGTCCTTCAGACCAGCCTCCGCTAAGACTCTTAGAGATGGGATCTCAACCTCAAGTGGAAGAACAACCTCCATACCATAAACCAAGGAATATGGAGTAGCCCCCATAGAAGTGCGGACTAAAGTACGATAACCATGTAGGGCGAATGGTAGCATCTCGTGCCAATCCTTGTAAGTCACAACCATCTTCTGGACTATCTTCTTGATATTCTTATTGGTTGCTTCCACGACTCCATTCATTTTGG
>NC_032020.1:8287993-8363979 GCF_001865875.1 Lupinus angustifolius
TATGGCGAGGATGTATGATGCTTTATTTTGAATTTCTCGCACATACCGGACATCATCTTGTTGTTCAGGTTGGTCGCATTATCAGTGATGAACTTGAGGACTACCTTCCGGGTCACACTAGCATAAGAGATTGCTTCTACCCACTTGGTGAAGTAATCTATGGCGACTAGGATGAATCGATGTCCATTAGAAGCTTTTGGTTCTATAGGCCCGATGCCATCCATTCCCCACATAGAAAATGGCCAAGGCGACGTTAAGACATTCAAAGTATTCGGAGGTGCATTGATGTTATCCACATATATCTGGCACTTGTGGCATTTCTTCACATGATTGCAACAGTCGATCTCCATTGTCAACCATAAATAACCCGCTCTCACGATTTTCTTAGCCATAGCATGTCCATTCACATGGGTTCCGAAAGTTCCCTCAAGCATTTCTTCCACCATTTTTTGAGCTTCCTTGGCTTCCAGACATCGAAGAAATACTATATCATGATTCCTTTTGTAAATGACATCCCCACTCAAAAAGAAGTTCGTGGCTAGTCTTCTGAGTGTTCTTTTGTCATTTTCTGAAGCATTGGGAGGGTAAGCTTGATTTCTCAAGTACTCTCTTATGTCGTGATACCATGGTTTTTCATCGGACTCTTCTTCGACTATGTTACAATAAGCAGGTTCAGTATTGTCTTTTATCTGAAAGAGTAGTAAGCTATCCCCACCAACATGGAACATTGAGGACAAAGTTGCCAATGCATCGGCCAACCTATTGTCTTCTCTAGGGATATGATACAAATCTACTTGGTCAAACTGGTTAACCAGCTTCAGGATGTAGTCTCTATAAGGCACCAATTTGCTATCCCGAGTTTCCCTTCTCCTTTTATGTGATGGATTACTAGAGTGGAATCCCCAAATACTTCTAGGATCTTGGCTTTTGACTCAATAGCGGCCTTTAGTCCCAAAATGCATGCCTCATACTTTGCCACATTGTTAGTACAGTCGAAACATAGCCTAGAAGTGAAAGGAAGGAACTTCCCTATTGGTGACACCAAAAAAACCCCTACTCCATGTCCAAATGCATTGGAGGCCCCATCAAAGACTAGGGTTCATTTTTCTTTTTCTCTTGATTCATCGAATAAGGCCATGATATCTTCATCTAGAAATTCATACCCCGAATGCCCCAATTTATTAAAGGGTTCGTTGGCCAAGTAGTCAGCAATAACATTTCCCTTTATCGCCTTTTGTGTCACAAAGGCGATGTCATATTCAGATAATAAAACCTTCCATTTAGCAATTCTTCCTGTGAGTACAGGCTTCTCGAAAATATACTTGATAGAATCCATTTTTGATATCAACCAAGTGGTGTGACTCAACATGTACTGTCTTAGCCGGCGAGAGGCCCAAACTAAAGTGCAACAAGTACGTTCTAATAAGGAGTATTTTATCTCGCAAGCTGTGAATTTCTTGCTAAGGTAGTATATGGTATGTTCCTTTCTTCCACTCTCATCATGTTGCCCCAAGACACAACCCATTGATTCGTCAAGTACAGTGAGGTATAGAATCAAGGGTCGCCCTAGAACTGGAGGCATCAGTACTGGAGGTTCTATCAAGTATTGCTTTATTTTTTCAAATGCTGATTGACAGTCATCATTCCACTTCACCGCGTGATTTTTTCTTAGGAGCTTGAATATAGGTTCACATGTGGAAGTTAGTTGGAAAATGAACCTAGAGATGTAATTCAATCTTCCCAAGAATCCCCTGACTTCTATTTCTGTTCGAGGTGCTGGCATTTTGATTATGAGCTTCACCTTTTCTGGATCCACCTCGATACCCTTTTGGCTGACTATGAAACCCAAGACTCGGCCTGATTTCACTCCAAAGCTACACTTGGTTGGATTCAACTTAAGTTGATACTTTCGTAGTCTCTCAAACAGGCGCTTCAAGTTGCTTACATGTTCTCCTTCTGTCTTGAACTTACAGATAATGTCATCCACTTAGACCTCTATCTCCTTGTGCATCATGTCATGGAAAATAGTAACCATGGCTCTTTGATATATAGCCATAGCATTCTTTAATCCAAACGACATGACTTGGTAGCAAAAGGTACCCCATGGGGTAATAAACATGGTCTTGTTTACGTCTTCTGGCGCCATTTTGATATGATCATACCCCGAATACCCATCCATGAATGAGAAAAGGGCATGGTCGGCGGTGCTATCAACCAAAACATCTATGTGTGGCACCGGAAAATCATCTTTTGGGCTAGCTTTGTTTAGATCCTATATTCAACACATATTCTCAACTTTCCTCCCTTCTTTGGTACAGCTACCATGATGGCTATCCAATCTGGATATTCAACAACTTTAACGAACCCAGCGGTTAACCATTTTTCTACCTCCTCTTTGACCCTTAGGAAGATCTCTGGCTTGATTCTTCACAATTTCTGCTTTACTGGCCTAGAGTTTTGAATTAGCGGTAGTTTGTGATCTACTATACTTCGATCTAGCCCTGGCATTTCTTCATACGACCAAGCAAAGACATCCTTAAATTCATGTAGAAGTCGAACTAAGCGTTCTCGCTCCTTACCATCCATTATGGTGCCCACCCTCACCTTTTTCTTATCTTCCTCATATCCTAGGTTGACAAGCTCGACAGGCTCTTGGTGTGGTTGGATCTCTCTACCTTCTTGCTCCATCAATCTGAGCAGTTCGGGGGAGGCTTCCCATTCATCATCATCACTGTCATCTTCCACTTGGTGAACCGGTTGGTCAGGGCTAGGCGAGGGCGCACTAGCATGGCCCTCAGTTTCAGAGTCGCCATCGGATTTCAATTCTAAAGTAATTGATGCATATGACTCTTCATGCCAGTTTCTCAAGCAGGTGCCTGGGGGACACCAGTACACGAACTCCGCTTCTTCTTCTCTTCCTTCTTCTTCCACGATGGCCACCATTCCAGAGGGTCCGGTACCGCCACTCACAAAGCATTGACTGATGTGTGGTATTGGAATCTTTATTATGTTCCCAAGTCCAAACTGCCCCTGCCGAGCCAGATGCTCACCCTTCCTTGTTTCTATGATTCGGAGCCTGTCCTCCTTGGTAGGTCTATACCCCAAGCCATAATGCCTAGGGGACACAAGTACACGAACTTCGATTCTTCTTCCCTTCCTTCTTCCTCCACAATGGCCACCATTCCAGAGGGTCCGGTATCGCCACTCACAAAGCATTGACTGATGTGTGGTATTGGAATCCTTACCATGTTCCCAAGTCCAAATTGCCCCAGTCGAGCCAGATGCTCACCCTTCCTTGCTTCTATGATTCGGAGCCTGTCCTCCATAGTAGGTCTATACCCCAAGCCATATCTGCCTTTATTAGCCTTCGGTATAATGATCTCCTTACTTCCTTGACCATACTTTCCCAATCCACTGCCAGGTTGATAGCCTCCGCGGATCATCACTTTTGCCATCATGAGAGAAACATCTGACGAATATGGTTTTATTAACGGAGCCCCTTCTATCATAACTGTAGTGTTTGCAATTTCAAGGCATTGGAATGATGTTTCCAATGCCTCCTCGGTTACTTCTATGTAGCAGGCATCAAATGGCTGGGACACCATGACATCTTCTTCTCCTGAAATTGTTATTAGCCTTCCATCTACTATGAATTTCACCTTTTGATGCAAGGTGGAGGGTATTGCCCCTGAAGAATGAATCCAATGACGTCCCAACAACCAACTATATGTTGGATTGATATCCATCACATGAAACAATATATTGAATATGCAGGGCTCTATCTTGATTGGCAAATCCATTTCTCCCATCACGTCTCTACGAGATCTATTAAAACCCTTGACAATCATAGAGCTAGCTCTCAAGTATGAAGTATCAACTGGCAATCTGGAGAAAGTTCTCTTTGTCATAACATTCAGCGACGACCCATTGTCTAGGAGGACTTTTCCAATCACGCAGTCATTGCACATAACTGAAATATGCAGGAGGCGAACATGACCGGTACCTTCAGCGGGTATTTCTTCATCACGAAAAGATATGTAGTTATCCGCCACTATGTTGTTGACTATCCCACCTAATTTGTCAGTCGTGATATCGTGGTTGACATGGGCTTGATTCAACACTTTTAATAACACATTTCTGTGAGCCTCAGAGCTCATTAGTAAGGACAATAGGGATATCTTTGCTGGAGTTTTATTCAACTGATCCACTACTCTGTACTCACTTTGCTTGATAAGTTTGAGGAACTCACATGCTTCGTCGTTCGATACCCCTTCAGGTAAGGCCACTTCGATATCTTCTTCTATGTGCCCTAGAACTTTTTCTTTGCCTTTGGCTGCCCCAGATGGACCCCTCTCTACCTCTGGCAGAACATAGATGCGCCCAGTCCTTGTAACCATATAAGGACTCAAAGTCGGCTCCTCTTTGTAGACCCAAGGAACTGCCTTGTCAGATTCATAAGGAAACGAGTGCTCTCCTCTCCTGTTGGTAGTAGTTCTTATTTCTTGGTTGTTGTGTATAGCCTTATCTTGGCTGGTAGGCATTACTATTTTGATTCGGTGGGTTATGGATTGGTGTTTGGTTTTGTGTTGTGTTTTGGTTTTGTATATGATTTTGTGCAAACCGAGAGGGCGCACGATAATCATTTTGGTTATTGTGTCGGGGTTGGAACCTCTTTGGTTCCGCAGTAATGAAATGGGTCTCTACATCTTTCTTCTTCATGAAGGCAGGCTTCTTTATGGAACCTGAACCTCTTCAGCAATCTTTCCACTCTTGATTCCACCTTCCAACTTTTCTCCTACTTTAATAAGAGCATTAAAGTTGGTCGTCACGTTCCCCACGAGTCGCTCATAATAGGGGCTTTGTAGGGTATCTATGAAGATCGACAATTGTTCCTCTTCATATTCGCTCAGACTTTCTGATGGTTTCTTAGCCATGTTATGTAACTGAGTTCTGTCTGGTGCAGCGTCTTCATTGAATTTTTACTGTTTGACGAAGGCATTTGACAGGTCCAAAAATGTTCTGATTTGGGTTTTCTCTAGTCGGATGTACCAGCTCATAGAAGCCCCCACCAAACTATCTTGAAAGTAGTGGATCAAGAGCTTATCATTCTCATGATACGCTGACATCTTCCTAGCATACATGTGCAGATGACTTTTGGGGCAAGTTGTCCTGTTATACTTTTCAAATTCTGGCACCTTGAACTTGGGTGGAAGTACCACATCGGGCACTAAACACATTTCAAAAGCATTCTTCAGATCTGGACAACTAGCTCCTTCAATAGCCCTCAATCTCTCTTCACCTGAGCTTAATTTCTCCGCTTCTTTCTCTGTGTGGTGCATTACCTCCTGGCGGAGCCCTTTGGGAATCATCATTTAGTGGAGCTTTCTGCTTTGTGTTGATGTCATGTTCGTCTTGAAGTTGGCTAGTACCGGCCCCTTGGTTGGGATTTCTAAAACTTGGATGAGATTGTGGTTCGCCTACTGCTTTCTTTTCTTTCTCGCTTTGGAGGGCTTTCAGGATATGAAACATCTCCGCCATCTGCTCTTTCATAGTAGCCAATTCAGTTATGGTGTCCAAGTTGGGGTCTATAGATTCAGCCATTTTCGAGCTTGGAGTCGTGTGTTATAGGGGTGTTGGGAAGCAATGTTGATCAAAGAATGAATGCAAGTTGTTTTTTAAAAGAAGGATTTGTAATAAATTGTAAAGTGTATGAGACCATTTAGATTAAGGTGTGGTTGATGAAGTCTTTAGAGTGAATAAGTTTTTTCAGTTCAGGATTGCCTCTTTAATTCTAGCAGCATAAAGTCTATTGTAAAGTTAAAAAAAGACCTCGTATACCAATAACTAAGGAGCGTACTCTCTTAGCTCATCTACGGTTGACAACAGTCTTTAGAATATTGGAAGACCAAGATTGTGTCTTTGAATGGTTCAAAACCTTTTTGAATTCTTCTTCTTTTGCCTCTTTTTCTGTCAATTACTTTTGTGAGTTTAACTTGGCTGAGAGAGAACATTGCGGGGGAAAAAAACATACCATTTATTAAAATAAATATAAATCGAAATGTTATTTGAGGAAGGGGAATCACACGCATCGATTTCCTCCATTCCCTGCTTTATTCCTAACAATAAAAAACTAATAGTGATAAATGAGAAAGAAGAAAAAGAAAAAAAACTACATAGACTAACTAGAATCCACCATTGCATTCCATCCTCCAACACCTGAGCTTCTTGGCAACCCGAGTGCAGCTACCGAAAAGGGCCCTCATTGCTGGACGTATCTCTTTGTCCGGGTACATGTGAAATTCATGTTGGGCCTCTTCGAATGTTACCAACCAACCATCAGCGAAGTTCCCAAATCCCTCAATGATATTGTGGCAATTTTATTTCCATTGTCCATTTTCCCTCTCGCATTCTTCGAAACTATCCCACCAATTGTATTCCCACATTTCCTGATTTTCCTTTAAAAACTCGCATGATTCCTTCAACTCTGTCAATTGATCCATCAGTTGGGCTTCCCAGGCGAGGGCTTCTTCTTGCATCTGCTCTAATGACTTTTTATAGTCATCCTCCTTCGTATAGGACTCGTCCAAGGCCTTTTGATAATCTCTAATAGTGACTGTGGCCTGCTCCAGCTCTGCTCTAGTTATCCTCTCTGCCTCCGTTTTAATCCTCAAGGCTTGTCCCCTAGCTTCAAGTCTCTCCCTCAGATCTATTATTTCCTCTTCCATTGCCCGGTTCTGGCTCATTAAGGCGACTTTACCAGACCTCGAGCACATGTCGGCATAGTCTCTTTTCAGGCTCCTGATCTCTTCCCTGAGTGCAGAAGCAATGTTGCCCGACTTTTCGAGTGCTATGTCTTTCATCTCGTTCTGATCCTTGGACTCTTGAAGTCGGGCTTCTAGAAATTTGACATTTGTCTCGATTATAAACTACTCTGGAGTGGGGCCTCCCTTGACTTGCGGCATGACTAGCGAAGGTGTGTTAACGCCCTTCATCCTCCCAGCCCTCCAAGATCTATACTCGTCAGAATAGAAGGTTCTGTGTTCACCCAGCTCTTTTTTCCCATGCAGATGGATGTCCTTAAGGGCTTTTCTTATGGATTGGACTACCTTTGAATATGGCCCCTCATCTTTGTACCTGAAATAGACGCTCTCGAGTTGTTTATCAGACACAAGAGTAACTCCCCACTTCAGTTGGCCAAGGACCAAGGCAGGTGTAAAGGAGATACACCCTCTAGGCCCCATCAATACTAGATTATGGAACTCGCCACACGAATATATGAGTTGTTGATGTCAGTCATAGAGGCAACATTTCTCAGCGAAGTTCTTTGGAGTGACCTCTTCAAATAACTCCCTCCATTTGATAAGCGACATATCCTCGACTTAAGTACTGAGAAACCTTCTTAACTGATAGCGGGACCCTAACCCATATTTGTGATGTCTGAACCGAGTTAGGATCCAAACTTGCAAGAGTTGGACGCAAAATCGGATTCGGACCTTGCTAACATTCCGCTGAAGACCTTCTTGATATCTTTGGAATGATAGGAATGTCTCCGCCAGGGTAGCAGTTGTAGGGTTGATCTTGAAACAAACGAATTTGCTAAACACGTCCATAGCGGGTTGATCCACCATATCATCAATGTCTCCTTGCTTGGCGAAGTCTGAAGCTTCTGGACGAACACCGAGAAGATCTCCTGCGCAACCTTCATTAGCAACTTGCCCCCCTGTGAACTGATAGAGCCTCAGTCTACCATCCATTGGAAAATCCAGAAGAGCCTCATACTCTTCAATGGTTGGAGCAACATCAAGGTTAGGAAATTCAAATACCCGAAGCGTGGGATTCTAGAATCGAATCATAACTTGCATAATCTCCACGTCTTGAGGACGAACTTGGACCAACACTAGGTCTAATAATTCTCCATAACTATCTCTGAATTGTTTTTTTACATCATCTGACATTTTTGGAATGTCAAGAAACTTACATTAGTCATTGATAGATCCAATTTTGTTGTTTTTTTAGGTACTGATATGCTGCTAAAATTATTTGCAGTTGTCATTGATAGATCCAATGTTCTTATTTATACATACCATTAAAATTATGCATACAACTTAGATTTATATTAACAATTGAGTATGCAATATTATTGGAAATTAACTAAACAATAATAATGGTAAATAAACAATCATATATTTTATTAATTATGGGCCACACTCTCACAAAAAAAAAAGTCTCCAGCAGAGTCGCTAGTTGTCGCACCCCGATTTTCGGTTATGCGACCTCTTAGAGTCGCCACTATATTTTAGAGTTAAAAATGTTGAAAAATCTTTTAAGCCCAATTACCATGGACTTTTGGATTTTTGATATCCAGGTTCGGGAGTCGGTTACAAGGTAGGGAAGGTATACCCTACCCGCCCGCTTTAAGCGGTACCCTTCATTAAAATATATGACTTTATTGTTATTATTATTATTATTATTATTTTATTCAATTATTTGATTGATTAAATAATTATTATGAAGAAAAAAATTATTTATTTTATTATTGAGTATGACAATAATGACTTTGGTCCTACGTACCTCATTAAAGGAATCAAGGCTTACGTAGTTCTTTAAATAGAAAATGGTTTATTGGTTGGATGTATTTTAATTAAAAAATATATATTTTGTAAGTGTTATTTATTATTATAAAAAAGTTTTCTTATTTGGTTAATTTTATTGCTTAAAATTTTTGGAATTAAATTGATTTTGAGATTTAATCGATTGAAAAGAAGTGGCGTAGCGCGACCTTTTGAAGATGATCTGCGAAAAAAGAGGCCTTCAGGGCGACCTTTCTCTCCATCTTTGATTAACTCTTAAAATTAATTTATTTCCTTAAAAAAAGTGCTTATTGGTCATGTTTATTTAAAAATGTTAAATTTGTAGATGTGTGGTTTGAAATATATATATATATATATATATATATATATATATATATATATAATAAAAAAACAATTATGGATTATTTAAAGAGTTAGGGTAATACTTGATTTAATTGAAAAATGCAATAAAATACTTTGTTTTATATATATTTACGATATTATTTTTGGAAACAAATGTTCTTCATTCTTAATTGCTGGATAATTATAGAAAAATGCAAAAACTAAAAATAAATAAAATGATAGAATTAATAAAAATAGAATATTAATTACTCATAAAATAATGATATGATATTTATTTTTATCCATTTTTCTAAAATAACAACATCCATTTTTATTTATAATATCATTATTATATTTTATATGGTAATTAGTAAACTGTTAATACCAAATTAATTTTTTCAGATTTAATATTGGTAAAATAGCATGCAAAATAATTAATTATAAACCATTAAAACATATAAGTATAGCATGAACCTTACACTGTACAGGCTAGGATAGGGTGTGACTTGCCTAAAGTATGGGGACACATGGTGGAACGTGATTGGTGAAGCGTTGCTGAAACGGGCGGGTGTAGGGTGCCAAGAATGAACTTGTGCGTAGAGGATCCACACAGTAATTAATGGCGCAGATTGGGTGCGGGCGAGTGCAGTGAAGCAGTGTGCACTCGCTGACGTGGCATCTTTTGATTAGGTGGGGACGAGGCTACATAGATGGGTCTATGCACGCTGCCGCATGGGAACCTTTGTTCCTGCAGTAGTTATGTTACGGTGTGGGCGGTCTCACCGAAAGTGGACGTGTTTCGCAACGCGATTGGCTGATGCAGAAGTCAAACGAGAGGCGTGGCTAGTAAACGGATCCAACGGACGAGATGCGAGGACAGGGAGGGTGCACGCGAACAACCGTTGGCGTCGCTACACTGGATCGCGCAGTATGAAAAAGACTCTCTCCTTCTCACAGTGGCTGGGTTTTTTTGCAGAGGGAGTGTTTTTCACTAAAAACAATAATTTTCTAAGACCCCTTAACCCCTCACAAACCCCCTATTTATAATAAAATTGCTTAACCCTAATCCCTAAAATTTTGTTAACTGAACCCTAATTTTGTTAACCCATTATCACTAATTTTAGGGGATTTAAACCACCCACCAAATCAGATTTGACTTGGTATTTATCTATTATTTTATTATTATTTTTATATCTTTTCTAAAAAATATTTTAAATTGATTTATGCATTTATTTTTTTATCTATCCGAATTAACTCAATAAAATAAAAATAAAATACTTTAGTTAGGATTAAATTATTTTAAAATTACATTTTTGAAAATTTAAAATAATAACCCATTTTATTGGTTATCCGGAATTTAAAAGCGGTTACTTATAAGATTTCCTATTTCATTTATCACAAATTCGAATTCAATTATAAAATTAATAATAAATAAAATATAATTATCCCTTTTTTTTTATTTTTACAATGGCATTAAAAAAACAAAGTATAATAATAAAATTTAGTTTTTATCCCCTTTTCTTAGAAAAATGATTGTGAGCTTTTTAGGGTCCATTAAAAAATATTTGTTACTTTTATTATTTTGAATTTCCGATTAACTCAATCATTTAGATTTAGGAACCTTATCAATCTAAATTTAATATTATTACTCATTATATTTCTTCCATACATGGTTGTAATTATTATTTTTTATTCATTGATATTAAGTACAAAAAAATATTTTATTATTTTCATTTTAAACATTTTGGGCTTTATCTGGGCCGGACAAAAATTGAGTGTTCACATGTAGCATTCCATATCCTATTTTGTAGAAAAGGAAGTGTTGGTTGCTTTCCATATCGATAGACAATGTGTGTAAGAGATTTTGTTTCTGTGTCTTCTCTATGTACTGCAATTTGCTCATCTTTCATCAAATCAAAGACAAAGCTTTTTCCTTTCATTTGAACTTTGAACACCTTCCTACCTTCTGAATATTTAATCTTACAGTGTTTTTCTTCAAACAAAACCTTATAGCATTTCTCCATGAACTGGAGAACACTTAACAAGTGTGGTTAATTTCAGGAACATATAAGACATCGTGAATTAATTTTAAATTTGCGTAACTTTTAATTTCAACTGTTCATTTGCCTTTTGTTGTAATATATGTTCCATTTCCAATTCTGACTTTGGAAATAATAGTTTTGGCAAGCTCTCTAAAGAGCTCTAGATCATAAATCATGTGGTTTGTACAACCACTATCAATGAGCCAACTTTCTGTAGAACTGTTAGCGTCAAAGGATGATACTACAGACAGTTGTTCTTCTTCTGGTTCTGGTTGTTTATCAGCAACCTTAGCTTCTCATTGTTCTTGTTGAAACTAGCATATTTTTTCCATGTGCCCTAATGGCCACACTTATAACATCTTGCATCATGCTCCACCAACATTTGTTTTGTGGATGATTAGTTTTTTTGCAGTAGGAACAAGGTGGAAAGACTTCATTATTGCTACTTTGCTTATTAAATTTGTTGTTTGTAGAACCTGCAGTTTTGTAGTTGTTATTTTGCCTCATTTTTTGTCATTCCAATCATTGTTGTTTTGTAATTTGGTTCGGAAAACACTATCTGCTGATCCTTCTTGCCTCATAAGTCTCCTTTGTTCTTGTGCATGTAATGCATTCAACACTTCTGTCAAGGTGATGCTTGACATATCCTTAGACATTTCCAGAGATGAAATTGCAGCTTCATATTTTTCAGGAAGTGTAATTAGAATCTTTTGAACTATTATAGAATCAGAAAATTCAGAACCAAGAAGTCTTACATTGTTGGCAATGGCGAGAAGTTTATCAGAATACTCCTTGATTGTTTCTAAATCTCTTATCCTTTGAATTTCAAATTCTCGGATCAAATTCATCACTTGCATCACTTTGACCCTTTCATCTCCCTCGTATTCTTGCTTCAAAAAATTCTAGATTTCGCAGACTGTTTTCAGTGTTATTATTCTATTAAAGACGGTGAGTGAAACAACTACATATAGACATGTTATTGCTTTGGACTTTCTTTGTTTCATTTCCTTCTCATTTTTAATTTGTGCAACAGTTAGATTGTGTGGAATAGTTGGAATGACATAATCTTACTCAATAGCATCCCACAGATCATTACCATCCAAGAAAGCTTCCATTCTAACAGCAAATACATAATAATTCTCTTTCCATTAAACACTTGAGGTGCAAATGCAACAGACACTACTTCTGAGTTCATTTTGACAATTTTAAGAAATAGAAGGTAATGTGAAGTGTTTTGGTTTTTGTTTTAATTTGTGTTTGTTTTCACAGATCCCTTAAGATATAGCTCTAGATACCAATTTGTTGATTATGTAGCAAACAAAAGTGCAAAGAGAAAATGTGTTATGTTAAAGGTTTTATATTATTTATCAATAAGACACATAATTTATACAGCATCAAAAAGAAAATTGAGGCAAAAAAAATAAATCCCAACATAATAGCATAATGAGTCACATAAGTGTTCCAATATAGTAGGTGAAATATTCCTAATATTAGAATATTGTATTAAAAGCTTTGTTATAATAGTTTAGCTTGTTATTATTTGTGTTATTTTGTTAGAGTTTTGTTAATTTGTAAATAGTGTGCTGGTAGTTGTTATAACTGCTTAGTCACTATAAAAGTAGCTTAACTCTTCTCTTGTAAATCACTTTTGAATAATAGAAATTCTCAGAATCAGAAGGTTCTTTCTCTCTCACTCTCCATTTCTTCAAGTTCTATTTCGTCACTGTTTTCTCACTTTTACGTGGTATCACACCATGGCTAACACAACCATAAACACTGGGACCTGTCCTTCTTATCCTCTTTTCCCTCCTTCTGTTGCGCCACCACTGCAAACGGTTTCTTCTCTACTCGTTCTTCTTCTTCCTTCGATGAAATTGATAGAGAAAAACTACTTAGTATGGAGGCATTTCATGCTTTCAACCCTAACTTCGAATCGTGAAAATCGATTCATCTTAGGAACTGAGATTCCTCATCGATTTCTCAGTGATGATGATCGTTTAATCTATCGCATGAATCCTGCCTATCTGTGATGGGAAGAGCTTGATCAATCGGTGTTCTCTTGGATTTTGAATTTGCTTTCGGAGAGCTTGCAACTGCGTGTGGTTGGTTGTGTTCACTCGTGGTAGCTGTGGGAGGAACTAGACTCGTTTTGTAACTCCCAGATGAAAGCACGAAGCCGACAGTTATGATCTCAGCTTCGTTCTATCTTGTAAGGTTCAAGTTCTATCTCAGAATACTTTACTAAAATCAAAAGTCTTGTAGATGCGTTGATTTTCATTGGAACTCTCATCTCCAATTCGGTACATATTGATTACATACTTGATGGCCTCAATGAAGAATATCAACCTGTTATCACCTCCATCGAGAGTCAAATGGATCTCCCAACGATTCCTAACCTATAATCTTTTCTTCTCACCTTTGAAGCACGTCTTGAAAAAGGAAAACACAAAGCTCTTTCAGATGCTTTATCATTGAATGTAGCTTCGGATTCACTTCATCATTCCAAACCTGTAACTTCGAATCTGAAGTATTCATCAATGGTTCTTCATCATTCTATCCTTCGTGATTTTAATAGCAAAATCCTTGTCAATACACTAGTTTTGGTACTTCTGGCAATCACTGTGGTGGTTATGGTGGAAATCGTTGTGGTTATGATGGTCGACGAGGCAGTTGCAGTGGTCGTCGACGAGGCAATTGCGGTGGTCGTCACCGAGGAGGAAGAGCTCAGGGACGATCTTCATCTTTCTGCATCTATTGCAACCGTTCTAGTCATGACGTCATCAGTTGTTATTATGCGCCTCCTAATTTTGGAGTATCTCTATCCTATGCTGGTCCACCTGGACGTCACATGCCTCAATTGTCTAACTACATGCCACATCAACACCAAATGACTTCAACTAATGACTTTGTACCCAGCTTTGGGCCTGCTACATATTTGGCCCACTTCTATCCAGATTATCCTGGTGAATTACTACATGGACAAGTTGGACCTTACTCTTCTCAATTTAGTGGTGATTCTCTTCTTGGGCCAGGCCCATCACCTGGCCACAGATACACTCATCAGTCCTAGGCCTTTATAACACAAGATGGTCATCGTGAGCCTCCTTCTTCCAAAGACACAAAACGGGTAACTTGGTACCATGACTCTGGAGCAACTAATCATCTGATAGCAAATGCCTCTCTTGTGCATGAACCAGTTGAGACATTTGGCCATGATGCTATTGTAAAAAATGTTTTGCAATTGTGTAAGATACCTCATACTAATAAAAATGTGTTTGACTTATGCACTTCTTGTTGCATGGGTAACGCTCATAGACTTTATGCACTCACTTCTACCACAGTTTATACTACCCTCTTTGATCTAGTCTATGTTGACTTATGGGGTCATGCTCCTGTACACTCTATTATAGGATTCAGATACTATCTCTCCATTGTTGATGCTTACAGCAAGCACACCTGGATTTTTCTGTTAAAACTTAAGTCTGAAACACTTTTTGTGTTTCAATATTTCTTAAAGTTTGTTCAAACACAATTTCATCACTCTGTTAAAGTAGTTCAGAGTGATTATGGTGGTGAATTCAGATCTTTTACTGTTTTCTTAAAGTCCTGTGGAATTGTGCATAGGATATCTTGTCCTCACACATCACCAACAAGGCACTGTGGAAAGAAAACATAGGCATATAGTGGAAACAGGTCTTACTTTGTTAAGTCATGCCCATTTACCTATGATTTATTGGGATCATGCATTCATTACTGTTGTTTTCCTAATCAATAGGCTTCCATCTCATTCTCTAAAATTTCAGTCACCATTTCAAATCTTGTTTGAAAAATCACCTGATTATACCAAACTTAAAGTCTTTGGGTGTGCATGTTTTCCTTTACTAAGACCCTTCAACAAACACAAGTTACATCCTAGAAGTTCTGAATGTATTTTCCTTGGATACTCCTTGGGTCACAAAGGCTACAAGTGTCTCTCTAAGGATGGGAAAGTTTACATTTCAAAAGATGTAATTTTCAAGGAGTACCATTTCCCCTCTACCACATCTAATTCAACCCCTTCTAATGCCAAATCTGCTCTGGCTAATCCAATTTGGCATCAAGCCATGAAAGCTGAATATGATGCCCTCATGGCTTTGGGAACTTGGACTTTAATGCCCCTACCTTCTCACAAACAAGCAAATGGGTGCAAATGGGTCTTTAGAGTCAAAGAAAACTCAGATGGTATTGTTAACAAATACAAGGCTAGGATTGTTGCAAAGGGTTTCATCAAAAACATGGAGTCGACTGCAATGAAACATTCTCTCCTGTCATTAAACATGTCACTAAACCTGTCACAATAAGGATTCTACTCAATCTTGCTATCACACATCATTGGTTAATTGAGCAGTTGGATATCAACAATGTCTTTCTCAATGGAATTTTGGAAGAAGAAGTTTACATAACCCAACCTATTGGCTTTCAACATGAAGACAAGACCCTAATGTGCAAACTCAACAAGGCTATCTATGACTTAAAACAGGCTCCTAGACAATAGTTTGAGAGGTTAAGAGGTTCTCTCATCAAGCTTGGCTTCAATATCAGCAAGTGTGACAACTCCTTGTTCATACACACATCTCTCACTCATCAACTCTACATTCTAGTATATATTGATGATATCATTGTGACAGGATCATCCTCCTTTCTAGTCAAACAAGTTATTAAGGATCTTAGCAACACCTTTGCTTTAAAGCAATTAGGGCCTCTAGACTACTTCTTGGGAATTGAAGTCAAGCATAAACAAGATGGTTCTCTTTTTCTTTCACAGTCCAAATACATTCAAGACCTTCTTGATAAAGCAAACCTGGCTACTACCAAATCTAACATAACTCCTATGGCCAGCAATTGTAAGCTTACCAAACATGACTCTGACTTGTTTAAGGATCCAACCTTTTATAGGTCTATTGTTGGGGTTTTACAATATGCCACTATAACTAGACCTGATATTACCTATTATGTAAACAAAGTTTGTCAATTTTTGGTCAAACCTCTAAATGCTCACTGGACTGCAGTAAAAAGAATACTTAAATATCTCCAAGGCACTAAATCCTTGGGTTTGTCTATCACTTCTGCCAGTACAAATTTTGACCTCTCTATCATTGCCTATTGTGATACTGACTGGACTTCTGACATGGATGATAGAAAATCCACTTCTGGAGCTTGTCTCTACCTAAGCTCTAATCTAGTTACCTGGTGGTCTAAGAAACAACAAACTATCTCAAGATCAAGCACTGAAGCAGAGTACAAAAGTCTAGCTCTAGCCACTCAGGAATTGATGTGGATTGGGTCCTTGCTCAAGGAACTTCATGTGCCCTATATAACACCTACTATATACTGTGGCAATTTAAGCACCATAGCCATGTCTCACAATTCTGTGCTACACAATAGGACAAAACACATTGAGCTAGACCTCTATTTTGTCAGGGACAAAATCCAGAACAAAACTCTCACTATGAAGCATATTCCTTCAAAGTTTCAAACTGCAGATATTCTAACCAAACCTCTACCTAATAATCAGTTCATGATCTTGAGGAATCAACTGAAAATTTTTGACATCAATTCAGAACTCTAACCTAATCAAAGCTTGTCAACCACCCTTTTTTCAGGGGGAAATATTAGAATATTGTATTAAAAGCTTTGTTATATTAGTTTAGTTTGTTATTGTTTCTGTTGTTCTGTTAGAGTTTTGTTAATTTGTAAATAGTGAGTTGGTATTTGTTATAACTACTCAGTCACTATAAAAGTAGCTTAAGTCTTCACTTGTAAATCACTTTTGAATAATAGAAATTCTCAGAACCAGAAGGTTCTTTCTATCTCACTCTCCATTGCTTCAAGTTCTCTTTCGTATTGGCTCTTTATTGTCTAATGAATAGAAACATAACAGCTTCTGAGTCATAGTAATCAACATATATTGTCTAGGCATGACAAGCAACATTAAAGGGTTACATGGAACAGTAGATGATTACTTAAAACTAATTCTTATAAAAGGCAGCCTAGTGCACGAGAATCTCACTTAGTGGGGTATGAGAATGATAGATGTGTGCAGTCTTACCCATGCAATCAGAAATATTGTTTTCAAGATTTGAACCTATGATCTCATAATTACTAAGAAACAACCCTACATTGTTGTGATAAGTTCACTCTCTTAAAATATACAAAATTTAAATTTGGAGCTTTGTTGATTTGCTGAATGGCTCTTACTGGATGAAGATACATTTGATTGAACCAACCAAAGTTGCCTTTCTGAGGCCATAAAATGAAGCACTTCAAAAATTTGTAGAGCCTAGCTAGATAACAAATATAGAACTCTTGATTTCTTAAACACTGACCTAATTCTATTATTTTCCAATTTCTAACTTGGGCCACTGAGCTGTTAGGATGAGCAAATGAAAATTACAGCAAGTGCCCTTGGCCTTCAACATGATTAAAGAAATAATAGAATCTGCGTATGTAGATAAACCTAACCATGCATCCAAAGACTGAGAAAGTTCTTTAGCTTCACATGTCTTCTATTGAAATTCATGAGAATAATATAGTCTCGTTTATATGGGCATAATAGTTCGATTCTTGTGAGCGACACTTATTGGAGGGACAGTTATGCACCCAAAAGAGATTAGTTCCTTACTCAAAAAGTAAGGGATACCCTTGGTAATAGCAAAAAAAACTTTATGGCTTAGAATTTATGTAGTTTCATTTTTACTGGTATTAGTAGCCTTGCTCTTGATAAAACAACATGAGACACTAAGTGCAGGAAAAAGTGAACATTAATTAATAAAGAGAAACACTTGAGTAGATGAATTCATTGTCACTAGGCAAAAATAGAGAACATAACATGTGAATTTGTTATTATGGGGATATAGACTAATCTAGTGTACAAAATTTCACTACTAATCTATGTTATGTAAATACAGTCTGAGATTTAAAGCCCATTAATTTGAGAAGTTATATCTTGGAAGACATATTCGCTGCAAGGAATTGTGAGACGACCCATTGGATGATCATATCCAAACTCTTGCTCAGCTTGACTCAGCAAATCTTGAAATAAAGGTGTGTTCAAGTATGATATTGGTATCACAAATCGCTTTTGTTTCTCTCCAACATACACTGCAAGATACCCCTTTGGAACTTCTACACATTTTGAAGTTGCTTTGCTAGCACCAAGTGATGCCCTTCGGATAGCAGTTAAACGGAAACCCATTTGTTGTTTTTGTTTGAAGTAAGAAGAACAAGGCAAAACTCTCAAATTTGAGAAGTGACTAAGTTTTAATGTTTAGGAATGCAAATGACTTGTGTTAATTGTGAAGGGAAGAAGTATTTATTTATAGACTTTAAGGGACTCTTGAAACCCAATTCCAAGAGAAATGATTATTGAGAGGTTTTAAATGATAGGGACATGCATAAGAGATATCACATGGTATTGTCTTAGAGGCCTCTATCAAGGATTAACAAGTTGTTAAAGAGTATACCCCACCTTCTCAAAGGAATGGCCTACAAATAACCCACTTAAAATAATTCAAAGACTTAGCAAATTTGACATCTCACATGTTTCTTCAGATTGAGAATTATGTGGATATGCATCATTTACCAACTAATATCAAAGTCATAGTATGAAATCTATATACATGAGCAAGACCTGAATGATAGCTCTTAAACACAGTGTTTGGAGGCAATAACAGAACCAATACTGAATACATGATCATGACCCACCATGAACCATATTATGTGTACATCAGATTTCAAGAAGTATTGGTTGCATAAAATGAGGCATTCTATGCTGTCATCAATTTATTATGATGCTCCCTCTGCAAAAATGGCTACATTATTTATTTTTTCTTTGTATCTACCATGCCTAGTTTTGGGAGCTTACAAAATGGGTAGCCTCCTCCATACAGTATGAGGCTTTTGTAATCTGCTCCAGTTTACTCTTATATGTAATCTCTATGGCCAAACAGCCTTTTATAGTTCCATAATTCGCTAATAAGATTTATGATGTCCATATTCTGGTATACATGATGCTTTTCATTGAAAGAAATGAGTTTGATTCATTCAAAAGAAAATTCTTTAGTTTACACATCAGTGATGGCATGATGGAAGATTACCACTCAGTTATGGCATTACTGCAAAATACAGCAGTCATAAATTCAAGAAGAATAGATAAAGAAAAAGCTTGTTAGTTAGTTTATTCCTTGTTGTATCTAAGAACACCATGTTCCTATAAAAAAGACCTTCATGGCCTACTTTTCTAGTTTCAGACATGCAACAAGTGAAATGTTGTGTTCATATTAATGTAGGCCAACTGCAGCTACTGGTACTTGAAATGATTATATATGTAAAGAGAGTGATTAGTTACATCACTGGAATTGGAAACAATCAGAGTCACCTCCTTTAATATTACTAATACAAGGAAGGAATAAATGGTAAATGTCTGTACAAATAGGCCAAGCATTTTATGCAACCATTTTAATTATAATTGTAACATTGAATTACATGATCACAAACCACATTTTTTTTGTTCATCTGATTCCAATTAACACCAGGTAAATATGCATACATGAAAGTTCTGGCACCTTCTCCACCAACTTAATTGATTATATGTAAACTTGCTCAAATTAGACATTTCTAGCATACATATGTCTGTTTTAATTCAACTGTTGATCCTTGAGAAAGTCCTCTAGGACAACACCATTTGACCTCTTATATGCGAGAAAAGGGTTTGTGTTTCCATTGTCATACTTGACCTAACCTTCATTCCAAGACTTCCTGAGTCAAACCAAGGAAGAATTTGGGTATGGGCAGTTTCACAATTCTTTGCAGAGAAGATGTGTTCTTAGATGTTACTTCACACTTCGGTAGCTGCTAAACATATCAACATAAAGCCTCATATAGACATAAACATAATTTTTGTAACCCAGTCTTAGATTTAAAATATTTTCACTTTTCCTTATCCTACTTAAATTAACACAACATATTCCTTTCATTTTCTCATCAAATCTCAGTGTTCAGCAAACCAAATAAACTGTGTTTGGTTTAGTATCTTTAGGAGATAAAATAAAATTTTCCCTCCTGGTCCTATAATAAACTGTAGTAATTTCTTTACTATAAAAAAAAGTAGTTACTTGATATGAATGCAGAGGAGGGGTTTTACCATATCTAGTTACCAGGAAATTGAAATAAATTTCGTGATCTACTTATGTAGCCACAACCACTTGTTATTTGTTATCATGATATATACTGGTTTTGAGTTAATAAGAGACATGTTAGAATTTTGAGTAATCCAATCCTTAAGTGAAGTTAGGTATATCTTATTTTCAGTTAGAAGTTATTTTTGAAAAGTAGCTAAAGCACTACAAGGGAAAATAACTTTGAAAAGATTCATAACATAATATGAAAAAACCAATTCAAATTTGACTAAAAAGGTATAATATCTATATTCATAACTGTTTCAAGCAACCAATAAGATGCATTTTACAGTTTCCAAAGAAGTATAACAAGAAAGATGAAAGTGTCTGCTATACAATGCCAATTAGCCTCAACTAATCTATATCAGTCTCCTTCGGTATGACTTATAGTCTATTCAAGCGAGAAGCAATGTCTAAGAAAGCATCCTCCCTGCACGGAATTGTAAGGCCACCCATTGGATGCTCATATCCAAATTCTTCTTCAGCTTCATTAAGTAACACTTGAAATGAAGGTTGATTCAAGTATGAAACTGGAATAACAAAACGCTTCATTTTTGCTCCAACATAGACTGCAAGGTACCCTTTCGGGACTTCCATAGCTTTGGAAGCAATTTGGAATGAAACCCTTCTAATACCAGGTAAGCGAAATCCCATTGTTATATGTTTTGCTACACACCAAGAATTCAAGGACTTGTTTAAGATAGATTATTTTGAAATCTTATTTTTCAAGTGACTTATATTGCTTGAGAATGCCATGATGAGTTGAGTGTATATATAGATAAAATGTGTCCTTATTGTGTGGAAACAATTCTGTACTGAAATGAATGGTTAAGGGGCTATTTGATGGGGTCTAGTAGGAGACAAGGGCTTATGAAAGATCACATGGTATTGTAATATTGTCTACAAGGTGTTTAACAAGGATTGATTTAGATTTGAGGATTGATGCCTAAGTTGTTGTCTCCTTCAGAAAGAGTCTTAACAGACAATAAGATAATAATTGCATAGCTGATGTAATGGCCTACTTGTAATGTTTCAGACATGCTCAAAACATATCACATAGCTTCTAGTATTGGTAAACCACAAGTTATTGGAATCTGATCTATAGAAAATGATATCTATCTGATAGATGTTTAGATAATAGAATCAGAGGTAAGAAAATATCATATTTTTTGTGATAATATCCAAACTAGCATTACTAGTACTTGCAAGACATAAAGCATGGTCCCACAATTGAGGCAACCACTTCAATAATCTCTAAAACAGTAGAAGTTATCCAGTGTGGAGTGGTTATAACTTATATTGATTAGTAGCATCCTCCCTGTAACAAAACTAGTGCAAAACAAAGCATTTCTCGAAATAAAAAGTGGTTCAAGAATGCAGTAAAATTGAAATGATTTCTGCCAATTCAGTGTAAGAATGACTTGTGTTCTGTGGCTTGTAAACTCAGTGACTGATACATATGCATAATGCAAGCTTCTATGTGGTGAGAGATAGAACTCATTAAAACTCGTGGCGTTGTCTTAGAGAGGTTTTCATCAAGGATTACTTGAGAATTGTACAACAACAACCAAGCCTATATCCCACTAGGTGGAGTCGGCTACATGGATCAAACAACACAGTTACTTGAGAATTGTGATATAAAAATATATGCCCCACCCTTTTGCAAAATTTGCCTATGAAAATGACCTTGATGGTTTACTTTTTCATGTTCTTAGACTTAATATGGTACAACTTTTCAACTTACATCTATTGTAAGCTGTAATTCAAACTTCAGAGGGTTGTGTGATGCCTTCCTAAATCTAGGATCCATGACTACATAACTTTTGGAACAATGCTTTTTCTCTATTGCTAGGCCAGGATTAGGATTGAATCTTAAAAACCAATTTTTTTGTGAGCTTCTCTATCTTGGGAGAGGGAACAGTATAATAGAAAACTAAAGATTAGAGAGCAATAGGATTCAGTAGTGTTTGTTGTTTTGTTTGGAAACTTTTAAGAGGGAGATTGTAAACCAAGAATGAATTACTTAAAAGGAATGTGATAATTATGACTATTAGTATGAGTTGTGTCATGTGCAATAATCATGTGAAATCTATTGAGCATTTATTCTTATCTTACGAGTTTACCATGAGTGTGTGGAAAGGCTTCTACTCTTAGTTATAAATTTCTTTTTATGCTCCGCCAACAATTATAGAGTTGTTTAATCTTCATGACTCATTTAGTACATCTAAAAGCTTAAAGTTGTGGAGAATGTTGTGGTTTGCTGTGGTGTGGTCATTATGGATTATGAGAAATGAAGTGACATTTGGGGAAAAGGATGTGAGCTATATTCATTTATTGAACTTGATTCAAACTAGATCTTGGACTTAGTTTTCTTCATTTGTATCTCCAATTTCTTTAACTTTTGCAAATTGGTGTAATGATCCAAAAACTTGTATTCATCTAACTTCTAAAAGATCAATATTTGATTTTCTCTTTGTATTGGGTAAGTACTCCTTGTACTCCTATTAATATAATTTTTCCTTATCGAAAAAAGTAGTGTTAATTTTGACTTAAATATGTCTTTAGTCCCAATGAATTAAGGAGATTTTGATTGTGTTCCTCATAAAGAAAAACCATATTTGGTATTTGTTTACAGGAAGAAGAGCAAGACAAAATTCTCAAATTTGAGAAGAAAGTGTCTAAATTGTAATGCTTCAGGTTCCAAGTGACTTGTGTTGATTGTGAAGCCAAAGGGGTGTTTATATATAGATTTTAAGGGTCTCTTGAAACCCAATTCCAAGAGAAAAATTTGATGAAAGGGGCTAGGGGAATATGCCATATAATACTGCCACTTGCATTAAACCTGATGTTTGTTGTTGGCTCAGACTCTTTAGGCATATCACTTTCAAAGGTTAGGAAATAAAATTGGAATGCATACCCCACCTTCTGAAATAATGGCTAACAGATTACCTACTTGAAAAGTTGGAAATAATCCAAAGACATCTACATAAGCTAATGTTTCTTCATCCTTTGATATGCTTTAGACATATCACATGTTTCTTCAGATTGAAATTGTTGTCAATGTGCATCATCCACCAACTAATATCATAGTGCCTTGTCTTCTAAGACAATGTCATTTGACCTCTTATATGTCCATGTCTCCAATAAGTCCCATGATTCTCATCTCAACTAACTTAGTTAATAAAATGACATGAGATCAAATTTCATCCATATATATGAAAGAAATAATTAAGCCCAAGGAAAGCTAGTAAATTCAAATAGAAATTTTTTCATGATGTACTTATTTAGCCACAATCACTTGTCATGATGTATGATGGGGTTGAATGGTTCCTACCACAAGCACTAAACAAATGATGTTGCAGTTCACTAATATGAGGAGGTCCCATTTTCTCTTAGTGTGTGTTTGGGTTATTTTATTTTTCACATATCATAGTAATCAAAACATGATATTCATCTATTAATGGGTCAGATTATTTGACTACTTAATCTGCATGTAAGCTTATATTGTTTATGAACCTTTTCTAATCACTTTAAATTGTCTTCTATTTAAATAGACCATAAAATGATTTATAATTTGTCTTCTCTAGTATACAAAAGTAGACCAAGAGTTAAATTTGTTATATTGTCTGGTCAAGCCAAACAACATTAAAGGGATGCATGCTACTTAAAACTAAACTCATAAAATAAAATGCCGGTCAATACATAAGACTCCTACTTAGTAAGGTTTTGGAATGGTAGATATATACAGTCTTATCCATGCAAACGAAAATGTTGTTTCCAGGATTTCAACCTGTTACATCCTGGTCGCTAAGCAACAACTGAGTCAGACTCTTCTCCATTACTGGAGAGGACAAAATGTAATAATAATGTAAAGTAAGCGGATAAAAGTGTCATTGTTTTTTGGTTTTTCTATATATTTTTAACTAACTGTCCTCTCCAGTAATAAAGAGGAGTCTGGCTCGCAACAACCTTACCTTTGTGTCAAGCTCATCCTCTTAAAATATACAAAATTTAAATTGGAGCTTTGTTGATTTGCTGGATGGCTCTTATTGGATGAAGATACATTTGACTGAACCAACCAAAGTTGCTTTTCTGAGGGCTTAAAACTGAACACTTCAGAAATTTGTAGAGGCTACCTAGATAATAAATATAGAACTTTTGATTTCTTAAACACTGATCTCATTCTATTATTTTCCAATTTCCAACTTGGGCCACTGAACTGTTAGGATGAGCAAATGAAAATTACAGCAAGTGCCCTTGGCCTTCAACATGATTAAAGAAATAACAGAATCTGCATATGTAGATAAACCTAACCATGCATCCAATGACTGAGAACTTTCGTTAGATTCATATGTCTTCTATTGAAATTCATGAGAATAATATATAGTCTTATTTATACAGGCATAGATGTTCTGGCTTAGAATTTATGTAGTTTCATTTATACAGGTATTAGTAGCCATGCTCTTGATAAAACAACATGAGACACTAAGTGCAGGAAAAAGTGAACATTAATTAATAAAGAGAAACACTTGAGTAGATGAATTCATTGTCACTAGGCAAAAATAGAGAACATAACATGTGAATTTGTTATTATGGGGATATAGACTAATCTAGTGTACAAAATTTCACTACTAATCTATGTTATGTAAATACAGTCTGAGATTTAAAGCCCATTAATTTGAGAAGTTATATCTTGGAAGACATATTCGCTGCAAGGAATTGTGAGACGACCCATTGGATGATCATATCCAAACTCTTGCTCAGCTTGACTCAGCAAATCTTGAAATAAAGGTGTGTTCAAGTATGATATTGGTATCACAAATCGCTTTTGTTTCTCTCCAACATACACTGCGAGATACCCCTTTGGAACTTCTATACATTTTGAAGCTGCTTTGCTAGCACCAAGTGATGCCCTTCGAATAGCAGTTAAATGGAAACCCATTTGTTGTTTTTGTTTGTAGGAAGAAGAACAAGGCAAAATTCTCAAATTTGAGAAGTGACTAAGTTTTAATGTTAGGAATGCAAATGACTTGTGTTAATTGTGAAGGGAAGATGTATTTATTTATAGACTTTAAGGGACTCTTGAAACCCAATCAAAAGAGAAATGATTATTGAGAGGTTTTAAATGATAGGGACATGCATAAGAGATATCACATGGTATTGTCTTAGAGGCCTCTATCAAGGATTAACAAGTTGTTAAAGAAAGTATACCCCACCTTCTCAAAGGAATGGCCTACAAAGAACCCACTTAAAATAATTCTAAGACTAATGTTTGTTCATGCTTTAGACATCTCACATGTTTCTTTATATTGACAATTATGTGGATATGCATCATTTACCAACTAATATCATAGTGATAGTATGAAATCTATAACATGAGCAAGACTTGATTGATAGCTCTTAAACACAGTGTTTGGAGGCAATAACAGAACCAATACTGAATACATGATCATGACCCACCATGAACCATATTTTGTGTACATCAGATTCCAAGCAAACACCCTGTGAAATATGGGGCCAATGGATGTGACATGAGATCAAATTTCATCCATATATATATATATAACAAACATAAGCCCAAGTGAAAATAAGAAATTGAAATAGAAAATTTCATCATCTACTTATTTAGCCACAACCACTTGTTGTATGATGTCTCATGGTCAAGAACAATGATAAGTGAAACTACTAAGAATGATTTAGAAATAAATGTTTCGTCAATAAACATAATTTATCATAAAGTATTATGGCGTTATTCAATCTATTTAGGCCTTGTTTGGAAGTGGGGTTTTGGAGAGGAAGGAAAGGGAAGGGAATTGATGACTTTGGAAAGTCTTAGAAACCCTTGTTTGGGAGTTGGATCAAGGAGAGGGGAAAGTTTTGTAGGGTTTCTCGAACCGTCCAAAACCCTCCATGTGTCTATTTTTAGAGTTCCCCAATTTTGGATTTTTTGATGATAAAATATCAAAATAGTTAAATATGTTAAGTTATAATATATAATTACATATTATTGTCTATTTCTCGTTGTTAATTACATTTTTAAGAGAAAATAAAAAAATATTCATACATTATCATTAGTTTATCCCTCCTTCGTCTAAATTTCATACTCCCAAACAAGGAAGAGGATTTCTTTCCTTTTCCCTTCCCTTCCCTTCCTCCCCCTTCCTAACCGTTTGATCTATCTCCTTCCTTTTTCCTCCTAACCCCCAAACAAAGCCTTAGTCAATGTCACTTACTAGGACTAAAGCTTTATTGTTATTGTTGTTAAAATGAAAGATTGGTTGAGGGATTATTTGATGGGGTCTAGTGGGAGACAAAGACTATGAAAAATCACATAATATTGTCTTCAAGATGTTATGATTTTAGAATTCATGTCAACATAGTTGCCACCTTGGGAAGGAGACTAGGCAGTAGGCACCAAATAAGTTAATAATTGCATAGCAGGTCTAATGTATCAGACATGCTCACAACATATCACATTGGTTCTAAATAATGTTGATAAACTAACAGTTCTTGCAATCTACTCTGTAGAAAATGAAATATATCCAATGATTTTCAAACAATAGAATCTGAGATAAAAAGTCCACATTTTTGTGACAATACCCAAACTAATATTATTAGTACTTGGAAGACATGAAGTATGGTCCCACAATTAAGGCAACCATTTCACTAGTCTCTAAAACAGTAAAAGCTGTCCACTGTGGAGTGATTATATATATATTTTTTATCGGCAAATTGTTATTAGTTATTAGTATATTAGTATTTTTGTTGTGAGTCAGACTTCATCCTCAACCGTCTTCACCCTTATCATCAAATAATATAACTCTTTTTTTTTACGGTGAAACTCAAACCCACAACCTCCTACACTTCATTTCTTATATCCTCCCTCTTCACCATAACCTTATAAGTACTAGTTATATTTATTTGAAACATCCTCCCTGTAACAAAAGTAGTGCAACATGTATATCCATTATGTAGTCTATGGAAGAGACTGTGTTGATAGTCACTTATAATCATCTTTTTAAAACATTATTTCTTATAAAAACAAATTTAACCAATTGACTTAATCATGATCCATACGTTTTGATGGGTTGAATTTTAGATTTTAAAAAAATTTGAAACATTGTTTATAACCTAATCTCATAAGAAATAGAAAAATTAATTTTGAAACATAATTATATAATTCTCTCATTTACCTTACCATGTACTAAATTCGTTATGATTCAGGTACATCATAAAGCATGTATCATAAAGTTAACTATGATTTGAAGTTTGTTGATTTGTTCCATTGCTCTGACTAGAGAATATCTACTTTATAGAGGCAAGCCAAGTTTATCAGTTTCTCTGCAGTTTCATGAAGGGAATGTGTATATAATACTTGCCTAAAATGCCTTATAGGGCAACAAATGCAGAAATGTTTGTTACTCAAAGTTCTCAGATTTAATTTTTCAAAATTTCACTTCGACCATAGAGCTAGTTAGAATGAGAAAATATGGACTTCATATAGTAACTATAATTGGCCTCCAATGTAAGCAGCACTGATCATTGAAGTTTGGAAATTTTGAGGCATAGTCAAATGTTTGGTAAAGAAAGAAGTGAAAATCTACAAACACAGAATTATACATAAACCATAGGGCAATGGAATAAGTGATAGCTTTTGCTATTGAAGTAGGCCATTGTTATTCAAGGGTAATTAATAATTAAGCCTTGATTCTAAGCCTCCTAATTGGGGCCATGGCAGTGATCATGGAATTGTTTGGAAACTTTTAAGGCATATGCAAGAGTTCAATAAATAAAAAAGACAATCTGAAGTATATAAACTTAAACAATGTGCCTGGTGACCCAAAAATTTATGTGTTACAAATGTCATGCATTGAAATTCATGGGAATAAGTAAACCTTTATTTTAAGTCCTTTGTTAATGTGGACCTGCCCTGGTTATGTGAAGAGGCTGTATCTTATGTTCTGGTTTGGAATTTATGACAGCAATCAAGTATCATTTTTATTACATCAAGCACCCTTGATCCTGATAAAAGAGACCAAGTAGAGGGAGAAGTGAAGATTGTAATTAATAAAGAGAAGCACTTGAGTAATTGAATTCATTGTCATTACCACAAAACAATATATATATAATCTTTGAATTTGTCATTATGATTGTCTATAGTCTATACTAATCTATTTTACAAAATTTCACTACTATACTGAGATTATTCATTTGAGAAGTTATATGTTGGAAGACATCTTCGCTGCAAGGAATTGTGAGAGATGATCGTATCCAAACTCTTCCTCAAATTTGATTGCAGGAAGTAGAACAAGGCAAAGTTCTCAAATTTGAGAAGAAAGTGTCTATGTAGTAATGCTTGAGGTTGCAAATGACTTATGTAGAATGTGAAGGCAAGAGGGTGTTTTATATATAGATTTGAAGGGACTCATGCAACCCAATTCAAAGAGAAATGATTATTGAATGGGGTTAAAGGAAGGAGGCATGCAGAAGAAAGATCACATGGTATTGTCTTAGAGATCCCTTTCAATCAAGTTTTAACAATTTGTATAAGAGTGCAAACCCACCACCTTGGCCTTGCAATAGAATGAAAAAACTTACAAAAACAATCTTGTTCTTATTGTTTTTTAAATTGTACCATCAGAAAATGAACTTTAACCTATAAAACTAATGAAACATAACTTATTTGACCTACATTAACTCACTCAGACCACTGTGTATCAATCTTGCATTCAGAAGTCGTAACCATTAGCCTACATTAATTCCACTACAAAAGATGGTAGTATTTTTCTTTACAAATCCATGTCATAGTGTCTTAAGTTACTTGATTGCTAATTTACCCTTTCTCCATTGTCTTTATTATTTGCATTTAACAAATAACATGCTTAAGGAAAAAAAGGAACCAATTTAAAAGTGGAGGAACAAACTAGTTTAAACTAAAACTTCATAGTTTAAGCTTTGTATACAGCATGGAAACCATAGACATGAAGTTCAAAGTTAACAAAAGGATACATTAGGTGTATATTATACTTCACATTATATACTATAATATATAACATGACAAAAAGCCTACACATAAAAGAGTACTTAAACTATACATATATAGTTTAATTATGATAGTTGGCATTGATTTGCCCTCAAGTAGTAACCACATCAAACTTTAACAAAACGCAAATACTCCTTCTTTGATGGAAGATCCTTAGTCTCAAATCCTTGAGGGAACATCTCTTTGGCTTGTTCATTGGTCACATCAGGTGAAATGACAACTTTCTCCCCTGGCTTCCAGTTTGCTGGGGTTGCAACCTTGAACTTTGATGCCTTCTGAAGAGACTCTACTACCCTTAGCACTTCATCCATGTTCCTTCCAGTAGTTGCTGGGTACAGAAAACTCAGCTTTATCTACAAGAAATAACCAATTAACATATTAGCTTAGATTAACTTATTTTGTATATGAAATATTTGACAATAAATTGTATTGACTGTATATAAATCGTGCATAAATATTATGCTCATTAATTTATTATATGGTAAAGGAAAATTAGTACCTTCTTATCTGGGCCCACAATATGAAGAGCCCTAGAGGGTAGGTTACCAGTGGAGTCTTTTTCATCAGGATCAACCATGTTAAGTTGCTTGATGATCTCTCTTTTGGGATCAGAGATTATTGGAAAGTTTACCTTAGCACCTGGCTGCATGCAACAACGAAAACAACCCTAGATCCTCAAAAATCATTGATTTATTGAATGTTAACTTCATAGTTTTTTTGTGAACTTCTTTAGTAGACATATTATATAACTCTGATAGTCTATCATTTTTGTTTCCAAATCAAACGATCTATCATTGTTATTTAATTTACTTTGCAAAGTTCTTTTTGATCAATGGTTATAAAGCATCTTAATGCTTGCTCATCAATGTTTATAGTTCCATAATGAAAATCATATGATTAATGCTTATAAAGTATGTTAATCAATGATCATAAGTACGTGTTAATAAGGTACAAGAAAAAAGTGACCTAAAATAATCATTACTAAATATAAAATTTATCACACACATAGAAGTGAATAAAGTGCTTAACAAATCAAAATAAGAACCATGAAAACAGTGAGAAACTTACAGTGTAGGCTTCAATGTCTTTGATCCACTCATTGTGGGTTTTCAAGTCATCACATGACAAACCCAATAGCTTCACACCTCTTTGATAAAACTCTGAGGAATACTTTGCCATTTGACCAAGTTCAGTGGTACAAACCGGTGTAAAATCACCTAATCATGCATGGAAAAAACTAAGAATAAGAAACATTTAAGGAACCAAATGAAACCATCAACATAACAACTCAAATAGTGCAAAAAAAGCTATGATAGATATTGAGAATTACCAGGGTGAGAAAAGAGAATGGTCCAGCTATCAGTACAAAAGTTGTGAAGGTTGATTTTGCCATTAGTGGATTCAACTTCAAGGTTAGGAATTGTGTCTCCAATGGTAAGGCCTGGCATTTTCGATAGTAGTTAGAAGATGAAGTACAAAGAGGTGATTTCTGATTTTGAAACTACAAGTTTTGTTTCTGAATTTAAGGTTGTGTTATTGTGTAAGTTTATAAAGAAAAAGAGCACTACTTGCATGAAGAGAACGTGGCTTGAAGAGAAGTTGACATGTTGATTGTGCTATTCCTTGCATGTTATTCAAGTCTCACTTACCTCCACGTACCCATATACATTTGACTTTTTGTTTTCACCAAAAATAGTGATAATAATAATCTAATTTTCAATATATTAGAATTACAATATGACCAAAAAGTTAGAGGTTTAATTCAATTCTTGTGAATGATACTTATTGAAAGAGATTATCACAAACTCTGAAAGAAATTAATTTCTCACCCAAAATATATTGTTGATAATACAAAAAAATTCCTTCTACTTTTTTTCATTTTTCTTCATAAAAACATGGTATGTGTTTCATTCTAATTATTAATGCTGTCTTTTTGTTAACAATTTTTCACATAAAAACTTACAAGTTTCATTTAAGTTGTTGTATGCTTTTTAGGGTACATGTAGGGATCAAATCTCTAATATAATCACTTATTCAATTGTGTTGATGTTGTTGTGATTGTTTTTTTAGTGAAAACTAATGTCTTCAAAGTTTAGAATATTTTTGAATGTGATGGGTTAGTTTAAGAATAGTTTTAGATATTGGTTTAATCATAAAATAACTATAATTATTTCAAAAAGTCTAGAAGCCAAACTTTTTACATAATTTTTGCAAACAAAAACAAAAACCCAAGTTTGTCACTTTATCAACTAAACAAAATAGTATTATTCTTTCATCTTCTCAATCAAAATCCCCTAGCTTCGCCTATAAACACTATCTATACCGTATACAAAAGAAAAAACATGGTGTAACTTCTATTATAGTGTAATTTTTACTTCCTATTTTGTCCTTTATATTATTTAATTTTTACAAAAAACCATATAATTTTAATTAACCACTATCAACACATTAATTAATTACATCTCTCACCTTAGACTAAACATTATCATAAACACTCAAACTTTATAATATAAAGTAAAACGAATACAAAAAATATATTCTAATTGTAAAAAATAAAATATATAAAAATTAAATATGTAATAATACAATATTGACCGGCGGGCACGAAGTACCTATACACTAATGATAATAACCATAATAATAATTGTTCTAATAATGCTTCGATGTAGTGGATACTTCATATGGTTGGATATAATATTTTGGTAGAGAAAAAATTAAAGCGAGATAATAATACTTTATTAGATGGTTGGATATAATATAGGAAAATAATATTATATGAAGTAAATAGATTTGAACAATAGATTAAACAGAATAGACAAAATCTAATATAGTTGATAGATATGAATAAATTTAAAAACATGTTCATATTTAAGTGATCCATTAAACATAATACCAAGTGTACTAATAAGGTTTTGATTTGGTTGGATATAATATTTTAGTATAATATATATGTATTATTAGTGTAAATATTTATACACGCTCAATATATTATCTATATTCATTGATATTACTTTTTATGAAGAGTCAAAATAATTAAATATAAATGATAGATGATACAATCATAACATATAAAATTCATACATTGTTGATGCATACATTTTTTTCTCATAATTGGTAGTGAAAAAATCATTTTTAAGATTGAAGTAACTCACATACCTTCACTATGAAATTTTAGTTGGCATCTCAATATAGTTGTGTTTTGTTTATGGAAATTATAAAAATAATATATATAATTAATGCACTCCTAATTTTATTTATTGGTGGTAAAAATTGCCAAAATCAAAATACTACCTGTGTAATATTAATAGCAGATTGTAATTTAAAACATCAGTGGAATTTTGAACAAATAATGTCAACAATTGTCCTAATTAAAGAGGAAAAGAATAGAAAAAATTTATGTAAAAAATGATGCTATCAGTTATCACATATGAAAAAGTGATAGTTTGATTTTTTTAAAATTAGTTTTATTTCTATTGGATTTTTGTTATAATCGAAACACCTAGTAAATTTTAATCTCCACAGAAAGGGGAGTGGAATTTGATCTAGTTATAAGAAAGTGAAAGAACAGCAAGACTCAAGCTATGAAAAGCTTGAAGAAAGAACACAGCAAAAGAAAGAATATGGCAAAAGAAAAGATAGAATGAACTTTAAATAGTACCTGTTATTATTGATGAAAGATAAAAGTACAATTGAATTGATTATATATTGAAGGAATGCTGACTCATATTTATATGAGAAAATAAAGTTACCTAATCCTAAATAACAAAGTAATTATAACAAACAAAATATGGCTAAGTTGCTTAACAAGATATTTCCCTAGACTTCCTTGGTGATGTGCATCAGTAATATAAATGTTTGGTGTATTAAAAGTATTGTGACAGTCTTGGACAGTTGGTATGATGTTATGGTTAATTGCCTTTGGTCATGTTCCTTGATCAATAGGCTTTGTGCTTTGTTCCTCAGTTTGATCGTTGGCTGGCTTTGTTCTTTGTTGGTCAACCTGTATAGTATTTTGGTATGTTTGGTTTGTGTGGACAGTGGGTGAATTATGCTGCTCTAATACTAGTTCCATAATTGCCAATAACTGCTCTTAATAAATATTTAATATTTCATGAGGGGGATTTGGTGATTAATATATTCTGTACTGTATTTAAAACGATATATATATGTCCCCGAAAAAACAATATATACTCCAACAATTTACATGTTTTAAATTTCTTTAAATGTTTTAATTTTTTTTAGAAATTCAATATATATTTTATTTTATTTTTAATCATAGTATTATTTATTATTATTCATTCTTCACATCATATTTCTTCATTTTTTAATGTATATGAATTTTAAATATAGTTATTACAATCACATTATTATATTACTTAATAATTTCTTAAATTATACCCCATATGGTCATTAACAAGAAAGACACATTGTAATATTTATGTAATGATAATTTAACGATTTAAAAATAATCAATATATTATTCATCTTGGGATAATAAAAAATCCAAGTCGTATTAGTAAAAAGTTTTCGTAATAATAACTTGTAGGTGAGAATGAGTTTTAAGATATTTGTCAATTGATTAGTTGCATATTTATAAAATTATTTTTAATTAAATATTATATATGTATTTTAAGATTATATCTTATCTATTATATTATTATTTTATAATAAATTTAGTGATTGGATTATAATCATAAATTATTTTATATATATATATATATCCTTATTATTCATCTAATAGTTATATTTATATACCATTTCTTATAAAATATAAATAAATAGTTAAAAATGAAAACTCTTGTGTACTCATTGATAATGCTACTCATCCGCATGATACTTATAAATAATGTAGATATGAGTACATGAAGAATTTTGTTTGACCTTGTTATTGTTCACATATTCATCATTTATTTGTATTAGTTATATTTAAAAGGTGAATGATACAATAATTTTTATAGTCTCTATACATTTTTTCTCATCAAGGAAATAAAGGGAGGGAATATATTCCAAAAACAAATAGACTACAGAGGAAATCCATCCCACACAAAGTGATGGGAACAATGTGGCTTTATCGTACATTTGAATTTGTCGGATAGAGAATGCATTTAGAAAGGAATATGCTTATTTATGCAAATTCTGTAAGAGATATTTTGAGTACAATCTCATGTGCCAAAATCTTGTGGCACCAGTTATATTTTACCAACTAAATTTAATTAAACACATAATATCTTAATCCCCTTTACAATGCTAACATTGTCTTTTCAACTATGCTTTGCTTTTTACGCCCCCCACTTTATAGGGACTATAAACTCCTATATATCTAACATTGTTTGTCTTTTTAGTAGAAAAATTAAAACTTTAGAATTAATGGTCCAAAATACATTAGTTAAATATATATCTACTGATATATGAGTCATAAATATCACTACTTCATCTAATACACTCGATTCACATAAAAGTTTTGTACATTATTACAATTTGAATTTATTTAAGAGAATTGATTGTATATCATAAAATAGTTTCTCAATAGTGTGGAGTGGGAGTGATAATGATATATAAATTCAAATTTGATTCAATTTAGGTCTTGTTTGGGAGTATGATTTTGAAGGGGAGGGAAAGAATAATTTTGGAAAGTTTTCCCTTTGTTTGGTAGTTGAATGAAGAAGAGAGGAGGTTTTGGAGGGTTTCTCCATGTGTCTATTTTTGAAGTTCTCTCAGGCTTTGTTTGGGAGTCAGGAGGGAAAAGGAATGAGAGAGATCAAAGAGGGAGGAATGGAAGGAAAAATGAAGGAAATCATCTCCCTTGTTTGGGAGTATGAAAGTTAGATGAAAGAGGATAAACTAATAATAATATAAGAATATTTTTTATTTTCCCTTAACAATTAGAAATGAACAATAATATGTAATTATATTTTATTACTAAACATATTTATCTATTTTGACATTTTATCTCCAAAAAAACCCAAATTGGGGGAACTTTAAAAATAAACACATGGAAGGTTTTGGAGGGTTTGAGAAACCCTTCAAAACCTTCCCCTCTCCTTGATCCAACTCCCAAATAAGGGGAAGACTTTCGAAAGTCATCCCTTCCCTTCTCTTCCCCTCCAAAACCTCACTCCCAAACAAGGCCTCAGGTTTTGTTTGGGAGTTATGAGAGAAAGGGAAGGAGAGGGATCAAAGGGTTAGGAAATGGGAAGAAAAAAGGAAGAAAATAATCTCTCTTGTTTGGGAGTATGAAATTTAGACAAATGAAAGTAAACTAATGATAATGCATGTAAGAATATTTTTTATTTTCCCTTTAAAAATCTAATTAACAATGAGAAATGGACAATAATGTATAAATAGTACTAAAAATATTTAACTATTTTGACATTTTATCTCCAAAAAACTCCAAATTTAGGGAACTTTAAAGTTAGATACATGGAGGGTTTTGGAGGATTTGAGAAACCCTCCAAAACCTTCACCTTCCTTCATCCAACTCCTAAACAAGGTGAAAGTTTTTCAAAGTCATCCATTCTCTCCACTTCCCCTCTAAAACCTCATTTCCAAACAAAGCCTAAATTTCATACTCCCAAACAAGGGAGAGTATTTCCTTCATTTTCCCTTCCTCCTTCCCTTTTCTAACCCTTTGATCTTTCTTCTTTTCTTTCCCTCCTAACTCCCAAACAAAGCCTTAGGATTATTTGATAAATAAGTAAAATCAAAAGAGTGCTCTAGAATGAAATTCAACCATGTTTGAGATAGGGTTAACCCAACTAACCTAAAGCTAAACTAGCATGAGTTCGGTTCGGTGGGTGTTTATTGGCCCCAAGGAGTACACAAACTAAAAATATGGTTGAACATGGATTGGATAAGGCTTATCTCTTACCCGACCCTAAATGTTAATCAGATTATTTTTTTCGAACCCAGACCTGGTTCTAGACTTGAAGCTAACTCGATCCTAAATGTCAACTGGTTTAACCTATGAATCTGAACTCGACCCTATATCTGATTAAATATAATGCATATATCCTTTAGATAAAGTCTTCTCAATATGATTTAGTATTATGGATATATAATTTGACATATGAAATTATATGTGTATATATATTGTTAAGCAAGTATATATGATGAAAAATTATAGAATGAATGATATTTTCGACCAAAGAGATATCATTACTTTGTACACAATTGAATAGAGACACATACAAACATAATGAGTGAGTAATCATGGGACAGGCTCGGACAAGGGCATATCTGTCCCCTATCCGACCCTAAATATTGACTATATCTAAATTTTAAACACGAACACGACTCTAGACCCGATCCTATTTGTGATCAATCATGATCGAGCTAAGCCAGGTGAATAAAATAATCGGGCCAAGTCAGGTGAGCGGGTAAGGTCGAATCATGTTCACCCTTACTAAATAATGCATCACCCAAATAAAGCAATCTCTTACCTATGCAAGTGTTCAATAATCAAGTTTCCAAGTATGAATGATATCACACAAAAGTGGAAGCCTAACAGGGTGAAGAAAATCAATAGCTATTGGATAAGCTTGTCCAAACTCTTCCTTTAATTTTCTCACCCTTTGTCTCCCATCATGCCATTGTTACAACTTTCTTACACTGGCTGTGTAGTGGCCAAATCACTTTTGCACTACCAACAATAATTGTGTCATTCCCCCCACCAAACTAATTTATTTTCCATGAAGTTTGGCCTACAAATTTAGCATCCTCAATCACAACAATGTATGAATTAGCTTCTTACAAGTTTCATTGATATAAATTTATGAATGACATCCCAATGATGCTGATGGAGATTGTTAGACACTTCCATTTTAGTGTATACATTATATTATATGTGCATGACCTATAATATTTACCACAGATGTTGATGTACATTGTTAGGCATCTTCATGTTAATATATATATATATATATATATGAATTATATGTAAAGAGTATATGTGCAAATGATCAAACTCGTTTATTTAGCTAAATAAACAAATCCATAATGTTGAGTAATGCTTTATTATCTACATGACCATAGTTCAGGCCTATAGTAATAATGGTTGAAATTTGTAAATTATTTATGTAATAAATTTTAAATATAAAATATAAAATTATGCTTTCTTTGTAGCTTCATTTGACCTTCTAAACATTAAATTAATATACTAAAAATGTATCAAACATAAATTAATAAAGTGGGAAAATTACAATTCATGGAATATATATTTGAGTCAAACAAATTAAACCCAAATTTCATATTTTAATAAACATTTAAATTCAATTCATTTAAATTAATGAGTCAAGTTGATTCGGATGACACGAGTCATCACTTAACATAGCTAGCAACAACATGACAATGATAATGCGAATCTAAGCTTGCCAAATCATCACATAACACATAAGATAGATAAAGTATTATATATCAAATTCTTAAACTTTAAAAGAATCAAAATAGTCCAAAAAATTTATAACGACTTATCATAAAATCAGTCTGATTTACAATTCGAAAAACTTATTCAAGCCCTAATTTCAATCATGCTGGTAGAATGGAGTGAGGTAAATCATTAGACCTGATAAGGTGCCTACAAGTAGGACAAGAAGAATGAGAGAGCAACCACTTGTCAATGCAAACCACATGGAAAGAGTGATTGCACATTGGAAGGAACCTTATTTGGTCCCCATCAAAGAATTCAGCTAAACAAATAGCACAATTAGAGGGTGATGATGAAGATGGAGACCCAGAATTGCTATAAGTTGATGTTGGCAAAGCTACCATTTCTTTCTTCTTAAGCCCAGAATTAAGCCTTCTAGATGCAATCCATTGCATAGGTTCAGTGAATACACGACTAGCACATTGAAATACACATTGTAACATAGTGTTAAGGCCAAGAGCACAAAGAAAGGCACATAATATGGCTGCCACAAGAACCATCCAATCAAAGCCTGAATGTTCTTGAGGGTGGTGGTTATAATTATCATGTAGTGTGCTTATGGTGGGGCTAAGGGTTGGTGTGGGAGAGTGAGATTCAGCCATGGTGATGGAGAATTGATGAGGAAATTATTTGGTGCATAAAGAAAATGGGAAAAATTTAGAGGGTGACACATAGGTAGAAGAGAAAATAATACAAAGGGAATGTATTGTGGTCAAAGATACATGAGTGCTTAAATAGAAATGCTAGAAAAGGGAATTTTTTTTATAAACAATGTTAATGTTGTTAGATATATTTGAGTAGATAATAGGATTTAGTTAGTTTAATTTTATTTGAATTTGCATATAGTTTATGTTTATCATGTTGAATATTATTTAGATTATTATCATATTAATGTTTGTAACAGTTTTTGTCTATATAATAAATTATTTGGACTCATTCATATTTGAGATTGACAATTCTTTACATCATAAATTTCTATGTGATATCTTATTTCCAAGTGATTATAATATTGAGTTCTCTATCCACTGATGGTCATTTTAGTGGTGTTTTTCCTCCCATTAACGAATTATATATGTTTGTGGTGATTTTTTTCCATCGACGACTATCCTAGTGGTGATCATACCAATGATTTCTTTATCCACATGCGATCATTCCAGTGATATATTTTCTCTAAATGATGTATTATGTCACTAATGAATTCTTTTCATATCGATGGTGATATTATGTGTTGATTATACCTCCAATTTTGTAGTGACAACATATCACTAATGATTTTGTCAAATCATATAATTAGTTGTTTATTTCCATTTCTGAAATGAATTATTTGTAATAGTTGAGGAGATGTATTAGATATATTTGGATTGATAAAGTATCATCCCATCCAGAATTTAATTAGTTTTATTATATTTGAGTTTACCTATAATTTATGTTTATCTTATTATTTATTATAATAAATTAATTGGGTTCACTTATATTTGAATTTGATCATTCTTTACCATCATAAAATTTTACTAATATTAAGAGAGTCAATCTTATTGGAGTTGGTGTAATATTAAAATGATAAAACTTTATTACAAAGTATTTATTGCAATAAATAAGATCAAGATAAATAGTTTATTAATTTTTGTTGGCTGATATGATGTACATGGGTTTGGTTTAAATATAAATCCTCTTTTTAAAATATGTATATAGATAAGAAAATAAATGGGTGAAAGATTATAAAATTATATATTGATTGCAATATTATTTTCCCACAATAAGTAAATTAAAAATAGTCTCTTCCTTCACATCTTATATTATATAATAACCAATGGACGTTGGTTCAAGCGATACATGTTTGATTCCTTTTAAGTATGGTATCAGGTTCGAGTCTTATGGATGGAAAAAATGTCTGCTGGGAGATTTAGCCAATGTCCGCTGGGAGATTTAGCCAATGTCCGCTGGGAGAGTTAGCTTCACGTACTTGTGGATGTTTCTAGCTCGGACATAATTGCCTCCAATGCGAAAATATCTATGGGATACCAAAAAAAATCTTATATTATATAATTCTATACTAATGATAATGAAATAAAAAGAATAATAATAAATATAAAATATTTAAAAAATTAATCAACATGTGACTGAGGTAATATAATAAAAGGTAATATAATAAAGGATATAATCGGATAACATCTCTATTAAGAAATTAGTGGCAAGCGTGGATATATGGGACATGCTTACTTGATAATCCACTGCCACTGGTCTTCCTTTTTGTTTGTGCGCTTCAAAGGAATAAAAAAGCAAGCCATATATCTTTCTCTTTCATCCTTCCTCTCTCCAATCATTTCAATATTGTCTTGAGTTTATTTCTTATGTTCACTATCTATTAATTAAATAGAGTTATGCAATTAAAAAATATCTAATTCATTTTTTTATTAAAAATGATTTTTTTTGTAAGTTAGGAATATCTCTTGACTCAATGAGTATTCCTTTCTAGGTTCATTCTACCTCTATTAACAATATTGTTTTCAGAAATTGAATCTTAATCTTTAATATTATATGATACATCAAATATCCTTCAAAAACGTATGGAAATTGATTTTTATACATTTTATTTTACCCTTTTTTCTCTTTTTAAATGCAATTGTCTTCATTTCTAAACTTCTCTGAATTTAATTTATATTAGTCAATTCCAACACCAACCTTGAACTTTGATGTGATGGAACTCATAAATGATTTAATCCACTAGCATGTCTATCTTTTTTCTTCCTTTCCCTTTCATCATGAAAGGCACGTAGCTAAGTTTATTTCCACAAAAGGCGCCGCATCGGGACGCTAGCAAATTGTAGGACAATATAGGTTAACTTTTATTACTTACTCAATTCTAAATAATAATTGAGTTAATTTTGAAGTGAGAGCGGATTTTATATAGGAAGACTTATACAACTTTAAATATTAATTTGTAAAACTTTTGAACTCTAATCTAGCCATAACTCTAATAAATATGAGTATTTTCTATACAAATTTTCTTAACATTATTTATTATCATATTTTTTATGTATATAAAGAATCAATATTTTGTGAAATTATGTTGGTAAAAAAATATTATTAAAATATAGCATTGTATCATTAAATATGTTGCTAAAATTAAATACATTATTTATCATGAGCTAAAAAATGTCACTATTTTATATACAATTGAAAATATATATACATAAACACAAGTTAGACATGAACAAACATTGAGTTGGGATAAATAATGAATAAACTTTTATTCGATTCTCAGTATTGATTTTGTCTAATTTTTTAATTTAATCTTTGCCCTAAGCTAGATGAAAATCGACTATACTTAAAATTAGTTGAGATGTTTGTCACGCTAATCTAAATGTTTCTGTCTAGCTTTCAAAATTTTGTTTCACTAATAACAATATCTTTTTGTTGACATTGTAGGCAGAGGTAACTCCTAGTCAGTGGCAGATCTTGGTCAAAATTTTAGGAGGGACAATAATATTTAATTATAATTTATAATTAAAATTAATTGAATAATGAAAATATAAAGAAACATAGGATGAGATTAGAGATAAAATTTTCAACTATTTCTTTTTTAATATAATTCATTATGTTGTTAGCAAGAAATTAATCTTCTATGTTATTATGTAATTTTGTTTAGTTAATTTTATTGCGAAAATGATATTTATATAGTAGTTGAACCACAATAGATAAAATAAGATGAATTACTTGATAATGCAAGATATGACTAACAACATATGGTAGAAAATTTTCAAAATTAAATGGCTAAAGAGACCAAGAATAAAATGTTGACATTGTGATCTCAAACTAATCTTCATTGCTCAATGAATAGAAATTTTCGATAAAAAAATATATTATCAATATTAAATGACATATAAGTATCATTAAGATATATATATTATTAGTACATACAATAATTTCTTTTAGTAAGTGTAAAATGATTATGAACTTAAATGAAGTCATGTTATTATAAGCAACATTAACATTTAAACGTGTAAGAAAATTTGATCTATTATGTTAATTTTTAAAAGAACCACACAAGTTGCATGATATTTATTTATCAAACTATAAATTAAAGAAATATGTGAGTTCCAATTAGTATATTCTTAAAGACATCATTGTTGTGTAGGTAAATGGAGTACATCTACTCCAAAAGTGTGTAAAACTCTATGTGTCACATTTTATAATTACGTATTTTTTCTGACCAAACACAACAAATGATATATAGAGTGACACACTTTATAAAATAATAGATGTGTTCATGAAGAAAAAAAGTAAAACAAAGTATTTAATAAAATTTAAAAAAAAATCTAGGGGGCAGCTGCCCCCACATGTCCCTTCCAAGGTCCGCCCATGCTCCTAGTGCTTAAATTGATTTGATTTACACTATTTTTAATTAAAGACTTGGACTGGAATTATTGAGACAGTGTGTATTAGTGTATTATAAAGGAGAATGCTTAAACTTTAGGAGTTAGGATCCACAAATTGGGTCAATTAGAGTAATAAGCATTAGTATTAAAAAAAGTAATTATATTAGTATTGATCAGGATATTTTATGTATAAATAATAATGTGAATTATTTAGTTAACAAAAAAACTATGTAAATTAATATAAGAATCAAATATGTTATATGACACTTTTTAATAGGAGTTTAAAATCTGTATACTGATAGTATAAATTTTTGTACACTGTCAGCATATCATCACCATTGATTTATAATACTTTTGTTTAAAAGTCAATGATAACTAACATATAAATGGTGGAGATTTGTTGACAATGTATACATACTAAATCATTTTATTAATGTGATTACTCTCTTTTATATACTTGTGTTCTGATCACGTATTTTATATTTATACTTCTATACTATATATAAAGGAAAAATATGGTATAATTACTATCATGATATAATTTTACTATTTTGTCATTAACAATTTTTAATTTTTACCAAAAACAATATAATCATATATAGTCACTACCAATATATTAACTACTATCTCACTTTAGTTTGACCATTTATATTATATATACTATATATAAAGGAAAAATATTATGTAACCTATGATGTAATTTTAGTTTTCTTATTTTATCTTTAATACTTTAATTTCTAAAAAATCATATAATCGTATATGACCACTATCAATACTAGTATGTACAGGCACTTCGTGCCTGCCGGCAAATATTATGTGAAACTATATATTCAAATTTTATATATTTCATCTTTTTGAATTAAAATGTGTTTGTTGTGTTTGGTGTACTTTATATTATATTTTTGTGTGTTTATGATAATGTTTAATTTAAGGTGAGATATGTAGTTGATTAATGTATTGGTGGTAGTTGTTTAGGATTATATAGTTTTTTTGTAAAAATTAAATAATGTTAAGGGCAATATAGAAAATGAAAATTACACCATGAGGGAAGTTATTTCAAGTTTTGGCTTTATATATAGTATAGATATAGATAGATAGTATAGATCACCATCTCACCTCACAAAATAAAAATGTAAGTCAACCTGCATGAACGCTACACTAGTTTTATATAAATCATATATATAAAATATAACTGAATATTAACTGTATTGAATCTGTTATTTTTTTATTAGAAAATAACACCGATTTCTTTTTTATATATAAAACATATCACTTTATTTTATTGACTGCGGTATCAATAAAAAGGGATGAATATCCGCTATGAAACAGGTCTGTCCCTTAATGTTTAGGGCGGCCCAATATAATAACAAATAAACCAGATAAAATAACAAAATAATGTTAGACCAAGCCCATATAACAAACAAAATTAAAACTAATAGAGTAAATTATACTGACAACCCTGAGTTTTAGTGAAATTAAATAAATTACCCCTTATTTTTTCTACACCTACACAAACATCAACTAGTTTTTATACTTTTGTTACACTGATCACCTCTACATAAGAAATAAATGTAATATTTTAAACATAAAATGTGATAAATGCAATTAAGTTAAACAAAACATGATATATTGTGTAGACAAGTCTAAATAATATACAAATCAATGTATCTTTATTATTTTTGCTTACAAAATGGATCAACAATTCTAAAGAAACGAACCAAAAATAATAAAGAAATATTGACTCATATATTATTTGGACTTGTCTCCACAATATATCATGTTTTGTTTAACTTAATTGCGTTTATCACATTTTTTGTTTAAAATATTACACTTATTTCTTATGTAGGGTGGTCAGTGTAACGAAAGTATAAAAATTAGGGGAGGTTTGTGTAAGTGTAAAAAAGTGAAGGATAATTTATATAATTTCACTAAAACTCAAGAGATATCAATGTAATTTAATCAAACTAATATTACTAGAAAAGATACCACATAAATTTTCAAGACTTTAATATTTATACTCAGTTTAAAGTTTTTAAACAATCAAAATATCATTTATAATTTATGTATGTCACTCTATTTAACACATCAACAGTAATACTTAATACATTGATAATATAAAAATTATCTTACATTGTCAATACATAAATATTAAACTCATTTAGTAATAATTTATTTAATTAAATAATCCCACAATGATGTTCACAAAATATCATTTTCATATTTATCTTAAAATCTTGCAAACTCACACAACTCCACGTGTCTTCTCATGCATTTCTTAATTTTTATATTAATCCCAGAATTGATCATTTATTCAATCAACTCTTGCAATTTTTCCAAAATCATATCACCCTTTCCCCATTATGTAGGTAAAGTGCTAAAAAAGTTTGACCCATAACAACTTATTATTATATATTTACAACCAACATGGCTTATTGCAATACCATCAACAAAATGTATCTACTAATGTAAGACCCTATCAAATTGTAAGATAGATCAAAATATTAAATGTTCAATTTTTAAGAGTGATGTTTGTTAACAATATAGTCACACATTCCAAAAAAGATTATCTCGTACTCACATGATTAAGATATCTTGATTATTAAAACAAAAAAAAGATTAACAACATATCATGTCTAATTGTTTTACATTATTCTCTTTATGTTTTACTTTTCTTCCCTGGATTAACCATAAACCATGCTAGATTCCTAGTGGTGTAGTGCAAGCGCGTTTTAGTCTCTATCTTGAATTTTATATGCCCGTTTCATTTTGTCTAACCTGCAGTTACTAAAGAATCAATGACTTATTCACCTAAAAATAAAATAATCAAAGTTGTGATAAATACAAGAGCGACCTCTCTATTTCAACTTTAGTTTAACCCTTCATCATGGCTTCAACTCTCCCTTTATGAAATTTCTAAGTTATTTCCTATGTAGACTATGGCAAAGAAGAGTCTTGCTATTTAGACTGAAATTAAGGTCCATTATGTTTCATTAGTATAGTGGAATCTTGCAACTTTTGACAAAGACTGAAGAAAAATGTGCAGTCAACACCCATGTGATATACATCTCATCGAAAAGGACATGTGGAGAAATATTATTAAAATAAATCCACATACTCGTATAATAAAAAAATATTAACGGACATGATTTTAAATTATTTTTTAATAAAATAATTTTAAAATTATCAAAACTTTTATGTAATATTGAACTTTCTAATATTATTGAAGATCTAAACTCGGATAAAATACTATTTATAAAGAGTGGGCATGCTCAACCACAAGATTAATTAGGCATACTTGCATAGTTTCAATATGATAGTAGTTAGACTCATCATGATGATGGGTTACTTGAACATTTATATTTTTGTAAATTTCACTCTCCATATATTATCTTAAGAATGACATATGTATTATGATAGTCCAACGTCAGAACATTATGACCAAAATACTAAATGATATATTAATTAATTTTAATACATACAAATTTATATTAATAATTTTTGTAACTTTTTTATATAAGAGTTCAAAATCTACGTACTATTAGTATAAAGTTTTTTACATTGTCAACATACCACTCAATTGATTTATATTACTTTTGTTTGAGAGTCAATGATCGTTACATATAAAATGAATGATAAGTGATTTACTAACCGTATAAAAAAACATTTACGTTGTTAGTATACACATATTAAATCTTTTATATAAATATATCCGTCATAGTGGGCCTAGTCTCAAGTTGATGACTATGTTTGGTAAAACACATTGAAGATTTAGTTAAAATCGACCAAAACTAATTGAATAGTTGGTTGAATGCTGAATTTTTTACTTAAATGTCAAAAAGTCATTTGAAATTAGAATCTAATGTGGTTTTGATAAAAAGTAGTTGAAAATTGTAAAATGATAAGTGTATTTAGCAATGTGCTAAAGAAAATTATAAGCCCGTTACTAATCTTATTTGACCAAAATAAGTATATAGCCTTATTTGATTAGAAATAATTGATAAGCTTATTAAAGTGAATGATTTTTATAAACTCTGTTTTATCAAACACCTTACTTTACTAGCCTTTACCCGATAACTTTTTAGCCTTCAACTTAGAATTCTTCATCTTAAGTCAGATTTATGAAATAGTTTAACTGTCTTCTGAAATTGGACTTCTAAATCCGAACTTCCTTTTCAAAAATTTATTTTAATCTTCTCTCAGATACAACAATAACTAAGAATTTCACTTCTTGTAGCACAATATTAAGAAGATAAGCATACAAGTTAGACATGCAGGAATGCTAAAATAACAGGAAAAATTAAAATTATCAACACTCATTCTTTTCAGACTTGAAGAGCCAAAGTCAAAGTCAATGTTAAAGTCTTTAGCCCTCAATCATAATTTATTACTTAATTTTCAGCCCTCACTACACGGTGACTATGTTCAAACCTGAAAAAACTAAGACCCCAAATTTAGATTCCCACTTTCATTTCACAGTACAATACCCCACAGATATATATAATATCTCTTTCTCTAAACTCTAGGACACACAAAACAAAACAAGAAGAAGAAAAAAAGAAGAAAAGAAATGGGTTTGGTTAAATTAGCTGCAATCATATTCACAGTGATAGCTGTTCTGTGCTCATCAACACAGGCTCAACCAGAAGCCAAGTTCAAGTGTTCAACAACAGATGTCACGTGTCATTCACTGATTGACTACAAGAACCCCAACGGCACCACCCTGCGCCACATCCAAACACTCTTCAACGTTAAACACCTCCAAGACATCCTCGGCGCTAACAACTTACCCACCAACACCACAGGTACAAACAAAATCTTATCATTACTTACATAAAATTAATGTTATGTTTCTATTCGGTTATTCGGAATGACCGAAAGAGTTTATAAGTAGAAAAGACTAACAATTATATTAGGATGTTAATTATATATGTTTGTGACCGTAGGTAACTATAGTGTGAGTCCAAACGAGGCAATCAAGGTTCCCTTCCCGTGCAAGTGCAACAATGGCACGGGTCTATCGAACCATGTTCCGGTCTACACTATCAAAGCCGGTGATGGTTTATACGACATAGCAACCACCACTTTTGCAGGCTTGGTCAAGTTCCCTCAGATCCAGGTTAATACCATATTTCAATTTTTTTAATTAAGAGTAATTATTTTAATTATTATAAGTCAGCAATAATCATCCTAGTTAGTTACTTTCATCAAGTAAAGTCACATAATTGAGTGATTAATAGAGAGATTATCCTATGTTAGTCTAGTAGTATAAGGCACTGCTAAATCATAAAAAAACCAAATAGTCAAAGATAGTAACATTTGTTGGAAGAAGTGACCACACATTCTGAAAAAATTAGTTCCTTACTATAAGGTGACGAAATATCCTTAATAATACCAAAAAATAAAGATATTATATTATAATAATATATAATAATTATGAATGAAAGAAAGGAGGAACATAAGAAACATTTTTGTTGTTTAAGTAAATTCATTGTATTTTTTTTATTTTTTATAGAATTCTTATTTTTATTGTATTTGATAGATATGAATATATTATATATATAATTTTATTATAATTTTAGATATTAATTAATAGTAATAAATTAGGAATTTTAAACAAAAATAAGTCAAATAAAGTCAGACCCCAAAAACACTTCTTTAATTTGAACTTAGCCTCTTAAAAATAAAATAAAATCATTCTGAAATAAAAAACTGAACAAATCTAATCATAGTTTCATACAATATCTTATCTTAATTGAATTGTATATAATGATTAATAATGTCAGTTTAATTAAACTTCTACATCTATGCATATTAAAATCCTACAATTTAATAGTGATATTACAGTCATAATTTTAATATGTGTGAATACATTATATAGGAGGTTAATAATATACCGGATGAGAATAAGATAATAGTTGGGGATAAGTTGTGGATCCCTTTGCCATGTAGCTGTGATGAGGTGGGTGGGGAGAGTGTGGTGCATTATGGGCACCTTGTGGAGTCAGGGAATAGTGTTGAAGGGATTGCTGACAAGTATGGCACTACACAACAAGTACTTCTAACTCTCAATGGCATTTCTGACCCCAAGACCCTTCAGGCTGGTCAAGTTCTTGATGTTCCCCTCAAAGGTATTCATCTATTCACTCAATTTCTCCAATTCTCCCTTTTTGTTTCCTTAATCACTTATCCAAATAGTGTTCTATTTCGCGACTAATGTTATTTTTTGTTTTTAATTTTTTATTTATTCAAGTGATATCTTATTGATATGAGACAGAAAATGAGATAATCTTAAAAACATATAATCTTTGTTCATTGCTCTTCCCTTTTTTTCTTTGTTGCTTATCAGACATTTCTTGTTAATTTCGTAATTAAGGTGATAATAATGTTTATTAATTTAATTTTTCATGTATGGTGTTTAATTACAATGTCAATTGTTCATATACCCTTATATTTCTATTTTTTAAATAGTTATTTCAAGGTACAAAGACATGTATATTTTATTTGATGTAGTTCTATTGGTACAGAGGATCCAGTTTGTGAGAGATAACATTGAAATCTTCCATTTCTCATCCAAAACTCAACATGAGAACTGCAATAATGTGTGTAGTAAATGTGCCGTATCCCTAGTTCCCCACCACCCACTTGGCACTTGAACCTATCCTTAATTGAGTCAACAAAACTCCATATCATCACAGCTATCATATTATGGCTTAAACTATACATATCATTATAACATCATTCGATTCATGTAGTTGTTCTATGTAGTGGAACTCAAGCTGATTATTGGTAGTTGGTTATTTCAAAGAGTTTCCTTCATTAAATTTTTGTGAACTTATTAATCAAAGTAGTGGAGACAATACATATACGTCAACTTTTAACTATTACTAGCTAATCAAGTAGAACCAAGTGTTAGATTCTGCAATTGCTGTTTATACTTATGTATGATTATGTAGTTGGACTTCACTGATTTTGTTACTTACTTGTATTGTACCAGCTTGTTCTTCAAATGTGAGAAATGACTCATTGGATTTTCCTTTGCTTGTTGCAAATGCTACTTACATCTATACTGCTAATAACTGCGTCAAGTGCAAGTGTGATTCCAGCAACAACAATATGTTAGTACTGAGTACCTTCCATTGTTATTTAATTTGGACAAATTCTTAGCTACATATATCAATTAACTTTTCTTGCTACTAGATCACTCTTTAATTTTTTTCCATATGGTAATGGTCATTTGTCGCATTCTTCAATGAAAATATGGTAATGGTTACTCTTTAACTTTTCTTGTTAATGCATCATTCTCTAATTTGTGTTGTGTTTAGATTACAATGTGAGCCATCATCACAATTCAAACCAACAAAATGGTCCATTTGCCCCTCTACGCAATGTTCGAGCAACTTATTCATTGGCAACATTACGTCTTCAGATTCCTGCAATAGCACAACCTGTGACTATGCTGGTTATACCTCGAAAAACATCTCTACAGTTCTTGCAACTCACTCCACTTGTGCTGCAGGTTAGTGCAAATTGGACTCTGTTATTTGTATAAAAGGGTTATGAAAGAGGGAGAGAAATGCTTGACATTAATATTGTGTTAGTATAATTAACGACATTAGGTGCGTTTGGAAGTTTTTTTAGCTAATTCTAGCACTTAATTATGTCATTTACCTTACAACACTCTTTGTAGCAGCTAATAATATGCTTTCTTTCTGATTGTTTTACCAGTAGCACCAAGTGGTTCAGATCCAGGGTCAGGAGCATCAAGGAGCAGCACCTTGCGAGTTTGGGTTTGGAGTAACCTTTTCATTGTCATTCACTTCATCCTCTTTTCTGTATATCTTTTTTAGTAAAACAATCAGAAGTCATGTTTATTCTTATTTGCTTTCCTTTTTATGGATGATTCCACTGTGATTTTCTTGGTTAAGGTAAATTGTTTCGTGATGGAGGGTGGCCGCAACTGAACCCTTTTTTTGTTCCTTTACAACATTTGTAACTGTAACATGTTTGGAAGTATAAGAGTAATATATGATTTTGAACTTCTCTATGTGTATCATTTAGCCACACTCGCCAAGACCCAGGCTAGCCGAGAAAGCTCTATGGTCCAGGCCAATGAACCACAACGTTCACACTCGTGCCATGCCTACTCAATAGGTTTTGTGGCTAGAGGGTCGCAATTTCGACTTCCTTAAGGCAACAACAGAAGCTTTTGTTTTATGGTAACAGCTTATTGAGTAATAATAGTTGTCAACATGCTTCTAAACTCTAAATGCTTATGTTTATTGTTCTTGCAGCTCTGAATTTAGTAACACCTTTCAGTGGAGATGTTCATACTTAAATTTTTCCTTTCTTACTAACAAGTCCTTCTATTAAAGAATGAACCAATTCTTATGTTCTTCTATTATAACTGGTAGAAATTTCACTTCCAAAGTAATCTAAATAATTTTTATGTAAGTCAAACAAATGCTGCAAGTAAAATGAGAAACAAACATTACAAAACAATGTCACATTCCTTATTCAAAACAGAGGAGAAAGCAAAGCAACATGGAACCAACTTGCAATGAATTAATCTACATACTCCAATATGCTCAATACATTGACCACAATTATAGCATCTACACCATCCTTTTCTTTCCACCAATTCTCCAAACAAAACATCATTCCTACTGAGTTGTCCACTCTCTTCACACCTATACCCTGCATGCCAAGGAATCTGGCACTTGAAGCAGAAGTAGTGCTTGCAATTGAGACAATTCACTTTCTTCACATACTTAGCTTTTCCTTGGCGTTCATCGATAACCAAGGCGAGCAGCGTTGATTTGGGCAATAAGAACGGTATTCGAACTTCAAAATAGTTGAAGTGCAAAGAGTATCACACCAGTTATCAAACAAATGTATGGAGATGATTGACTTGCAAAACAAAGGGTTTAACAGTTGCTTGCGGTTCAAGGCAGGATATGGGAAGTTCCCTATGTTCTCTTCCATCTTTGCTTTGTAAGAAATATGCCTCTTGTGACATGAATTGATATATTATTTCATTGTTTCATGACATAACTCTTGGATGAAGAGTCATCAATGAAATGTTAAGACTCTTGGAAAAGAACCTATATATAGTGTTTGATGGAAGCACTATACTAACAAGAAAAAGGATCATAAACATTGTCCCTATCTCTGCCCATAAAGATTGCTCTATCAGCCATCACTTAAGGAAGAGCATAGTAAGAACGGGAAGGAGATAGAAAAGTTACTCTATAAACCAAGAACACCAAACAACAAGTAAATGGAGGATCGAATTGCCATGGGGAAAGGTTAGTAATCTATAACTATTCTTATGGATGTGAAAACTATGATTTCTTAAGATCCATTTATACATTTTATACATGACTTCAAATAAAGTTTTCATGCTTCTATGTACTTAACAATGCAGTCCAAGCAAAAGGGGTGCACACAGTGGCTATTGTTATTGAAAACCTTGTCGGCAGATAAGGGCTCGATGCAAATCTCGCATGTTGGCAATGCGGCTTGGTTTTGATTGACAATGCCCTCCTCATTCACATCCCTATATCTATGGAGTTGCAGTGAGGTAACTACCCATGTTTTAATTTCTGATATGTAAGAACAGAATATAACATTTTGAAAATCAAATAGCTGCTATAATGTTGAGCAATTCTTGGTAACCTTTGCGCATGTAGTAATCAATGTTACTTATCATTAGGTTGTTCATATCCAAAGCATGATACATGTTGTAACCATAAAAAATGAGAAACACCCAAAATTCAAATATCAGAAGGGTTAAAAAGGAGCATATAATATGCATAAAAGTAGCAATGACTAAAACGATGACAATGTTGTGGAAAACAGTAAACAATACTTCTAGTGTTACAAGTGTTAATTTTTTTTATATTTTACGTCCTTTGTGAAATTAAGTGTTAAAAGGTGTATTGTGTACCAAAAAAATACCAAATAAAAAAAAGTAAGAAAAAGATGCGTTTGCCGGGAGTCGAACCCGGGTCTATTGCTTGGAAGGCAATTATCCTAACCGTTGGACTACAAACGCTTGTTGTTATAATGTTACAAAAGATAGTTATATTAATAATCTATGGTGGAAATAGTGATTAAAGTCTGAATCTTTCAGTAAGAAAATGTTAAAGTGCAGACTTTAAATTTATTGTTCGTGGTTGATATACAAAAATGTAATACTATATTCTTCTTGAGTACTTTTATTTACGGTTATCACCTAATGAATATCATACAACTTATTTCCACCCATAAATTATTATTGTGTATATTCGTTATGTATTCGTTATAGACATTTTTGGAATACTTATGAATTAGATCTTTTTGCCATAGTAAAGACACGTTATTAATCAAGAATGATAAAATTAATAAATTGTAAATAATATAATATATAAAAATGCCTGTAATGTTTATATACGGTTAGGAAAAAGATTTATACACAATCAATACTATTTATATTACTTATTTTTTTTTTTGAGAATCTATAATAATTAAAAATGAATTAACAATATATAAAACTTATTTTTTTCACTAAGGCAACTTTTGGTTATAAAATTGACAACATTTTTTGTCACCGGAAAACTCATCTTCAAGCTTTCTACATTACACGCACCAGTATCACTCTCATAAATCTACACTATAAATTAATTTCATTGATCTGATCTCAAATCCCAAATCTTAAACATTCCACACAATAAATATCCCAATTTTACATCAAAGTTTCAATCTTTACCTCTTCTCACAATTTCCATTCCATTTTTGTCATTCATCAATGTCACACATTCTACACCAAAGACCTCTTCAGAACCCATTATCTCACTCCTCATTCTCACCACTTTCTTCCACAAATCCCAAAAGACTCATTTCCCTTTCTAACCCCACAACCCTCCTTGCCCTCTTACTCCTCATTATGTTCATGGGTCTCTTATGCCCTTGGCTAGGTCTTATGTCCCAAAACACCATCTTCTCACTTTCAAAATCTTATTCTCATTCTTCGTCCAAATGGGGTCACTATACATTGGACCAAGCACTGAACTTTGTGGCAAAAAATGGGACTGTGATTGTTTGCATTGTGAGCCAGCCTTACTTGCCCTTTTTGAATAACTGGTTGATTAGTGTTACTAGGGAAAAGAGACAGGATATGGTTCTTGTTATAGCTGAGGATTATGTTTCATTGGATAAGGTTAATGAGCGTTGGCCTGGTCATGCTGTGATCATTCCACCTGTGCTTGATGCTGAAAATGCTCATAAGTTTGGTTCTAAGGTTTGCAACTTATGTCTCTTTTTGCATTTGGGTAGTTGTGTTTTATTAGTAAAAGGATTTGTAACTTAATTTAATCTGATTTGCCAATTATAAGAGTTTGACTTTATTAATTGTATTTTCTGGCTTAGAAAGCACTAACAATACTTCAATATGGTTGCCGTATAGGTTCTGGTATTTGATACTTCTCAGATCATGGTTTTAAATTGTGGTTCTAGTCAATATCATTGTGGTCACCTCGTTTCGGATTGCGGCCATTGTGGCGTGAAAGTTTTGTGTGGCAAATATTTGTTTTTTAATCTATAGCGGTTTGTTGTGGCTCGATGCACCTGTAGTCCTGTACTATGCAGCCACATTGTGGTCTGATGTGGCTGAGTCACCATTTTGTTGTGGTCCTTTTATGTGATATGTAACCACAACACAATTGTGGGGTGATGCAGTTGGGGCATAAGCACAAGTGTAATATTGCAGCTCTACAGTGTAGAATCTTGCTTGGTGCACTTATTTACGTCTGTTAAGTAGATACCCCAATAATTAGATAGACGATAGTATCTCATTGTATCTGTAATATCTATTGCTGACTTATGAAACATTGATGTCTTTATTCGAAGTTAGGATTTGTTTTTATGTTAGTATTTGATTAATTTTGGTTGTGGTATTTTAGCCTTGTCGTGTCCTTATGATGTTTAGGACTTCCCGTATTTGTGGATCAGTGTTGTGTTGTTTCCATGTTCAATCGTATCTTTACCTATTTTCTGTCTTAAAAATGTGCTTTCGTGATCTGTTGGTTTCAATTAATGTTACTATCTTGGACGCTTCATGGAAATGTAAAGATATATTTGTCATCTGAGGTGGTAGTTTTCACAGTTATGTCTGTGGTGCTAATGGTTGTTTGATCCATTTCTTTCCTATTCGGTGCTGATCTTCATGGCTATGTCTGTGGTGGTATTAATTATTGGATCCATTGTTTGTTTCACCATATAGGGTTTCTTCAACTTTACAGCCAGGAGGCCAAGCCATCTGCTTAAGATTTTGGAGCTTGGATATAATGTAATGTACAATGATGTTGATATGGTTTGGTTAGCTGATCCACTTGCTAAATTGGAAGGGAATCATGATGTGTACTTTACCGATGACATGACAGCTGTCAGTTTTCCCATATAATTTCATTTCTTTTTTATGCTTCCTTTCAATTTTTATATCGTAATAACTCTGAGTTACTTCAATGCTGGGAACTTGTTGGCTAGGATGATGCTTTTGCTGTGTGCTCACTGCTCAATAGCCATGGTTAATATTGCCTCTATTGGTTTGAGACTTTTATTAAAACTTGAATGTGAGATTTGCGTTTGTAGTTTAATGATATTTAAGCAGCTTATTTATTTTATTATCTTATGATTTTGTCAGACGAAGAGTTAGTGCAATCTTATTGAAGTCTGGGTTAAAAATAGTATTATTATGACTAGATATTGTTCTACATACACTTGAAATACCAATTTAAATTTAACCGATGACCAATAGTTCCATATTGTTGGGCCTAAAGAATATAAAAGTAAAATGGTTTTCTTGTGTAATAAATTCTGACCTAAAGACTTCGGACTGCTCTTGCTTTATCCTCCTTTCGTTCATGTACCTTGACTTATGACTAACACATGATTGTAGTGTTAATGTTTGTGGCGGTTAAAATGCAAACATCAGTAGCCTGTATCCTGAATTCCTGATTCAACTCCTTTTTGTGAATCTTATGGTGCATGAGCTCCCACCTAGTAGGGCCAAGAGGGTAGATATATGCAGCTTTACCACCGGAAGTATTTTGTGAATCTTTGAATCAAATATATGCAGAGGAAACATGTTAAGATCCAGGATAAAACATTACTCGAAAAAGACATGTAGAAGTTCAATTGATATAGTTCTCCTACTTGTCTGCTCCTTTTAGGATTTTCTTTCCCATTAGAGATTATTTAAATGTATTTGAACAGTCAACGGAACATTTGTTGTGATCTATTGGGGGACATTCTGATGCATGGTGTACCCTAAATTGCATCCACAAGATTCTTGTGAATCAGACTGATACTTTTATATTCTGATGCATGGTTCTGTTTTTGTTATTGTAATTTTAACTTTATTCTATTTTATTTCTTGGTGAGATCAGATCAAACCGTTGAATCATTCTCATGATTTACCACCACCAGGAAAAAAGGGTCGCCCTTACATATGTAGTTGCATGATTTTCCTTCGCCCTACTGATGGAGCAAAGCTAGTTTTGAAAAAGTGGCTTGAGGAACTTCAGCTTCAGCCCTGGTCTAGAGCAAAGAAATCCAATGACCAACCGGCTTTTAACTGGGCTCTAATGAAGACTGCAAAAGAGGTTTTTACATTTTTTTAATTTCCTTCCAGTTTGTATAACTTTCATACACTACAACAACAACCAAACCTTTATCAGTCAGCAACATGTCGATGCCATAATGCTCTATAATAAATCATGTTTATTGGCAAAGCAGAAAACAATGTAAATGCAGGAAGGGGTTTTTTTGTGATGCATTATGAATAACATAGCCCAAAATCCTTTTATGAATGAAATGCTAAAAGTAAAATAACAAGTTTATTGACTCTGGAAAATGTGTATTACACTTTTCTTGTGTCATTCTGATCCTAAAATGTTCTCTGCTTCAATGGTTCTAAGATTTGTAATTTTGTGCTAAAAGCTTGATCTCAAATCTGATATGTAACCAGGTTTAAATGATTGAGTACATTTTCCCCAAGAGTGAGTAAATTTATTTTTAATTCTTCAGAACATCTGAAATATAACCCCCCCCTTGATATTTTTCCGATGACTTCATGCAGGTGGATTTGTACCTTCTGCCACAGGCTGCATTCCCTACAGGCGGATTATATTTCAAGAACAAGACATGGGTTAAAGAAACTAAAGGAATGCATGTTATAATTCATAATAACTACATTGTAGGTTTTGAGAAGAAGATAAAGCGATTTCGCGATTATGGTCTCTGGTTGGTGGATGATCATGCAGAAGAGTCTCCTCTAGGCAGATTATGATCCTTAGTAGATTAGACAAGTTTATCATCATCAACTTTGGTCCAAGCATTTAGATTCAGAACATGCTTCATCCTTCTTGCTTGGTGGACGTTGTCAGAAGAAATTATAACTCATGCTGTCGACACATGCCATTCGGGGAATGAAGGGTTGGCAAACATGATCTTTTGTTGTCATTTTGTGAAGAAAAATGTGTTCACAAATGACAGATTTTGTTTCAAGGGTCCCTACAAGAAAAAGGTGGTAGATTTCATCTGTTTCTTGTGGTACCTTGTGATTGATGTACATTGGTATAGAGGGGAAAATGTGATTCCGCTGTAAGCAATATTGAATTAACATATATGAAATATATTTTTTTCCACTTCCCCCAATGCATATGTAGGAATACTAAATTAGCATTTAAACATGCTTGGTTTTTTAGAGACAAAAGAAAATATAAAGTAATAGGAAATACCAAATAAATAAAAAGGAGCATATAATATGCATAAAAGTAGCAATGACTAAAACAATGACAATGTTATGAAAAACAGTAAACAATACATCCTAGTATTAAGTGTTAAAAAAAAATTATTTTATGTCCTTTGTGAAATTAAGTGTTAAAAGGTGTATTGTGTACCAAAAAAATACCAAATAAAAAAATGTAAGAAAAAGATGCGTTTGCCGGGAGTCGAACCCGGGTCTATTGCTTGGAAGGCAATTATCCTAACCGTTGGACTACAAACGCTTGTTGTTATAATGTTACAACAAGATAGTTATATTAATAATCTATGGTGGAAATAGTGATTAAAGTTTGAATCTTTCATAGTAAGAAAATGTTAAAGTGCAGACTTTATATATATTGTTTGTAGTTGATATGCAAAAATGTAATACTATATTCTTCATAAGTACTTTTATTTACCAATTTTTCTTCTAATTTTTTTTACTTACAAAACACACTTATTTATGATTTGGACTATGTTATACTTTATGTTCAAATTCTATATGTCGGGATTGTACTTTAAAGTGATGGTGAAGCACGTGCCATGAAATGGATTTCCACAACAAAGGGAGGGAAACTTCAAATAACAAAGAGTAAGCATTCTAAGTAAAACAATGGACAAATGGCGGCACCTTATTAGACATAATTAATTATAACACCGTTTAATTAGAATAATATTATTACACCATTTAATTACTCAAGTGTTTATAAATTAATTTACCTATGAATATTATTCATTTCAATGATGTTAACAAAAATGACTAGGAGCTCATTACATCTAAAGAACGAATGCAATATGAAAATGGTCAAATGACCAAGTTTTAAGACAACTCAAATGTTGTTCATCCTTGTACACAAAGACAAACATGAAAAATGGGAAAGTATACACTCTTCAAAGTTTAGACATGTATGAGCTTTCCATCTAGAACAGGCATTCCATATAGCACCTTTATATTGAGCTTTTTGGAGTTTTCAAATGCTCTCTAGAAAATGAGCAAAGCTAGGGTACTTAGGCTCCCAGCCGACTTCGCCACGGGTTCTTGTGTTGTTTAATCTCTTACCTAGATGATCATTAGTTCCTGTAAAGGCAGAGATAAAAGGAAATTATACTTTGTACCAAAGACAATAAAGCTAATTATTCTTTGAGAAACAAAACTAATATCTAAAGAAGAGAAGAAAGCACAATGAAATGGATATGGATCAACTAATAGTGATAGTAGATTCTCAGTTTCAGAAACATTTTTCAGTAACAAATACAGAACTCACCAGTAAATTTATCGAACTTTTTACTGAACTTCCCACTTTTGTTAACTAGATCCATCATTTCTTGTCTGAAAACATATGAGAAGTGTGTAAGATTATTCTCAACCAAAACAAACAGATTAGAACAATCTGATGCATTGGTATAAGACGATGCAAATGGAAATATTGTAAGAATAGTTGGTCAATGTGAATGCCATTTGACAAGAAAAAACATCTGACCTAGATAAAGGATGATTATCACAGCCCAAGAAAATCTGTCCACGGAACTTCTTCTTCAAGATCGCAACTGAGAGAGAAGCTGCATCCTGGTGTGGAAGTGTGTCAAAATGAGCATAATGAATCCATCACATGTTAAAGAAAAGTATAGGAGAAAATATCAGTTTGGAATAAGGAAAGATATATCAAACCATGAAATACAAACATGAAAAAAATTTGCAAGTGAGATTAGAATTTACAAAGCAAACAAAGGTGACAGACCCAAGGCAAAGCCAAATACAATATTTAAGTCCTAGGTTTCTAACAAACCTAGTTCTTTGATAATGTAATGATTACAAAATACATAGTTTTCACTTGACCAAGCACAACACTAACTCAAACTCTCAAAGCCAAGAAGGCTATTTCTTATAAACAAGAAAAGACTCAGAAGCCCGTGAACCAAAACTAGAGCATTTAAGTATCAGCAAATAACATGAGTGGTCACATGCTACAATATGCTTAATCTCAAGAAGCTCCATGAGGGCAGAAATTCCACAAGCCCCGGTATATATACTTTTGTTTTGTTCATTAAAATCTATTTTTTCTTAGTCACTTGTGTTTAACCCACTAATAGTCTTCAGTGGATGTAATCTTTTTTAATCGTGGTATGCAGATTTCGTGAAGAATGGGCCGACTGAGTTTTTAAATTGAAGTTCATTAACCCCCTACCCCCCTCAAGCCATCTTTACAAACATAATAAACTTCAATAACATTAAATAACAAGTATAGGGAAAATAAGGAAAGTAAATACATAAAATAACTAGAGATGAAAATGCAATCTGACCTCATAATGTATAAGATTCAGGATGTGATCAGGACGACTATCAACAATGCCCTTCTCTAAATAATAGTTGTGTGCGCCTCTATCTGCTTTGTGTAATTGGTCAAGGTTGCCATGAGATAAAAGCGTAGTAACAATAATTACTCAGATTAAAAAATTCCCCCGATCTTAATAATATGAACCCCATAAAGGATATATAAAGCCCTGCCAATCTTAGAACACAACCACCAAACTCCAGTATCACATTTTCAGCTTTAAGAAGGACATCGATCCTGGGAACCCTCCCAATTGGTACAACAGGAGTATCCTAAAATGAAGCATATCCCATTAGGATAATTAGCAAACACCAGAGCTCCAAAGGAGGGAAAATACGACCTTTCAAGCTGAAAACGTGAATATAAATAGGAAGAGAAGTAATGTAATTGCACAAATTAAGCAATTAAAAGAATCTGCAAGTATTGTACTATTATATGGAAAAAGAAGCCTGAAGTTGATGTAGATAGGAATTATCTCCTTGATTTAAATCAAAACACGGAGAAAAAAGACTGACAGCAAAAGAATATGGCACTCTGGATGTATGACCCACCTCATCACATGGTCCATTATCACTACAATCATATGGAGCAGAGCTGGACGTAAATAAGATACAACCTTCACCATTCCAGCTTGATGCAGCTAGCCTGATTAGTTAACAATCCACATCAACGCATGAGCTCATAAGAAGACAACAACTACACTATAAAGAAGCAGAACATTCAAATGGTAGATATGAAATTGATGCCCGTGTCTGCCTCTGAAGGTCAAAGTAAACATGCAACCAACCAGTTAACTTAAAAAGGGATGAGAGTTTTGTGATGGCAAGACTACATATTACATTCTCCCCACATCAAATTTTGTTTCATTTGTGCATCGTGTTCCTTGGTTACTACTTGTAAACAAAGAAACTGATAAGATGTTGATAGATATTTGTCTGTTATGAATGTCAAAGTTCTCAATATAATACGAAATCATTCAAAGTAAGCAGTGAAATACTATGAGAACATTCATGACTGTTCACTGATTAGAAATATTCAATTCTTTTTGTGCTTTTGAAGAGAGTTTATACTTTATAAGTCAGCAAAATACATTACCACAATGAATGGATGAAGTGGCACAAAGGAAAGGTTAACTTAGAACAGAAAATCTAGATATAGCAGTAGTACAATGCCACAGTCAACAATTTTCTAGGATTCATTATGCAAAACTCAGGAGTTTCTTGGTAAAAAGTTTCTGGCATGAATTATATATTTTGTATCTATGCTACATGATAATGCTCATGAAAATACTTCCGTCATTTGATAATAAAAAAAATGGGATATTGTTTATTCAGGTAATTTGCAAGATATAGCATAATCAATCAACAACAACAATCAAAGTCTTTTCCCACATGGTGGGATTGGCTAATGGATCAGGTGCATCACTTGTTTTATAAAAAATAAATCCCCTGATAGGTTACTTCGGTCTAAATTCTTCCTAATGGTAATGGTTTAACCTGTTTTTCTTAGTCTTTCTCTCCCTCTAGTTACAGGGCTAACATCCGCTTGAGCAACTCTTCTAATTGGAGCTTCTATGACTCTTCTATTGCCGAATGTGTATGACATGGACAAAGCTATAGTGCAACCATCATACATATAAAAGGTTCACATCGAAGGTTGTCAAGAACTACCGACTCCAAAAGCTTAAGCTATTAACATACCCTCATGCAAGACTCCTAAGGGCTTGAGACATGGACGACGCATAAGTCCACCTACCTCATGCTCAAATTCAGCATTTAATTAAAGGAATGTGGTGGCAAGGGTCAAACTCTAGAACACTTGGTCAAAGAGCCATGTTCGTTAGCACAAGTTGACAACTAAAAGCCATGGAAAAAAACTAGCACTTCACACTTAATAAAGTTTAAGGCACATTGATTAGAGTGATACCATATCCATTTCCTACCAAATCACGTGCCGATGGAAACAAGTCTAAGATTGCTCACCTAATATTATCAGCATAGTCTGGGGTCCTGGAAGGCGGGGCACAAAAAATTACATTTGGAAATTTGTGAGTTGATTCTATCCATTTCAACGACGGGTTGATACCTAATTGGATCAACTCGTTGTGATGATCAGTGGTCATTGTCTGTCCAAAAACTTGACAGCCAGGAATTTCCTGCTCGCAGGCAGATACATAATTATATAAAAGTATATGATACTGAATGCTGATAATAACAAAACCAATAAGCATATCGAAATCACAACAAGTATAATGAAGAAAAATGTCAAAAACTCACAATATTCAACATCTTTATCCTTATACTATATGTTTACCTTAAAATTTTGAGTTAAACTAACAACTTAGCCTTGAAATTCTTTTTTTCACTTATATAGCTGCTCATTGTAATTAATGTAAGAGTTAATCCCTGAATTTATAACATCCATATCAAGTTAGAACCATTTGCTTAGTTTTTTACTTAAAAAAAGAAACAAGATAAAATCATTCTAACATTCATATGCTCGTTTAGTTAGATACTTAGACTTTTGCTAAATTGTTTATCTCTGGAAAAAAAAAACTGAAGCTTTTAGGTTCTTTTAAAAACCATACTACCATACGTGGAAAATCAAATTTTCATGCACAACTTCATATGAATCTTTTTCATGCACAACTTCATTCGAATTTTATACATTTAAAGGCTAACTTATAAACATATCTCTTTACCCCGTGGGTAAGGAAGTAATCACTTTTGAGCCGTGACTGCTCCTCCCAACAAGTATCACTATCAGGAATCGAAACTTAAACCCTAAACCATGAACCCTTGAAGAATACTAAAATACCACTTTAGTCCATAAAAAATAATCTGAAGCTAAGATTAAAGAGTAAATGAAACAAAACCTGTCGCCATTTCTCAGCAACCAAACGACCAAGAACTCCAGGACCCACAACAAGTAAGTCATTGTCTCCAATTGAAGGAGGAGATGAAGAGAGTGATTCTTCGGTGGGTGTGAGTGAATCCTGTGAAACCTGCAAATGGGTTATCCTGGGTGTGGAAAAAGATGAAAACTTTACTCTGCAATGAGAGAATGGATTTGAACTAAGGGGTAACCCCAGACACAGAGTGTTAGAGAAATTCCCACAAAAGTGTATAGGTTTTAGAACAGCATTTGTAGTTGTGAAAGTGAAACACAAAGTGGTTCCCATCATAGTGATTTCTGTTTTGGATAGATTGGTCTCACTGTATTTTCTTATTTATGAAATTGAAAATTTGAAGGATATGGAATTATGGATTGGGTTTTATTTGTTGTAAGTACCTATTTGGATCCTTTGGGGGACTAAAAGCCAATCTGATAAATTTAAATTATTATTTTGGTCCCAAAGTTTTGAAATATCGGTCATTCCATTTTTACTTGCCTCTTAATGTTAACAGAATCACCATGTGGTATGTTAACTACACACGTGTTAATTTTTTCATGCTGAAAAGTTTTATCAACTCAACAAAAAGATGTAGCATGATATTAGATTGAGGGTCAAATTGTATTTGATTAAAGTTTAACAAATATTTATGATCATGTCACTATCACTTGTAGATGTAGTCATACAATTTAGAAACAGTATCATATCCTTCATGCAAGGTTTTTGAAGCCCATCATATTTCCGTCCCATTTTATCCTACAACTTCTTGTCCAACCAGGAAAAAAACAGCTTTTTTCTGATTTAGAGATGAATGAATATGTAATAAAGATTCATAGTTGAAAGATTTTATGTCATTACATTTAAAATAAACTTCATATATTAAGTAAAGAAATACTTATTATAAGAGGTAATCATAGATCTCGAAAGAGATTAGTTTATTACCTATAAAGTGAGAGATATCATTGGTAGTATAAAAAGAAAACACTGAACTACCTTATGGGACAAACAAATCATGTAATTAGGTTATTTTACAAAGCTAACAAACTATGGCTGCCCTTCACTCTTTTCCTTTCGTCTATAGTAATATTTAACCAGGTTGGAAATCTAACTGTTCATATAAAAAATGAAACCAAACTATAAAAAAGAAGTCTTGTATTGGCACTATTCTTTGGTACCAAGAGGGAATGGTTGGTAATTTATGCAGATTGGTAGATGATGAGTGCCCGGTTGAAGATGAAGGATCAGGAGATCTAGTCGGTATGTTGTCTAGACTCGCCGGGGGAGATACCTGAAAAAGTTCTCTGACGATCAAGTCACTTGAGTATTCTAGAGAGATGATGAGAGTAAATAAGAGAGAATTTTGAGCAATAAGTGTAGCAATAAATGAGAAAATGAGAATTAATTATACTTCATGTGTGGTCTCTTCTATTTATAGAGTTTAGGAAATGCTGAGATGACATCTGATCATTGACCAGCATTTAACGGGTACAAGGGATGTACTCTGGTCGTTCTTGCTTGACCTGTGGATATGCTCTTGTCGAGTTGTCGGGGGCAGGTAGAATGTGCAGGCGACATGATAGGCGATTTGTTGTCTCACATTGATGGCGAGTCAGCAGCGTATTAAATGGTATGTCAAAGGTGGATTAAATAGCATGCTAGAGGTGCATTAAATAGCGTGTCAGAGGCATAAAGTTTGCGCCAAGAACATTTATGGCATCTGCCACGAGTGGACCCATCTAAGGCGAGTAACAAGGATACACAGAATGTTGCACATGATACTCGGAGTAGAAGGGGATAGCCCAGGTATGACCGGGATGGAACAGTTACCCACAGTCTATTAGGTTGGTCAGAGATTATCGGATTGATAGACTTTTTAGGGTTGATGGCCCGGGTATGACCGGGCTGGAATAATTGCCCCCAGTCTATGAGGTTAGTCAGTGATGACCGGGCTGGTAGACTTTGACCACTCTAATTTGGCCCAACGGAATAGGGGTAGGTCTTTTAGATAAGTATAGGGGTAGTCATGATGGCTAAGGGTTTTCGTCAAACATGTGGGGAGATGCTTGACGTTTCATCTGAGCCTGGAATGATAGATCGACGCGTCTGATCGTTTCAGTTCTGTTGTCTGGATTTCTGTGTTACCATTGGATTGTCCTTGAGCGATTCTGAACGGGTGGATGCGCGTTTTGGGTTGGGCTCTTTGGGGGATCTGAGCTTGGATCTCCCCCTATAAATATGGGTTATTTTCTTCATTCTTCTTCACTTTGCCTTTTTTTGAGAAATTGTCTCATGCCGAGCACACACACCGCTTGGATCCGATCTTCCTCCAGAATCTTCTATTTCCACCAACTCGATAACTTCTTTTTCTCCCTCGCTTTTTAATAATATTTTAACCAGTCATGACAACGTTAGGCGGTGATTCAAGTCCCAATGAGGTGGAGATCTGGTCTGGACATCCACCCATTTTATTAATATAACTCGTCGTCATCGCCAACGAGCCCCACATGTTGCCGCCCCGGGCAGTAGTCGTTCCTCTTGGAGGCGAACTGACTAGTTATCCCTGTCAGCCTTATTACATGATATGAGGAAGAAAAAGGCCGGACATGGGGCCGCCTTGATTGACCAGGCGACTTTCTCAAAGAAGTGGTGTCTAGTCTTGGATAGTATGTCCAGCTCGGATTCTGATACTTCTTCTGATGGCAGGTCTACCATGGGGCGAAATTTTGCTGATCGTGCCAATCAATTCGTTATCCCTAAGGACATGGCGGGTAGCCACTGCCGCTATTGGTGGGTTGATCAAGAGGTTAGGGGAACCCCATCCTATTTCCCATCAGATGTATGCCTATCGGTGGATGTGTTGACGCAACCGACTAACGACATCCATTGGTATCCTCATACTGCTCAGGAGCGAGTTTGTTGGGACATTCTATTCGACACTAAGAATAAATGGAGCTTTTATATGTACGAGCAAGTCTGCCGACGGATATGGGTGAAAATCCCCTTCGAAGGGTGGTATACAGAGGTGTTGCAACATCTTCAGGTAGCCCCCTCTCAATTGCTTCCCAACTCGTGGGGTTTTATTCGTGCATTTAAGCTCTTTTGTGGGGTCATGGAATGACCTTGCACGTTCCAGTTATTTTTATGGATGTTCCGGGTGACTCATAGTTCCAACAAAGACGAGGCTCGGGCTAGACGTCGCGGGTGGACATCTCTTCAATCCCGGAATGGACAGGCTCTATTTCTCCCTTTTGAGGGTTCCATGAAGAACTAGAAAGGTGGTTTCTTTCGTGTCGAGGCCTAGGGGACACACCATACTTGTGTGTATGGCCTTGGCAACGTCCCTCTTTTTCCCTTTTATTGGAATGGGGGGATTCACCAAAGGCTTGCCAACTCTTTTGGTTTCTTGTATGATCAACTGGATGATCAGGAGAGGAGGACGACGGATGAGATGTTAGCTTGGGTTGAGGAGGGTTGTTCTATCATCTTCTACAAGTTAGTTCAGGGCGACCAAGTTTTTGAAGAAGCAATCAGTATCATCTTATTATCTATACCTTCCTTTTATTTTTTGTCATTTATCTGACCTTTTTAGTTTGTTTCTTTCAGTAGTGACAATGAGGGATCAGGCTGACCGGAGCATGCTTCTGAAGCGGGCGACTACTAAGAGGAAGGACACAAAAAGCAGCAAGCGTCCCAGGCCGAGTTTACCTACCCGGGTTGAGGGTCCTCCTTCCACTCCTTGGAGGGAAGCTGTCTATGCTAGTGGTTCAGAGGGGACTACTATAAACCAGTCAATCCCTATCACGGTCGTGCCTCCTGAATCTGCCTTTGGTCAATCAATTGACCTAACTGATGAGTCTGCCAGCCCTCCTAAAGTGGCCTTGGTGGAGGGTATACAACCGGAGAGGCAGAGGTCAGACAAGTCCTTTGGCAAGGGTAAATTTGGCCCCCTCCGCCTCAAGACTACTTACAACATCACCAAAGTCTTTGACGAGGGCTTGGTCAACCTGATAGTGAATGGTGTTATGAATGGGGTCCCTTTGGTGGACTTGTTGAGGAGGACCCAAGAGGCGGGGGTCTTGGTAGCTTAAGTCGCCAAATATCTTGAAGGTGAGGGGGTGCTCGCCACCCCGGGTTGGGGAAAATGCTCTGGCCAACCTACAAGAACTTCGTTCGGGTGAGCTCCATGAATTGAACGCCAAAGTTGTGAAGAACTTGGAGGCCCAGAACCTCTCGGCCGCTGAGCAACTCTCTACAATGTCCCAATAGTTGAAGGATGCTCGGGAAGCTGAGATGCTGGCCAAGATAGATGTGGGCGCCGCTAAATAGGAGGCACATTCTCTGGCTAACCGGTTTGGTTGATCCTGATGCTGTCTGGTCTTGGACCAGGATAGATGCACGAGTTACCCCCGACGGTGGGCTCGTCATGGATGAAGATGAAGGCCTTATTGCCCTCCTAGTTCCAACCAGAGGCGGCAGGGGAGACTAGTTTTAGTTTTTGTTTTTTGTTTTGTTTTCGTACTTTGTATTTTATCTCTTTTCTATCAATGAAGGTCTTTGTCTTATTGACTGAAATAATTGAATTGGTTAATCAACCAATCAGATAATTAATGATTTGGGTAATCAATAACATCTATTTTTGAATCTAATTGGTGTTGAGGTGATAGTTGATCGGAATCTCCATTATTGAAATAAATGAGAATATTGAATAGTCCTCAAATAGTAAATGATCGGGTAATTGATAAGTGTGAAATTATACTATATCTGTATTGCATTTAACTTGTATTTTAGGACATAATTAGGACTTTATGATTGTTTTTAGCTTTTATTTCTCTTTGTTCGGGTTGAGCAGGTGTTTTTATCTATGTTGTGCAGTTTGGATGGATTAAAGCAAAAAAGAGTAGAGATTGGGTGCAAAAAGACTGAATTCAGTATTGAGGCTATGCGAAGAACAATTGAAGGACCAAAAAAGTCATAGATGTTATATTATATTTTTTTTTTGTAGATTTGTTTTGTTGGGCTTAACCCAATATTTTTTAATTAGGATAAATAAGGGTTCTCCGTCAAAGATTTTATTTTTATTTTTTTACATTATAATTCTCTAATCTATAATTTGGATTCTCTTCTACATAATGAGTGAATAATTCCCTTTGTTTCTAGGATTGGGGCTCTGCCATTTTACATTCAATAAATACTTGTTCTTACTTCTATTTCATTGAGTGTGGTGATTTTAATCATTAAACTGAGTTTTATTCGTGTGAGTTATCTGGGAAACAAATTACATTGGGGAAGGACCGAGAGGTGAACCCAACTATCCAACCATTTAGTTATTCAAATTAGAATCCTAATTCACGAGAGTAGTATTAGGATTCCCGGTGGTTTCCAGAATTCACATTGGGTTGCTACGAAGCGATTGGATAGAAAGATCCAAGTAAAGGATTTGATTGATAATTGTACCACGAGAGTAGGTGTGACTTCAATTGAGTACACATGCCGGAGCTCAAGAGAGGATGTCACATATCAAAGAGCAATTCACTCTCACAACTTGAAGTTCATGAAAAGGAGCAAAACAATGATTTGCGAGTGTAAAGGTGGTAACTCTTATCCTGGGAACTCTTCCTAAATTAGATTTCAATCCTTTTTGATTATTTTCATAATTATTCTTGACAATTGTTCTAAATTCAATTTTATTCCTTATTTTAGTTAAGTATAAATTAATTGTTATAATTAAAGGAGTTTTCTAGTCATCGTGGGATCGATATTTTATTAATTGACGACATAATTGTGCACTTGTGATTTGCCCTATCAAGTTTTTGGTGCCGCTGCCGGGGACTGTGTCAAAATTTCTTTAATTCTCAATTAATTCATTACTTTATTCTAGTGTATTACACGTTTTCATTTTTCTTGGTACCTCTGCAGGTTTCACATTTGGTTTATGCGAAGTTCATATTACTATTCAGAGCCAGAAAGAACTTTTTGTAGAAGAATAAGGCAACAAAGAGAAAGAGCAAAAGAAAGATGTGCGCGTGTACAAACAATGGTTGAATGAGATGAAAAATCATTTCGCGACTATGCAGCCCCTAATGCTCGTAGAGATGAAAAATCATTTCACGTCCTGGAATAATTCGCCTAGTTATTGAGGTAGAGAACTTTTCTTTGCCATATGCTCTGATCCAAATGGTGATGCAAAACCAATTTGGAGGTGGAGCTCATGAAGATCCTAATGCCCATATTGACCAGTTCTTGGAATTCTGTGAGACAGTGAGGATTCACGGGGCTTCTAAAGATGCTATTCGTCTCCACATGTTTCTATATTCCCTTAGAGACAGAGCTAAGACGTGGCTAAGGAATCAAAATGTTGAAATTCAAGCAACATGGCGAACTTTGGAGGAGGCTTATCTCAACAAATACTTTCCTCCTTCCAAAACTGTGCACTGTAGGCACCTCATCCACAACTTGAGTCAAAAGGATGGGGAGTCAATTGCTGAAGCTTGGGAAAGATTAAATGAGTTGACTGAAGTTTGCCCTCATCATGGTATTCCACCTTGGATGCTGGTTCAGAACTTCTACAGTGGGCTAGACTTTCCATCACAACAACTATTGGACTCTTCAGTAGGGGGTGCCTTTATGTGCTAAGGAATTGATGATGCTTCAAAGATCATAGAGAATGTGGTTTCTAATCATCACCAATGGGCGAATGAGAGGAGACACCATCCAAGAAGAGACTATATTGCACAATATTCATGCAATCAGATGAAGAAGGTAATTTCCACGCTAGAGAACCTTTCTCAAAGGTTTGGAAAGCTATAAAAGTGTCATGCTAATGTTATTGGGTCTATTGCAACATGTGAAGGGTGTGACCAAAAGGACATGAGTGGTCTGAATGCAAACACTTCACTGAACCTGAACATGGAGCATTGACTAATAAACAACCTGAATCATGTAACTACTATGACTACAAGGAGAGGAGCGAGCAACAATTCAACCCACCATACAGGCAGAACAATCCCAACCTTTCTTGGAGGAGCAACAACACTCTGAATCATCAATACCAGGATGAACCAGGTAACAGGAAACCTCCAACAAGGTTTCCACAAGAATAATCTTCTCCTACTCTTAAAACAATCCCAACCTTTCTTGGAGGAGCAACAACACTCTGAATCATCAATACCAGGATGAACCAAGTAATAGGAAACCTCCAACAAGGTTTCCACAAGAATAATCTTCTCCTACTCTTAAAACATTAATGGAGGGTCAAGAAAAATTTCTTGCTAACCAAAATAAATTTCATGAAGATCCAGTCATGATTAATAAAAAAAATTCAAACATGCTCAACGACTTGAATTCCAAAATAAAAAACCTGACCATCCATGGTAAAATGCTGGAAACACAAATTGCCCAACAAGCTAGTAATCCTAATAGACAAATAGGGATATTTCCAGGACATCCAGAATAAAATCTAAATAATGATCATTGTAAAGCTGTCAAATTAAGGAGTAGAAAGGAACTAAGTGATATTCCTCAAATTAGGAAAAATGCACAAGTGGAAGATGAACATACTAAGACACAACCCCCTTAAGGGGAGCAAAATTTTGAAAAGATGTCTAACTATATAGCTCCTCCACCATATGTACCACCAGTTCATTTTCCCCAAAGATTAGCAAAGACAAAATTAGAAAAGAAATTTGGGAAACTTTTGGATATTCTTAAGAAATTATATATCAGCTTATCCTTCACTAGGGCACTTGAGGAGATGTCTGCATACACAAAATTTCTTAAGAATATTTTATCTAAAAAAGAAGACTAGATGATTATGAAACAAACGCTCTAACTGAAGAGTGTAGTGCTTTAATTCAAAATAAATTACCTCCTAAATTAAAAGATCCTGGTAGTTTTTCTATCACATGTTTAATTGGAAATACTAGTTTTGATCTCGCCTTATGTGACTTAGGGGCAAGTTTGAGTCTCATGCCCTTATCTGTATGCAAAAGGTTGGAAGTGGGTGAACTAAAACCCACTACTATATCACTTCAATTAGCAGATAGGCCAATTAAATTCCCTATAGGCATCTTGGAGGACATTCCTATCAAAGTTGGGAAATTTTTCATTCCAACAGATTTTGTAATACTAGAGATGGAAGAGGATTCACAAATCCATTTCCAGGACATCCAGAATAAAATCTAAATAATGATCATTGTAAAGCTGTCAAATTAAGGAGTAGAAAGGAACTAAGTGATATTCCTCAAATTAGGAAAAATGCACAAGTGGAAGATGAACATACTAAGACACAACCCCCTTAAGGGGAGCAAAATTTTGAAAAGATGTCTAACTATATAGCTCCTCCACCATATGTACCACCAGTTCATTTTCCCCAAAGATTAGCAAAGACAAAATTAGAAAAGAAATTTGGGAAACTTTTGGATATTCTTAAGAAATTATATATCAGCTTATCCTTCACTAGGGCACTTGAGGAGATGTCTGCATACACAAAATTTCTTAAGAATATTTTATCTAAAAAAGAAGACTAGATGATTATGAAACAAACGCTCTAACTGAAGAGTGTAGTGCTTTAATTCAAAATAAATTACCTCCTAAATTAAAAGATCCTGGTAGTTTTTCTATCACATGTTTAATTGGAAATACTAGTTTTGATCTCGCCTTATGTGACTTAGGGGCAAGTTTGAGTCTCATGCCCTTATCTGTATGCAAAAGGTTGGAAGTGGGTGAACTAAAACCCACTACTATATCACTTCAATTAGCAGATAGGCCAATTAAATTCCCTATAGGCATCTTGGAGGACATTCCTATCAAAGTTGGGAAATTTTTCATTCCAACAGATTTTGTAATACTAGAGATGGAAGAGGATTCACAAATCCCAATCATATTAGGTAGACCCTTTTTGGCTACTGTTGGTGCTATAATTGATGTAAAGAATGGAAAACTTTCCTTAAGCATAGAGGATGAAAAAGTTGAATTTGATATTGCTAAATTTATTAAATAACCTTCTCTTGAGGATTCATGTTTCAGGGTTGATATGCTGAACCAAGTTGTGAAAGAGGAAGCAACTAGAGTGCAATCTAAGGATCCCTTAGAGAGTTGCATAGTAGATGGCAAAACTTCGGATGTTGATGAGGAAATGGCTGAGGTTATTAAATTTCTGAATGCAAGCCCAACACTTCCTCACAACCCGCAAGATGAGACCTTGAAGGTAATGCCCAAATATGAAGATTGAGAGGAGGGGAAAGCACCTAAAATTGAATTAAAAACACTCCCCAACACGCTCAGGTATGAATTTCTTGGACCTAATTCATCTTATCCAGTTGTTAATGCTAAATTAAATAAATTGGAAACTGAAAAATTGCTAAGGGTCTTGAGAATGCATAGGAAGGTAATATGATACACATTGGATGATATAAAAGGTATAAACTCTTCTTTTTGTATGCATAGAATTTTCATGGAACCTAACCATAAATCTTCAATTGAAAACCAGAGGAGACTAAATCCTAATATGAAAGAAATGGTTAGGAAAGAAGTGCTGGAAATTTTAGATATTGGGGCTATATATCATATATCTGATAGTGAATGGGTGAACCCAGATCATGTGGTTCCTAGAAAGGGAGGATTGACTGTTGAGAAAAATGAATTAATACCAACTAGAACAATCACAGGTTGGAGAATGTGCATTGATTATAGAAAATTAAGCACAACCACTAGGAAAGATCACTTCCCTCTCCCATTCATTGATCAAATGATTGAAAAGATTGCTACACATGAATATTTCTGCTATTTAGATGGGTACTCGATATTTCATCAAATCCCTATTCACCCTGAAGACCTACAGAAAACTACTTTCACATGTCCTTATGACACATTGCCTATAGGAAAATGCCTTTTGGGCTATGTAATTCCCCAACCACTTTTCAAAGATGCATGACTGCAATATTTTCTGATTTTATAGAAAACATAATGGAAGTTTTTATGGATGATTTTTCTGTTTATGGACTTTCATTTGATGTCTGCTTAACAAATTTGACAAAAATATTGCAGAGATGTGAGGAAGTGAATCTTGTATTAAATTGGAAAAAATGTCACTTTATGGTGCGCGAGGATATTGTGTTGGGGTAGTTAATTTCAGGAAAAAGGATAAAAGTGGACATGGAAAAAATTGTAGTAGTAGAAAATATGCCACCACCAATTAACATAAAAGGTGTTAGGAGTTACTTAGGCCATGCGGAATTTTACTGCAGATTCATAAAAGATTTTTCAAAAATTGCGAAATCCCTTTCTAACCTTTTAATGAAAGATACTGCAATTGATTTTAGTGCTGCTTGTCTAGAATCATTTTGCAGGTAGAAGGAGGCATTGGTCACTGCATCAATATTGCAATCACCAGACTAGAATCTTCCCTTTGAAGTGATATATGATGTTAGTGACTATGCTGTGGGAGCAGTGTTTGGCCAAAAGAAGGACAAGAAGATGCACGCAATCTACTATGCAAGCAAAACACTTGAGGGAGCTCAAGCCAACTATGCCACCATAGAGAAGGAGCTACTAGCTGTTGTGGTTGCCTTCGAAAAATTTAGGTCCTACCTAGTAGTTTCTAAAGTTATAGTCCATACTGGTCACTCAGCCCTGAGATACTTGATGAGTAAGAAATAAGCCAAGCCACGTCTCATCCGATGGATTCTCCTTCTGCAAGAATTTGATCTGGAGATTGTTGATAGAAAGGGAACAGATAATCTAGTTGCAGATCACTTATCTCGGCTTGAACATCCAAGTGGCCTTCCCTAATGAGCAATTCCTCCTCTTCGACACTATAGAGGCACCTTGGTATGCTGACTTTGTAAACTATTTGGTCAGCAAGATTCTTCCACCTGAAATGACACTACAACAGAAAAAGAAATTCTTCTCAGATCTGAAGAATTATATCTAGGATGATCCTTACCTCTATCGAATCTATGCTCATGGTATTTACAGAAGATGTGTTCCAAAAGAAGAAGTGTCAAAGATCCTGAGTTGTTGCCACTCTGCCTCTTATAGAGGCCATGCTAGTACTTCAAAAACAATAGCAAAGGTATTCCAATGTGGTTTCTTTTGGCCACACATATTCAAAGATGCAAGGAATTTTGTTCTCACATGTGATTCTTGCCAAAGGGTGGGGAACATATCAAAAAGGCATGAAATGCCAATAAACCCCATCCTTGAGGTGGAGATATTTGATGTATAGGGAGTTGAGTATATGAGACCTTTTCCTACTTCAAACAACAACAAATATATCTTGGTGGCACTCGATTATGTTTCTAAGTGGGTGGAGGCAATTTCATCTCCACACAATGATGCTAAAGCACTCATCAAACTGTTTACCAAGATCATATTTCTAAGGTTTGGGGTCCTGAGGCTGGTTATTTGTGATGGAGGCTCACACTTCATTGAAAGATATTTTGAAAACCTCTTGAAGAAGTATGGTGTTTCTCATGAGTTGGTACCCCTTACCACCCTCAAACAAGTGGTCAAATGGAAGTATCAAATAGTGAGATTAAGAGCATATTGGAGAAGACAGTGTCTAGCAACAGGAAAGATTGGTCCTCAAAGCTTGATGATGCTTTATGAGCTTACCGTATTGCATATAAAACACATATTGGTATGTCACCATTCAGGTTGATTTATGGTAAGCCTTGCCACCTTCTTGTGGAACTAGAGCATAAGGCGTATTGGGCAGTCAAATTGCTAAACTTTGATATGAAAGTTGCTGGAGAAAAGAGGAAATTCCAACTGCAAGAATTGGAAGAACTACGGTTGGATGCTTATGAGAATGCTAGTACTTACAAAGAAGGATAAAAAAGATGGCATGACCAACACATACTCCATAGAGAATTCCAAGTAGGGGAACTAGTTCTCTTATTCAACTCTAGATTGAGGCTCTTTCCAGGGAAGCTAAAGTATAGATGGTCAGGTTCGTTCAGAGTCACCTGTTTACCCTTATGGAATAGTTGAGATGTGGAATAAGGAAAGGGGAAACTTCAAGATGAATGGTTAATGTTTGAAGCATTATCTAGCAGATGAGCGACTGGAGAAACAAACAAACATAGCCTTCTTGGATCCTACATGAGCTACAAAGATCAACCGTCAAGCTAATGACGTTAAATGAGCACTTCGTGGGAGGCAACCCACGCTAGAGTTACATTTTTAAATTCATTAATTTTAGTGTTTTAGTGTCGGCTTTAGTGCCTCCCTGAGTTTGGAGCCTTTATAGGGGATGTATATAGTGTCGGTCACACAAAAAACATGGTGTTGTTGCCCAAGATATTTGCACCTAGTCCAACTAGGACATATGGCCATTTGGGACATTTTTCTCTTCTTTTGCAGGTACTTCCAGTACACCCAATAAAGCCAACCACTTATAATTGGCACATGAGTTAAGGACACTTCATACCTAACCCGCGAGTTTTCTTTTTCTTTCTCTTATTGTTTAGATTTTTACATTGGGGACAATATAAATTTCTAAGCTTGAGGGGGTTTTGCATTTAGATAGTTCATTCATTTCATGTATACCATATAGATTTTAAATTTTTTAGGTAATGTCTCATATATCATCTATCCCCTGGTTTGTTCTGTGTTGTCTATCTGCTTTAAATGAAAAAGTATGCATGAATGATGATTGTTGATCTATGACCCTAATTGAAGAAAAAAATTGTTGATAGAATAATAACATGAAAGATATTAAATTTGACAATTGTGAATTAAAGTTGGTTAAATAAATGTCTTTGTTTTATAACTTTTGCTAAATGTACCAAATGTGAGAATCTTGGGCCAAACACAATAATGGTTCAGATTTGAATTGACAATTACATAAAACCCTTCTATGATTGTATATTCTAGAACTTGATTTGTGACCGTTTCAAGATTGAAGTCTGTCTGTATGCATTAAAATGATAGCGACAATTAAGACTTTTTCTTTTGACCTTCAACCGCTTGCTATAAACATCGAACACTCATTAGTTGTGCACTTTTGAGCCTAAACTTTAATGATTTTTCATAGCTACTCAAATGTGGGTTTGGGGTAATTTATAATGTTTGGTTGAAGCAATGAGAAAGGTAAAAATGTCATGTGTGATGAAAAATCCATAAAAAGGTGAAGAAGACAATAAATAAATAAATTTCATCCCTTCTCTTTTAGAAAATCTCAACAACAAAAAAAGAAAAAAAAAAGAAATACAAAGTATACTAAAAGAGAAGGGACTGAGAAAAAATATATTGCAAGGAGAAATGTTGATTGAAAAAAGGTCATATGATAAAGTAAGGCATATCAAGATAATTTCAATGCTTCAATCAGATGTCTAAAAGGTTTAAGTATTTTGGAAACATTTGTAAGCCTTTTGAATTATCTTTTCTTTGACTATCCCACCTTAAATCATTCACCTTGGCCTCATTACAATCATTTAAAGACCTCTTGATTTTTGCATGAATTCAAATACATTTAGTGGCGAGTTGGTCTATAATCAAGCCTATAGTAATTTACTTTCATGAAATTTTTTGAGCGAAACACTATGACCCTTAAACACATGAGAGTGATGAGATAAGAGTTACCCTAATTCATGAAATTGTTATGACCTAAAAACTTATCTTGAATTAAATTTGTTTATGATTGTCTTGTGTTGATGTCTGGATTATTTCAAAATAAACATGAGATTGCTTGTTATTTTGGATCATAGTTTCTATATCATCATTCTACATTGTTAGGTATCAGTGGTTAAAATACACCTAGAAGGGGGGGGGGTTGAATAGGTGTAGCGGTTAGAATATCCGCTTTTCGAAAACAACACTTAATGCTGAATTAAACATCAAGCTCAAACAGATTTGGTTTCTTGCACGACAATTAACCAATATTGAAATGAATACACAGAGTTTACAATTTTATCAGAGTATTAATAGTATAGCACAGAAACAG
>NC_032020.1:8364079-8364717 GCF_001865875.1 Lupinus angustifolius
TCCATAAAGTGCCATAAAGAAGAAATAAACCTAAGGGTAAGATGTCCTAGATCTAAAGTCTTCTAAACTATGGTTGAGGTGGAGGATGGTCAATCTGATCATCAGGAATAGCAATGTTCTGGTCACCCCTGATCAGCATAGATAACTTCTGAAATTCTGAAAAAAACAAGGCATTCTGAGCTTCAACCCTTGAAAGTGAAGATCTATGCGGTTGTTGAGCCGTTGCTCCATAGCTTCCATATGAGTCAAACCGAAAGCAGAGTCCTGTGATGCTGTCCTAGAGGGCTCCCCTGATTTGTAGCATTCTGATCACCCATGCCACCCTGATAATCATCGCTAGATAGTTCCAGATCGATAGTTGTGTAGTCCTCCTGATATTGCCAAGTAGTACCATACTTATATATACCCATTTTATGAATTAGACTTTCACCAACCAGATGATCCTTATCAGTATACTCAACAATGATGGTGTCAGAAACATCAATATGCAAATAATCCACAATGCGTGAAATGAAAATACTGTAGGGAAGCAGCTTCGACTGAGACAGAGACACACTGTTCATAATTTTCAATATTTCCTCAGGCCAGTTAATCATTACATTATTCTTCACAACATACATGAAACGCAAATCATTCAC
>NC_032020.1:8364817-8365158 GCF_001865875.1 Lupinus angustifolius
CATAACCCGAAGATGACAAACCACCGACATTCATAAACAGTTCATCATTAATCTCAAACAATTTACCGAAAATCATAGACCAATATTTTTCATCCTTATATCTGAAATTCGCATAAAATTCCCTAACTAGAACAGGGTAAACTTGTCCCTTTAATTCCAGAAATTGAACGGCTCCCTGAGCCTCCATATCATGCGGAAAACTAAAGTTCTGTTCCACCAACCAGATTAAATCGACATACCTTAAGTAAGTGGGTTTGCGTCCTTGGAATTTTGCAAGACGAGTTTCTTGCAAGATAAGTGAGTAATATGGGTCACCGCGGTCCCGAGTGGATGATGAGCCG
>NC_032020.1:8365258-8365615 GCF_001865875.1 Lupinus angustifolius
CGCTTTTTACGTCCATTTGAAATAATTTGAAATTCATAATAGATGCAAAGGAAAGAAGCATTCTGATTGCCTCTAATCTGGCTACAGGGGCATAAGTTTCGTCATAGTCGATACCTTCCTCCTGGTTTTAGCCTTTGGCCACCAAGCGTGCCTTATTTCGAATGATTAAGCCTGATTCATCAAGTTTGTTTCTAAAGACCCATCTGATGGCAATCACAAGATGATCTGTAGGTCTAGGGACCAAGTCCCAAACATTGTTACGTTCGAACTGGTTTAGCTCTTCTTGCATAGCTATACCCCAGTGTTTATCCTCAATGGCCTCATCAATGGTCTTAGGCTCAATCTGAGATACAAAAG
>NC_032020.1:8365715-8366026 GCF_001865875.1 Lupinus angustifolius
AAGTACTCGATTTATAACATAACATGCAGTATGCACTGCATCTGCCCAGAAGTATTTGGGGGTGTTACTTTCATTAAGCATGGTTCTCGCTAATTCTTCTAAAACGCGATTTTTCCTCTCAACAACTCCATTTTGTTGTGGAGTGCGAGGAGTAGAGAATTGTTGTAAAATGCCATGCTTATCACAGAATTTGTAAAACTGGAAGTTCTCAAATTCTCCCCCGTGATCACTGCGTATATATAATATTTTCAGGTTAAGTTGGTTTTGGATTTGCTTGGCAAGATTTTTGAAAGATTTGAACGCATCGCTTT
>NC_032020.1:8366126-8366387 GCF_001865875.1 Lupinus angustifolius
ACGCATGCCTTAATCGATTAACAACATATTTTCATATCTATTTTCAATTACAAAAACTCAAATATGTTATGCACTTCATTCATACATGTTTAACACTAAGTTTACGCCTAGGATGCACAGATACATGTATTTATGTGATGCATGAACATATTATAAATGACATATCTCAAAGATGAAATGATTTAAAGGTTTTATGCATGAGACATGTGTTAAGGTGATCTAAGCCTTAGACTCAACCTAAACTAGTTTCTAGTCTAAGTC
>NC_032020.1:8366487-8387545 GCF_001865875.1 Lupinus angustifolius
GAAGAAAAATTGAAGGACAAAAGAAGTCATAGATGTTATATTATATTCCTATTTTTTAGATTTGTTTTGTTGGGCTTAGCCCAATATTTTGTAGTTAGGATAAATAAGGGTTCTCCCTCAAGGATTTTATTTTTATTTTTTTACATTACAATTCTCTAATCTTGAATTTAAGATTCTCTTCTACATCATGAATGAATAATTCCCTTTGTTTCTAGGATTGGGGCTATTTCCTTTTACATTCAATAAATACTTGTTCTTACTTCTATTTCATTGAGTGTTGTGATTTGAATATTAAATTGAGTTTTATTCGTGTGAGTTGTCTAGGCAACAAATTACACCTCTTAGATACATTGGGGAAGGACCGAGAGGTGAACCCAACTATCCGACCATTTAGTTATTCAAACTAGAATCCCAATTCACGAGAGTAGTATTAGGATTCTCGAGGGTTTCTGGAATTCACATTGGGTTGCTACGAAGCGATTGGGTAGAAAGATCCAAGTAAAGGATTTGATTGATAATCGCACCATGAGAGTAGGTGCGACTTCAATTGAGTACATGTGTCGGAGCTCGAGAGATGATGACACATATCAAAGAGCAATTCACTCTCACAACTTAAAGTTCATGAAAATGAGCAAAACAAGGATTTGCGAGTGTAAAGGCGGTAACCCTTATCCTGGGAACTCTTCCTAAATTAGATTTCAATCCCTTTTGATTATTTTCATAAATTAATTGTTATAATTAAAGGAGTTTTCTAGTCCTCGTGAAATCGATATTTTATTACTTGACGACATAATCGTGCACTTGCGATTTTCCCTATCAGTAATCATTATTGAACTTGAATGAGAATGTTAAATAATTATTAAGTGATAAATGCCTGGTTAACCGTTATTGAACTTGATTGAGAATGTTGAATAATCATTAAGTAAAAAATGCCCGGTTAACCTTTGTTGAACTTGAATGAGAATGTTGAATAATCATTAAGTAACAATTGTCCAGTTAACTGTTATTGAACTTGAATGAGAATGTTGAATAATCATTAAGTAACAATTGTTCGGTTCACTGTTATTGAACTTTGAATGAGAATGTTGAATAATCATTAAGTCTTGAAACCAACGTCAGAGGGGGACTGACCCACGCCTCATAGGGGTATATTGTTGGTGACCCAGAGGAGTTGGTCCTAGCTTGGGTTTATAAAATGAACTGCCGCTAGAGGGGGACTAGCTCACACCTCTGAGGGGTATATTGTTGGCGACCAAGAGGACTTGGTCCTGGCTTGGGTTTGTAGAATGAACCGCCGCCAGAGGGGGACTGGCCCACGCCTCTGAGGGGTATATTGTTGGCAACCAAGATGACTTGGTCATGGCTTGGGTTTGTAGAATGAACCGCCGCCAGAGAGGGACTGACCCACGTCTCTGAGGGGTATATTGTTGGCAACCGAGAGGATTTGGTCATGGCTTGGGTATGTAAAATGAACCGCTGCCAGAGGGGGACTGGCCCATGCCTCTAAGGTGTATACTTTTGGCGACCAAGAGGACTTGGTCCTGGCTTGAGTTTGTAGAATGAATTGCCACCAGAGGGGGACTGGCCCACGCCACTGAGAGGTATATTATTGGCGACCAAGAGGACTTGGTCCTGGCTTGGGTTTGTAAAATGAACTGCCGCCAGAGGGGGATTGGCCCACGCCTCTAAGGGTATATTGTTGGCGACCAAGAGGACTTGTAAAAGACATATGAACAATACCTTGTTAACATATAAGTTGGATTTGGTTACATCGTTTGCTCAATTGTTTAAAGTCTAGCAAATGTTTTACATTTTTATGCAAAAAACTGTCGTAGGTTTGTCGCGTTCCAAGTACGAGGGATTTCCTTCCCTGCTAGGTCCTCGAGCTTGTAGGCCCCTTTGTCGATTTTGCTGGTTACTCGGTGGGGTCCTTGCCAATTGGGTGCTAGTTTTCCTTTTACTTTGCTGATGTCAGCCCTCCTGAGCACTAAACTGGCTGCTTCAAAATCTCGTGGTACCATAGTTCTGTTGTATTTTTCAGTGGTCCTTCTTTTGATGGCGATTTCTCTAATTCTGGCCTGGTCTCTCTTCTCTTCGATCTAGTCGAGGTTGTGTCTCAAAATAGTCGAGTTGGCGATTTCATCAAAGTGCATTGTTTGCCAGGTGGGCTCACTAATCTCTACCGGGATTATAGCCTCGGACCCGTAAGTAAGGTTAAAAGGTGATTCCCCGATGGTGGAGTGAGGAGTTGTGCGGTAGGCCCATAGGACGTCATGCAACTGCTTCAACCATGCTCCCTTGGCTTTTTGCAGTCTTATTTTTATCCCTCGGAGGAGGATTTTGTTAGCTGCTTATGCCTGTCGATTTGTCTAAGGGTGCTTAACTGAAGTGAAGTGTTTGTTGATGTGAAGGCCTGACAGCAGTTCCCTAAACTTGCGGTCAGAAAATTGAGTCCTATTGTTAGTCACAATTGCAGCGGGTATCCCGGATCGTGTTATAATCCTCCTCCAATTAAATTTCCAGATGTTGGCCACCATGATGTTGGATAAGGGCTCAACTTCAATCCATTTAGTGAAGTAGTCGACCGCCACTATTAGGAATTTAAGTTTTCCGGTTGCTGGTGGAAATGGTCCCAGAATATCCATACCCCATATGCAAAAATGGCCATAGGGTCATTAGTGTTGTTAGCTCTTCAGGCGAGGCCTTGTGGAGGTCAGCAAACAATTGGCAGGGTGTGCATTTCTTGGTGAACTCAAAGGCACCTTTTTCCATGGCCGATCAATAATATCTGGCCCGGAGTACCTTCCTGGTTAGTGATGTTGCGCCGAGATGATGACCACAAATCCCTTCGTGGATTTCTTGAAGGACATACCGAGCCCTATTGGGGCCGATGCATTTAAGCATGGGAGTGGAAAAGCCTCGACGATACAAACAACATTGGACTATGGTGAACCACGAATTGTACTTAAGGAATCTTTGCATATCCTTCTTATCTGCCGGTAAGTCGCCATTGGTTATGTATCTGATGATTGGGTTGGTCTAGTCGTCCAGGATCTGTACTTGCTCGATGGCCAATTGTTAGCTATTTACATAACAACAAGTGTACTATATCGTCCAAGTAATAAAATCCGGTAAAATACCGGGATATCGTCCTCAGGGAGCAAACTAGATTTTTACTAATTCCTACAAGAATGAATTGAGTGTATATTTACAATGTGTTTTTATAAATTTTGTATTTAATTGTAAAAACTCATAAATTGAATGAAAAGCAAGTAAAATAAATTGGGATCGAAATGCATCATTCTTTCCCAATGACATCCACGGATTCAATTCTAAGTGAATTGTGACATTACTGATTCAGATGCACATATCATTCAAATCATTCACGTCAATCCCTTGAGTGTAAAATCCTTAGATAATTGCTCAAATACCAATTCCTTGGATATTTTACCAATTAACTAGCATTACGTTCCATGTAAAAGCAATTCATGCATCATTCTCCAGTCCTAGAACAATGATGTATGAAGGAAGATGATACAGGTTCGGTGTCAAGTTTAACTTCCCAATTAAACTTGAACCCAAGAACAAGAAATTATTAGCAAATGAAATTCATGCATTAAGAACGGGATTAACTTCCCAAAATCAAATAACAATTACAATGGAATCGAATCGAATCCAGGAGTCCAAAGGTTAGAAGATTACATTTCGAATCCCTCAACAAGATCTAATCACTCCTTCTCGCTATTACAATACTCGAATCATGAAATTATACAAGGAATAATGTGAAGTAGAATCGTTTTCACGATTTCTATCCTAATATCCTTGTGTTTCTCCCTATTTTCGTGTCGAGTATCTTCTGAAAAGTGAATAGTATTCTTGTTTGACTTCCGAAACCGCCAATATCAGTTCTAACTTCCACACCCTCGCCCAAGTTAGAGATTCTCGTTTGGGCAAGTAAATAAGAGGCTCTCATAACTGAGCACCTCACTTGAGCGAGGCATCCCTCGCTTGGGCGAGGATCCTTCGCTTAAGCGAGGATTAGGCAGGACATCAGGGACTTTTTTGCTCCACTTATCGCTTGGGCGATAGTCCCTCGCTTGGGCGAGGGACATCAGTGATTTCTGGTGATTTTTCTCCTATTTGTGGCTTGGGCGAACCTGTCCTCACTAGGGCGAGGCTTGCGGTACTCGGAAGTATCAATCTTATACTTTTTCTCCTTTTTTTCATGAATCTTATCCTGAAACAACATAAACACGTAAACTTTCCTACACAGAACAAGATCACTAAGTTATCAGAAATCTTACACAATTATAGCATAAATGTGCACTAAGTACCCAAAAAGATATGAATTTCCTTAACAATTTGGCACTTAACAAACTCCCCCCGACCTAGAATCTTGCTTGTCCTCAAGCAAAGTAACAAAGTGCAATTCAGTTCAACGTATCTGGCTTTTCAAAAATATTCATTCATCCAATCATGGCATGGCTAGAATCATTCACTTATTGTTCACAAAGACTTGTTTCATGCTCATTCATAGTGGACCAAGTTCCAACTAATAACAGAATGCAAATGCAGTTTAATTTTAAGCAGAATAGCAAGAATAACTACTTAGTTCAATCAAAGGAACTTTCTCGATCTCACAAGTCATGTGTTTCACTCATCTCTTTGATGGACCCAAACAATTTGACTTTGCCTTTCAGTTCAATCAATCATGTACACAAGTTCAATCATGGATCTTAAGGACTTTATCAGGGTTGTAATGAGGTCTGGCTACAAATAAAATTGGTTTTCCTGGGATTCAAAAAGGGAGGTAGACCATTAGTGCATACTTACCTTTTCTTCTCATGTTTCCTTTCCAATTTCTTTGTAGCATATTCTTTCCTATCAACCATTGGATTCTCCTTCTTCAAACGACTCTTTTCTTTTGAGTCACTACTTTTTCGCATGATTTATTTTTGACTTATTTTTCTTTCTATTACTTCATGCTTTACCATTTAACACATGGTTGAAGAATGAGTCTTTTTTATTTCACTACCCTTATAAACAAAGACTTCATTTCATATTTCCCAGAAGGACTCATATGCACTAATGATCTCTCTCCATGGATATGGGGATTGATACATTTTGATGTGGTTTTGGTGCATAATTTTCACCCAAAAAAAAACTTTTCAACTCAAAGGGGCTAAAAAAATCAGGTTCATAATTCATTCGGGTAGGCTTTCTGGTTGTAGTTCAATTATCCTAAACTAAGCCTTAATCATTACCATGCTATTCCATGCTTAATGACAATAAAAAATCAGGCAAAGTTCATTGTTGAAATCCAGCAAAGACACTCATATGTGTTTGGGTACACTCCCTCACGCGGTTATACGCTTTGTTCTTTGACTAACTGCTCATTATGCAACTTATTCGGCCCGTGTCTAAATCAACATCCACATCCTGAAACAGTCAAACTACATAATCCTAATCATTCACAATCACATAATCTTATCTCAAAATTTAATTCACATGTTTCTAGCACAACACAATTGGACAATAGTAAACACAATTAACTAGACTTAGTTTCACTGACTACACATTTTCTCACTAAACTTGAAAACAAACAACATACAAAATTAAAACACATAACAATTACTCCTACACCCTAAACATCCAATCTAAACAGTTGTCCTAAACAATCCTACACATGTATCCTAAACATTCATCCTAAATTACAAAACAGAAATAACAAAACAAGTAACAGAGGAAACACTTTCATTCAGTTCAACAATGCTCATCAGAGCAGAAATTCAACATCTTCAGCATCACCATCATCAACAGCAACATCACCAGCAAAATCAGTTCCATCTGCAGCAGGTCAAACAGCTCCTCACCCCTCCGAAAAGGTAGGCCTGACCCCAAGCCAATGAAACTGTTGAGTAAAAGTGTCTGTGGATCCCCATAATTGGTTACCCAGACTCAACTACTGGAAAGCACCAAACAACCCTTGCTGCTAGAACACATGTCCTTGTCTCAGCATCTCATTTTGGAGCTCAAAATGTTCCATATGCATTGTTAGCCTGTGAAGCTGCTCTTGAGTGGAGAACTCCTGATATGGTGCCGAGTGTGGCATCGGTTGTGGTTGTACTAGTTCAGGTGGAGGTGGTTGTGGTTGAGATGATCCTTGGCCCTGATCTTGGACGGGCTCCTCTTTGCAGTTTTGAGTGATGTACTGTAAGTTAATAGGAGGTTTAATCCTCTCGGTTCTATTCACCGTAACCCCATGTTGTGCGCACAATTCAGTGATCAGAGAAGGGAATCCCAATGCACCCTTCTTTTCAGCTTGCACAACAGTTTTGTACATCTCCTGTGAAATGATTCCAGGCACATCGATTCTCAAGCCCTGGAGGATGGCATAGATAATGTGGCAGTCGAACAGTAGCGGAGATGATATGTGACTATTAGGGATCACGTTGTGCATGAGGAATATCATCCACAGCTGGGCCAATGAAGTCATGTGCTTGCGGTAAATCCGCAATGGATGACCATCAGAGTTAGTGGTGAAAGACTGTTCATGAATGCACAACTTTTAAGTGGTGTTGGTCGAGTCGAACCCGCCTTGGGCTAGACTACGAGACTTTTGAATCATCCAGTTGTACTCGTCCTCAGTCCCGTTGGTTGTTGCATCATACGGGCTATCCAATAGTTTATTGATTGTATATCTGTCAAATAGCACCGTTTTTCCTCTCACCCAGGATTTGTAAGCCAGTTCTTCTCCCCCCTCCTCCAGCGGGTAAGCATTTGCATAAAATTAACGTACGACCTCTGGATCAAATTTGTCATTTGGAATGGCCAATATCCACCATTTCAGCTGATCTAGATGCATAGTGAAAACCGGAAGGTCCTCTGGCTGTAAATGCACTCGCCTCTCTGGCACAAAAATCCAGTTGAGGAGCAGGAGATAATGATCCTCCTTACCTTTCTTCTTGAATTTAGTTCTGTCGAATGATTGTGAGGCCTGAGAGGTTGATACACCCTTCAATTTCTTAGGAGGAGGGGGGGGTCCTTTTTAACAATAGACTTTCTCCTCCTGTAACACGGCAAAACCAAATACATAGTGAGTGACATTGCATAAATTAATTCACAAATAATATCCATTTCTATAATGTCACTATTACAACCACTTAACCAACTCAAACACATGAGTGCCACTTTTACGAATATTATTTGGGGTTTCCACTTAGGAACCTCGGGTTTCTTGATGTGGGCACTCAAGGTAACACAACAGTAATGCAATGCAACAATAATGATAAAATAGCATCAAGAGCGACCTAAAGCACCTAAATGTGCCTAAATGAATGAGAGCTATTAAAATGCACAAATAGATAGGTAATAGGTTCAAGATGCCAAAATGCACTTACATTGATCTGTTCATGATGCAAAGCTTGTCTATGTGCACTAACTCATGAAGAAGAATAGATTTTGGGCTCTTGGAGATATTCACGAGCTTGGTTTTTGTGTTTGAGTGCAATGGGGATGTGAGGGGTTGGACCCTCACCCTTGTTTTTAAAAACCAAATTTGCGGTCCCTTGCTTGAGTGAGGACCTCTCGCTTGAGCGAGGATCCCTCGCTTGAGTGAGACACTCAGAAAAACATGGACCTGTCATCCTCTCCTGAGCGAGGATTCGATAGAACTTTTTTTTAAAAATTTGAAGCAAGTCTCGCTTCGGCGAGGCCACTCTCGCTTAAGCGAGGGACCCAACATTAAAGGGTCAGCTCCTCGCCTGAGCAAGGAGTTCCTCGCTTGAGCTAGAACTACCCAAATATTCCCCTTTTTTTTAATGCAAGCAGAAAATAAAGCTGGATTGCATTCCAGTTAGCGCTTGTTTAACGTCATTAGGTCGACGCCTATTTTATTACGCATCTGATAAGTTGATGATTGTGGTGAGCCGCTCAACGTCACCAGCCAAGTAAGGTTTCACCCTTTGGCCATTCACTACCCATTAACGTCCTTAATTAAGAAGGGTCCTGACCATTTAGGCCTTATTTTGCCTGGAAACAACTTGATTTGGGAGTTGAACTTTTGCACACATTGACCCACCCGAAAGTCTTTTTGACGGAGCTTCCGGTCATGATACAGGTTGACCTTCTCTTTATATAATTTGGAAGATTCATAGGGAGTGAGCCTCATCTCCTCCAAATGTTGCAACTGAAGTTTCCTTTGGTCACTTGCTACTGATGAGCAATATATTACACACTTTTCATGACCTTAATTTAGCATGATTGATTATTCTTGGTTCCTAATTGACTTTGTTTCACAGGGTTTAGTGTTTTAGACTTTATTGGACTAATATTCCTAAAATGAGTTAATTTGGGATTATTTGGCCTAATTAAATATATTATCATTTTAAAATCACATTTGGCACCAATCGCATTTTGGACATTATGGAAGTCGAGGATATGTGCTGAAGTGAAGATTGCATTTTTATTTTAGGTGTTGTTTTTATTTAATTTAGCTTTGGGCCCATTGTTTAGGCCCAATTCGGTTTTATATGTGTTGGAGGGGTTAAATTCGGATTCCCCACTCCAAACACACACACTTTACTTTTCCTCACTTTGAAACATAAACACATTTTTCGCTTTCCCTCTTTTTTCTCTACTAGGGTTTCACTCCTTCTTTATTTTTCATTTTCGGTTTGTTCTTCCATTGCCATGGAAGGCTAAATTTCTGGACTAAGTTCCTTTGGTAATGTATCACAACTATTGAGGTTTTGTTATTAATGCATTTTCAGTTTCTTTATTATTGATTTCTTCTATCTTAGTTCTGAATATGGTTTGCTTAATTTCATTGCTTACAAACTGGTTGGTTGAGTTTATCTTCACTTAGTTGATTTACTCTCTCTAGTACATGAATGCTTAGTTCGTCTGAATTTGTTAATCGTTTCATGCTCATACTAATTTCGCCTAGTTTGAGATTTAGGTTCTGGAACTTTGAATTGATTATCGCTTAGTTAATTGATTCTCAACAAATTTGGAAGTTAAAGGGTCAGCTCCTCGCCTGAGCAAGGAGTTCCTCGCTTGAGCTAGAACTACCCAAATATTCCCTTTTTTTTAATGCAAGCAGAAAATAAAGCTGGATTGCATTCCAGTTAACGCTTGTTTAACGTCATTAGCTCGACGCCTGTTTTATTACGCATCTGATAAGTTGATGATTGTGGTGAGCCGCTCAACGTCACCAGCCAAGTAAGGTTTCACCCTTTGGCCATTCACTACCCATTAACGTCCTTAATTAAGAAGGGTCCTGACCATTTAGGCCTTATTTTGCCTGGAAACAACTTGATCCGGGAGTTGAACTTTTGCACACATTGACCCACCCGAAAGTCTTTTTGACGGAGCTTCTGGTCATGATACAGCTTGACCTTCTCTTTATATAATTTGGAAGATTCATAGGGAGTGAGCCTCATCTCCTTCAAATGTTGTAACTGAAGTTTCCTTTGGTCACTTGCTACTGATGAGCAATATATTACACACTTTTCATGACCTTAATTTAGCATGATTGATTATTCTTGGTTCCTAATTGACTTTGTTTCACAGGGTTTAGTGTTTTAGACTTTATTGGACTAATATTCCTAAAATGAGTTAATTTGGGATTATTTGGCCTGATTAAATCTATTATCATTTTCAGAACACATTTGGCACCGCCAATCACATTTTGGACATTATGGAAGTCGAGGATATGTGCTGAAGTGAAAATTGTATTTTTATTTTAGGTGTTGTTTTTATTTAATTTAGCTTTGGGCCCATTGTTTAGGCCCAATTCGATTTTATGTGTGTTGGAGGGGTTAAATTCGGATTCCCCACTCCAAACACACACACTTTACTTTTCCTCACTTTGAAACATAAACACATTTTTCGCTTTCCCTCTTTTTTCTCTACTAGGGTTTCACTCCTTCTTCATTTTTCATTTTCGGTTTGTTCTTCCATTGCCACGGAAGGCTAAATTTCTGGACTAAGTTCCTTTGGTAATGTATCACAACTATTGAGGTTTTGTTATTAATGCATTTTCAGTTTCTTTATTATTGATTTCTTCTATCTTATCTTATTTTTGAATATGGTTTGCTTAATTCCATTGCTTAGAAACTGGTTGGTTGAGTTTATCTTCACTTAGTTTGATTTACTCTCTCTAGTGCATGAATGCTTAGTTCGTGTGAATTTGTTAATCGTTTCATGCTCATACTAATTTCGCCTAGTTTGAGATTTTAGGTTCTGGAACTTTGAATTGATTATCGCTTAGTTAATTGATTCTCAACAAATTTGGAAGTTAATGGTTGGAATCTGAAAATAATCTTTTGAAACCGAGGATTGAGTTGTGAACAAACAAACCATAGGGATTTGGCCATTCTTTTATATTGCTTACCTACTGTTTCAGAATTTGATTTATGTTCATATTATCCAACAACAAAAATCCCCTAGTGTTTGTGAGAGTATAAGGTGTTTGAAGCTTTGCTTGAAAGATAATCCTTGGGAAACGACCTAGGAGTCACTTCCTAGTACTGCAGTTTTAATTGTTATATTATTTGTATCGGGTACGACCTCGATCAGCTACTTTGTCGTCCAGATTGAAAAACTTGAGGGCCCATAATGCTTTATGCTCAAGCTCTATAGGCAAATGACAGATTTTCCCATATACCAGCTGAAATGGGGACAATCCAGTCGGTGCTTTGAATGTTGTTCGGTAGGCTCATAATGCATCATCCAATCGAAGAGCCCAATCCTTCCTTTAGGTTGACACAGTTTTTTCCAGAATTCTCTTGATCTTTCGATTGGACACCTCCGCTTCTTCATTTGTTTGCGGATGATAAGGTGATGCTACCTTGTGTCGGACCCCGTAGTGTTGTAGGACCTTCTCCAATTGTGAATTGTAGAAATGTGATCCTTCGTCACTGATGAGTACCCGAGGTATGCCAAACCAACTGAATACATTCCTCTTCAAAAACTTGATCACAGTATTAACATCATCCTTTTGTGCAGCTATAGTCTCTACCCAATTGGACACATAATCCACCGCCACCAGAATGTATACTTGTGAGCATGACGGTGGAAATGGTCCCATAAAGTCAATTCTCCAACAATCAAACACTTCAATTTCCTGAATGTTTGTTAAAGGCATTTCATTCCTCTTAGAGATCCCACCTGATCTCTAGCATTTATCACATTGTTGTGCATACTGATGTGCATCCTTGAATACAGAAGGCAATTAGAAGCCAGATTTGAGGACTTTTGCAGCTGTCATCTCTCCATTAAAGTGCCCTCCATATGGCGAACTGTGATAGTGCCATATGATGCTCTTAGCTTCTTCTATGGATACACACATTCGCAATAGTCCATCCGACTCAGTCTTAAAAAGATGAAGGTCGTCCCACACATAATGACGAGACTCTCGCAAGAATCTTCTCTTTTGATGCCACGACAGCTCTTCAGCAATGACCCCTGCAACTTTAAAGTTAACCATGTCATCAAACCATGGCCTTTCCTGAACCATGAGAAGCTTCTCATCAGGAAACTCCTCCACCACCTCTGATTCTCTTATTGTGACCACTTGATTAACCAGTCTTGACAGGTGATCTGCTACACAATTCTCGCTCCTTTTTTTATCCTTACTCACCAAGTCGAATTCCTGCAACAACAAAACCCAAGACAACAATCTCGACTTGGAGTCCGATTTAGTTAGAAAGTATTTTATTGCAGCATCATCAGTAAAAATTATGACTTTGGAGCCAATCAAATACGATCTAAATTTCTCCAAAGCATACACTTTAACTAGTAGTTCTTTTTCTGTGGTGGCATAATTAACTTATGCCTTATTGAGTACCTTACTAGCATAGTGTATGGTATGGAAAACTTTAGCCTTTCGTTGTCCTAGTACCGTGCCGACAACATAGTCACTAGCATCACACATCAGTTCAAAATCTAGATGCCAGTTGGGTGCTACTATAACAGGAGCAGAAATCAGTTTTTGTTTTAAGGCTTCAAAAGATTTGGCACACTCAACATCAAATTGAAAAATAGTATCTTTGTTTTAAAGATTGTTGAGTGGCTTTGCTATCTTAGAAAAGTCTTTAATAAACCTTCTATAGAAACTTGCATGCCCAAGGAAACTCCGAATTCCCTTGACATTAAGTGGTGGTGAAAGGTCCTTGATGACCTCTATCTTTGCCTTGTCAACTTCGATACCCCTAGAAGAGATCTTGTGTCCCAAGACCACTCCCTCAGTCACCATGAAGTGACACTTTTCCCAGTTCAATACCAGGTTTGTCTCAACACATCATTGCAGAACGATGTCCAAATTTACCAAGCAGCTCTCAAATGACGACCCAAAGACCGAGAAGTCATCCATAAAGACCTCAATGCACTGCTCCACAAGATCAAAAAAATAGCTAACATGCACCTCTAAAATGTTGTCAGTGCATTGCACATTCCAAATGGCATCTTCCTGTATGCGAAGACACTAAAAGGACAAGTGAAAGTTGTTTTTTCCTGGTCTTGGGGATCCACAGTGATCTGATTATAACCAGAATATCCATCCAGGAAACATTAAAATTCTTGTCCAGCCAATCTTTCTATCATTTGGTCCATGAATGGTAGAGGAAAGTGATATTTGCGAGTGGCCTAGTTTAGTTTTCGATAATCAATACACATCGCCAACCAATAATTGTTCTAGTCGGAATGAGTTCATCCTTGTCATTCCTGGCCACAGTCATACCTCCCTTCTTTGGGACCACCTGCACATGACTAACCCACTTACTATCAGATATGGGATAAATCATCCCAGCATCTAATAGTTTCATCACTTCCTTCTTCACCACTTCCTTCATAGTGGGATTAACACGCCTCTCAGGTTGCACCACCGGTTTGTAATTTTCTTCCATATGGATCTTATGCATGTAGTAAGATGGACTGATTCCATACAAATCAGCAAGTGTCCATCCTATTTCCCTTGTATTCTTCCTTAGCACCCCAATTAACAATTGTTCTTCATCACATGTAAGGGCACTGCTGATGATTACCGATTTCTGCCCTCCTTCTTCTAAAAATACATACTTCAAATGTGAAGGAAGTATTTTCAACTCCACCTTTGGAGTTTCAACTGTCTTCTCTTTCCCTAACTCTTCAAAATGATTCTGATGAGATACAACCTTGCGGGGTGCATCTAATTCTACCAAATATGTCTTGATAATCTTAGCCTCATTTATATTGTTGCCCTCTAGGTCTCCCCTCAAAACCTTCTCCAAAGGACTACTCCTACTCAAATGAATGTCATCGAGCATGAATAAGTCCTCAATGACATCCACCCGAAAGCAGTGTTGTTTGTCCTTCGGATGTTGCATAGCCTCAAAAACATTAAAGTTCACATCTTGGTCTTCAACTCTTACCTTCAACTGTCCATCATCAACATCAATAATAACCCGGGCAGTCTTCATAAAAGGTCTGCCCAAAATAAAAGGAACCTTCACGTCCTCTTTAATATCCATCATGACAAAATCCACAGGAAAGACCAACCCATCTACCTTCACCAAAACATCCTCTGCAACTCCATAAAGATACTCGACAGATCTATCAGCAAGTTGCAAAGTCATTCGGGTAGGCTGATTTCCAAATCCCCAATTCTTTTCAGCATAGAAAGGGGCATCAAATTAATGTTGGTACCCGGATCAAGCAGTGCCTTTCCCATAGACAAATCACCAATAGTGACCGGAATAGTGAAGCTACCAGGATCTTTAGTCTTCTCATGCAAAGACTTCTGAATGATAGCACTACACCCAGCTTCAAAGGTCACTATCTCTTCCAAAAACTTTCTTTTCTTTGTCAACAAGTGCTTCATGAATTTAGCATACACATGCATTTGTTCCATCGCCTCCATGAATGGAATGTTGATCTGGAGGTTCTTGAATAAATCCAAGAACCTAGCATATTGTCGCTCATTTTCTTTCTTGGAAGGTCTCTTTGGATAAGGGAGATCCTTCAACTGAGGTAGGTCGCCCTTCCTCTTACCACTTTTCTCCCTTATATAATCCTCATTGGTGACAACCCCTTCCTCATCTTTTACCACTTTACCCTTCTGTGTCTCTCTAATTATCTTCTCTGATCTTCTAGCTTCAGTATTTCTCAGAACATCTTCCTCAACAACCAAGTTCTCACTAATACCATTACCAACTACCTTACCACTTCTAGTAGTGACAGATTTGCAGTGTTCTTTTGGATTGGTTTGAGTGTTGGCTAAGAATTATTGTCGATCTGAGTTATGTTCAGCCATTTTCTTAGCAAATTGACCCACTTGAGTCTCTAAATTTCTGATATAAACATTAGTGTTTTTCTGGTTTGAGATGGAGACTTGCATAAACTTCTCCAATGTTTCTTCCAACTTTGGCTACCTCTCATGTCATGGTGGATGTAGACCTTGCTGATAAGATGGTTGATATGGTGGTTTCCTGTTAGATGGTCATGCATCCTGCCTCCACCCAAAATTCTGATTCTGGTTTTGGTTTCCCTTCCAACCCTGTGAAAAGTGATTATTGAATGAGGGGTTGTTAGGGAAATTAGCCTGATGAGGTTGATTGTTAACATATTGAACCTCTTCTGTTTGTGTGTTGGTAGGCATTGAGCAATGACCGGTAACATGATCACCCCCACAAAACTCACAGTGTAGCACCTGTTAATGAACAAAAGGAGTCTGCACCACATTCAATTGTTGAGGCAACTTGGACATTTGCTTTGTAAGAGCCTTAATTTGTTGTGTCAGAATTTTATTATGAGCCAGAATGACATCAGAAGTATTCAAATCTAACATTCCTCTCTTTTGTATTGTCTTTCTTTTATGTTGAGCCTGCCGATCTGTAGCAGATAATGCAGTAATAATTCTTGTAGCTTGCTCAGCATCCACTGCCATCATGGTGCCACCAGCTACGACATCCAATATCATCTTAGTCTTTGGCTTCAATCCATTACAAAAGATGTTTCGTTGATCAACATCTTCAAATCCATGATTGGGACATTTCCTCAGCAACATCTGGAAACGTTTCCATGCCTCATAAAAAGCGTCCTCGGCACCTTGTCTGAATGTTGAGATTTCAAACTTTGCCTGCACATACCTCGCCGGAGGAAAAATCTTGTTAAGAACTTTGTTTCCAAATAACTCCAATTGGTCAAGCTTTGGGTTGGATGTGATTTTAGCCATTCCCTAGCTTCACCAAGGAGGGAAAATGGAAAGAGCATCATGTATGCAGCTTCTCTCTCGGTGTCAGAATACCCCATAGTGGCCACCACCTCATAGAAATTATCTAAATGAGCATATGGATCTTCATAATCCTTCCCTGCGAACTGATGAGCGCTGACTAGATTTAGATAGGCATGCTTGATTTCCACTGCCCTGGCAGTATGTGGAATCACAATGCTAGAGTAGTGCCAAGGACCTTGATACATTGCATAATCTCCTAAAGTCCTCCTTGGAGGATTAGGCCTTGAGTTATTATTAGCAGCATTATTGACATTCTCCATCTTTCCGGACTGAGATTCTGAAATTGTAGGAATTGTAGTTGATTCAGAGCTACACTGTGCTTCCTAAGAACTCTGTTGTTTCTTCTCTTTTGCTTTCTTCCAGTTACTTTTAGCAGACTTCTCAATCTTTGGATTATATTGTAGTTGCTCTTCTTTAGATTTACCTTGCAAAAGCATAAATAAGAAAACTACAACAAAGGTTAGCACAAGAGTTAACACTATACTACAAAGAATTAAAGAATAACTATATACAAAACTCAATAAACTCTATAAAGAACTAATGTAAATTGCACATTGCTCCCCGGCAGCGGCGCCAAAAACTTGTTAGATATTTACGGAACGGCAAGTGTACCGTATCGTCCAAGTAATAAAATCCGGTAAAATACCGGGATATCATCCTCAAGGATCAAACTAGATTTTCACTAATTCCTACAAGAATGAATTGAGTGTATATTTACAATGGTGTTTTTATAAAATTTTGTGTTTAATTGTAAAAACTTCTAAATTGAACGAAAACAAGTAAAATAAACACGGATCAAAATGCATCATTCTTTCCCAATGACATCCATGGATTCAATTCCAAGTGAATTGTGAAGTTACTGATTCAGATGCACATATCATTCAAATCATTCACGTCAATCTCTTGAGTGTAAAATCCTTAGATAATTGCTAAAATACCAATTCATTGGATATTTGACCAATTAACTAGCATTACATTCCATGTAAAAGGAATTCATGCATCATTCTCCATTCCTAGAGCAATGATGTATGAAGGAAGATGATCCAGGTTCGGTGTCAAGTTTAACTTCCCAATTAAACTTGAACCAAAGAATAAGAAATTAGTAGCAAATTAAATTCATGCATTAAGAACGGGATTGACTTCCCAAAATCAAATAACAATTACAATGGAATCGAATCTAGGAGTACAAAGGTTAGAAGATTACATTTTGAATCCCTCAGCAAGATCTAATCACGCATTCTCGCTATTACAACACTCGAATCATGAAATTATACAAGGAATAATGTGAAGTAGAATCGTTTCCACGATTTCTATCCTAATATCCTTGTATTTCTCTCTATTTTCGTGCTTAATATCTTCTGAAAAGTGAATAGTGTTTTTCTTTGACTTCCGAAACCGCCAATATCAGTTCTAACTTCCACACCCTCGCCCAAGCTAGAGATACTCGCTTGGGCGAGTAAATAACAGGCTCTCAGACCTGAGCATCTCGCTTGGGCGAGGATCAGGCAGGACATCAGGGACTTTTTTGCTCCACTTGTCGCTTGGGCGAGGGACAACAGTGATTTCTGGTGATTTTTCTCATATTTGTGGCTAGGGCGACCCTGTCCTCGCTTGGGCGAGGCTTGCGGTGCTCAAAAGTATCAATCTTATACATTTTCTCCCTTTTTTCATGAATCTTATCCTGAATCAACATAAATACATAAAATTTCCTACACAAAACATGATTACTAAGTTATCAAGAATCTTACACAGTTATAGCATAAATGTGCACTAAGTACCTAAAAAGCATATGAATTTCCTTAACAATTTAGCACTCAACACCATGACACTAGGTTGGAGGATCGTCCCTTGAACCACCAATCTATTATTACCCGGGCTCTTTGTGCTTACTAATTTGGACAAAATGTCTGCCCGGATATTCTGCTCCTTTAGAACGTGTTGGATGGAGGTTGTTTCAAACTTAGCCATTAGTTCCTTAACCTTGGCCAGGTATTTTCTAAGTAACACATCTTTTGTCTGGTAGGCACCCGTAATCTGAAAGACTGCAAGCTAGGAATCACTGCATATGGAGACATTTTCCGCCCCAATTTCCCTGACCAACTATAGGCAATGCATGCTTCATATTCTGCTTGGTTGTTTGAAGTGGAAAAGGTGAAAGTGAGTGAGTGTTCAATGATCATTCATCAGCCATTATCTAGCAAGATTCCTGCTTCGCTGCCCCAAGGATTAGACGATCCGTCGACATAGATAATCCATACATGTTCATAACTATTGGGTTGCACAGTTAGCTCAACAACAAATTCGGATAGGACTTGGCTCTTGATAGCCATTCTGGGCTCATACCGTATGTCGAACTGTGAGAGTTCAATAGATCAGGAGATCATCCGCTCGACGAGTTCCAACTTATGTAGAATCTGATGGATTGGTTGATTGATTCTGACCACTACAGGGTGAGATTGGAAATACTACCATAGCCATCTTGTTGCCATCAAGAGGGTGTAGGCGACCTTTTCCAATTTCTGATACCTAAACTCTAGCCCTTGCTGGTAAAGTGTACTGGGTGCTAACCGTCTTCACTTTCTCTTATTAGAGCGGTTGCCACGACTTCATCTGTTACTTCCAAGTAGACATATAGTGTCTCAACAAGTGTAGGTTTAGAAAGCACGAGTGGGGTAGCCAAATATTGTTTGAAAGTCTGGAAAGCTTCTTCGCAAACGTCTGACCAAATAAACTTGTTGCTCTTTTTGAGGAGTTGGAAGAGTGAGAGAGAGTGCTTAGCGGATGCAGGGAGAAACCTGACCAATGCCGCCAGTTGCCCATTAAGTTGTTGGACCTCTTTAACTAACTTCGGGTTGAGCATGTCTATAATTGCCTGACATTTGGCTGGGTTGGCCTCAATACCTCGACTGGTTAGCAAAAACCCCAAAAACTTGCCAGCTTCGACCTCAAATGTATATTTGTTGGGATTGAGCCACATATTGAACTTGCACAACAGGGAAAAGATAGCCTTCAAGACGGTCACATGATCCTACATTGGTAAACTCTTGGTGATCATATCGTCCATGTATACCTCCATGTTCTTTCCTACCTGATCCCAAAAATGGTGTTCATCATTCTCTAGTAGGTAGCCCTTGTGATTTTCAGGCCGAAGGGCATGACCGTGTAGTAGTAGGATGCCTTGGGTGTAATGAATGTGGGTTTGTCTTGATCTGAGGGGTACATGGGTATCTGATTATACCTTGAATAAGCATCCATAAATGAAAAGAATTGGTACCCAGAAGAGTTGTCCACAAGATGGTTAATGTTCATAAATCGGTATGGATCTTTGGGGCACACTTTGTTTAAATCTCTATAATCCACACACACACGCCATTTCCCGAATGGTTTCTTGACCAGCACGATGTTTGACAGTCAGATTGTGTATGCAATCTCTCGGATGAACCCTGCTTCAAGTAGTTCATAAATTTTCCGAGTAACTTTCATTGTCCTTTCGGCACCCATCTTTCTTTTCTTATGGGCCACTAGTTTTGCCCCTGGTTTTATTATGAGTCAGTGATAGGCGACCAAGGGGTTAATTCCTGGCATGTCTGCAGCAGACCAGATAAAAAGATCTTTGTTGGCTTTCAAACATTCGACCAACTTGGCTTTTTGAGTTTCCTTGATGGGGCTGCCAATATACATCAGATGTTCTTTTGACGGACCAAGTTGAAGAGAGGTTTTCTCTCCCTCTGGTTGAGGGCAGAGTTCTCCTTTGTCTGTTCTGGCATCCAATTCTACTAGGTGCACACCCCGTTGTCTTTTTTGTGGGGGCGGTGACTAGGCTGGCATGTAGCTTGGACCTAGGCTCATCTGATAGCAACTCCTTGCGCTCTGTTGGTCCCCTTAACTGTACATACCCGAAGGTCGGATGAGAGAAATTTCATGCATAGATGTGGAGTGGAGACTATTGCTTCGAGATGGTTTAAGGTTGACCGCCCGAGGATGGCATTGTAGGCCGAGACACAATCAATAACCAGGAATTTAGCTTGGATTATCCGGGTTAATGGTTTCTCTCCAACAATAATCCATATATCAATGTAACCTCGAGTGGTGACCTCTTGCTCAGTAAAACCGACAAGTTGTCCATCATAAGGTAACAGATCCTTATCTTTGAGTTCCATCTTTGTGAATAAAACTTGAAACATGATATTTGTCGAACTGCCTTGGTCGACAAATAAGCGTCCCACCTTTTTATTGTTCATTTTGGCGGTGATGACGAGGGGATCGTCATGACCGCGGACGACGCCTTCATAATCACAGTCGTTGAAAGAGATCGGGAGTGTTGTTTGATGACCCTGATACTGGCAAGGGTTCAGGACAGTTGATTGCATTACTTCCCGGACATCTTTTTTGGGCTGCCCTGGATGTACTCCCAGTGGCGAACCCACCGGATATTGTGTTGATGTCCACCAGACTCTTTTGTCGCCTATTTTTGGGATAGTAGCGATCTCCCCGATCTATATCCGAAGGATGTTCTTGTTGAGCTTTTGGAGGGGAGCGTCTTCGAAGAGGACTAGATCGACACGAAGGTGGTGACCGCCTTTGGTGGGCCCGAGCAATAAAGTGTTGGAGGTGCCCAACTTGAATCAGGTCTTCAATAGTGTCTCTCAACTGGGTACACTCTTTTGTTATGTGTCCAAAGAAGGTGTGGAAATCACAATATTTGGAGCGGTCCTAGGTCCCTAGCTTTTTGCCCGAGTTGGGTTTGGGTAGTTGGACCAAATGGGTGGTCATAACTTCTTACAGGATTCTAGTGCGAATAGCATTGAGGGGGTGCAGGTGCTGTATTTTGTAACACCGCGAATTTTACGATTTTGAATTATAAGATTTTATTAATATTGTTATTAATTATATTTTTGAAAATGAATTTCTGGGAATTTTCGGTAAAGAATTAGACAAAACTCAAGTTGAGTTTTAGTCTTGTAATTCTATTTCCAATTTGGTGGTAAATTTTCATGATTTTCGGAGACAGTCGGTATGGGACCGCTGTCGGGGCTGAATCTCACACGATACGGCTCAAAAAGTGGTTTTTGAGTTCCGTAACTCGGAATCGAATTCCAATTGCGCCATTGGCTTTGTAATCACATTTCGAGTCAAGATAGACCCTGAGCTGGTCCATACCTATTTGCTAAATATTTTTCACTCGGAATCCCGAAATCCGAAATTCTAATCGGATATTAGGATCGGGCGATTTATAATACCCGATCGAGTATTGGCCGATGATACTCGGGCATGTTTAAGCTCATGTCCGCGAAGTGGTCATTTTGCATTGGGATGTGAAATTTGACTTTCATAAAGCAAATCTCACATCACTTTCACCCAAATCTCATGAAATCATCATTAGCCACCCTAGGAGATTTTTCATCATTGCCTGGGGAGAAATCTGATTTCCTTCTCTCATTAAACACCCCACACTTCACACTTCACTCTCACACTCTATCATTTGCAAAAAATTTCAAGAGAAGGTAAAGATCCTCTCTTCATTTTTCTCTCATTTCTCATTTGTTTCTTCCATCTTCAATCCTTGATCTCTCAACATTCAACCAATGGATGTTGATGAGATTTAAGTATGTTGTTCATAAGTATGTCAAGAACATATTCATCCGTTGAAATTTCCTAAACCGCTTTCTAACTCATTTTCTCTTCAAAACCGAAAATGGTGTTGTTCTTGAACTCATGAAAATATTTTGTTGAAACCATGAACAACTTGTGTTCATGGAGTTGTTATAATGTTGTATTACATAC
>NC_032020.1:8387645-8387921 GCF_001865875.1 Lupinus angustifolius
AATGTATGTATTTCTATTTGTTGTTAGCCTTAAAACCATGGCTTGGAGCAAGTTGGAAAAGTAGAAATCTTGCCTAAAAAGGATGTTAAGGTTTATGAGTACATGAATGCCTCATAAAACTCTTAAATGATACTTTGAATAACTTACTGTAAAATGGTAAGATTATCAATGAATATCTTAAATCGGAATATGTAGTTTTACTAAAAACCGTATCTTTAAAAGGGATGGAAATCGTGAACGAACTTTAGATGAAAAAGGATGGTCAAGAACATGTGA
>NC_032020.1:8388021-8421517 GCF_001865875.1 Lupinus angustifolius
GTTGTTGGGAACTTTTCTGGGTGCAGGTGTTTGAAAAACCATGTTTAAATGTGTTTCGGTTGTCGAAAATGGGCAAAGTTGGTTTTCTGTCCAAGTCCCTGTCGCTTGGGCGAGAAACTCTCGTCAGGGCGAGCACAGTCTCACTTGGGCGAGGACTGGGCGATGGGAAGTTTTAGTTCTGGAACTCCCTCGCCTGGGCGAGCAAAGGCTTCGCTTGGGCGAGAAAGAAAAGAAAAAAAAACCCAGGATTTTAATGAGTTTCTGAAACTCTCTCGCTTAGGCAATAGTACCTTCACCTGGGCGAGTAAGACTTCAGTTTATTTGAGATTTAAAGATGAATTATCGCCTGGGCGACTAGTCCCCGCTTGGGCGAGGGACAGTGTGGAAAGATTGAATTTTCGCTTGAGTGAAGGGTCCTCGCTTGGGCGAGAGACAGTAATTGTGTTTGACTATTTGGATTGATTGGTTGAGTATGTAATAATCCTAGTATGGGTATGTGATATAAACTGCTTGGTATAACACCGTAACTGAATTTAAAAGTAAAGTATTCAAGGTGTTGGAATTAAATAGTCAAACTCGGTAATTAATTTTAAAGAAAGTATTCCGAGAAGGATGTATGATTTAGGGCGATGCCCAGAAAAGGATACGTGATACCATGGAGCGAGATCGTCTGACCGTAAGTGGCTTGGTCTGGGACCGTCCAGGATATTCAGCGATGTTCGTAGTGGTGGGATGTATTTCCTCTATATTATGTGTTAACGTAATCGGGACCCACAAGAAGCATTCCTGAGGGAGATGACTTAAGGTGGGCCGAGCATGGTAAATAATGATTAAAAGATTTAATCATCTAACTGCGGTTAGTGTTCATATGCATATGGTTAATAATGGAGTAGTGGAGAGGAAATTGACGGTATGACTTAGAGCACCGTGAAGTAAGCAGGGACGGCACTGATTGGACGGTGATTCGCCAACAATGTCTTGAGGGAGAGTCTGGGTGAGACGAGTCCCTTGTATTCCTGGGGAGGTACCCTGTTGGATCGGACAGTTCTCACAGGCCAAACTAGACAATCTCTGACAACCCCTGGATTGCATTCGAGATCGATGAGAGGGATGCCCAGAAAGCGTTTGTACGACCTAGGTCCAGGTAGGACTGTTCCTGAGGGAACCGATCGATCTATTTTTATTCCTTGCGAGGATATGTTATTTCGGGTGGTACAAAACGGCTTGGTACGGGACCTGTACTCTCGATTATTTCCGATTAGGATGTTGGATGGATATTGGTGTAAGGTGGATGATCATGACATAGCATGCATATATTGCACTTGTGGAAGTGGATTCCCACATTTGAGTTACAAACATCATGCATCATTAACATTATGCACATATTATTACTTATGGTTATGATATTAGTTTATGAAATGTATGTTGATACATTATTGTTTATGTTGATAAACGTCTTCTTTTTCTATTGCTTGCTTTTTGGACGTGTGTTCGTCAGGTAGACAGCGTTGCTCGGATTTGGAGCTACCCGTCCATGATGTTCCAGGGGGGCATGCAGAATTGAGGAGAGGCAGTACCCTAGCTTTGGATTTAGCCACTAGGACTTGCTTATCATTTTGTGACTTTTGAAACACTGACTGCTTCAGCTTGTTCATGTCTTTATTTAGTGTCTTTTGGCGATGATTAATATTTCCGCCCTTTCTTGTTGGATATGTATATTAAGTACTTATGATCTTTTATATCCATGAAGATGTATATTCAGGAAATGTTGTATCATTTCAGTTACCATTAGGTAACCGGTTTTGATTTCCGCGTTATATGTTACTTAAAGTGATGTCCCGGAAAAGGAATTTTTTTTTTAAGGGAAAAAATTTTATATCACCAATTCAAAAAAAATTACTCACTTTTCCGCGTAATAAATAAAGAGTATTTTTCGGGGCGTTACATATTTGGGTTTTTTGGGTTGTCGGGGTGGATCATCATGAGGGTGTTCATGCATTTTTTTGTCGTTTGGCTTCCCACGAGGGGGGCTGATATTCTCTATGTTCGGTTGGTGGGCGGTTAGGATGAGGTTCCTCTAGTTTAATGAATTGTTGGGCTTTGGACCTGAGTTATTCCATTGTAAGATCTGAATACTTAGCCAACTCATGTCTGAATAGGTCGTCCTGCAACCCTGTTACCAAGATATGCACTGCCACTTTCGGGCTTAGGGTGTGTACCTTCATAGCCTTCGAGTTGAACCTGTCTAGATTAGCTCGAAGGGGTTTATGTGATCTGTGTCGTATACTAGATAGGGTGTAGGAAAAGTAGGGTTGTTCTTTGCTTGTCGTGAACTAGATGTTGAATCCATTAGCGAGAGTGGCCCATTGGTCAATGTTGTTAGGTGCCAGCCGTGTAAACCACTGCAAGGCAGCACGTTTCAGAGTGAGGGGAAAAGCCCGACACATGATAGGGCCAGTTGCCCCATGGAACAACATTGAGGCTTCAAAGGCGTCTAAGTGATCCTACGAGTCACTTGTTCCATCATATTGGTCGATGTTGTTGGGGCGGGTAAGATGTTTAGGGAGTGGTGAAGACATGATGGTTTCAGTGAAAGGGTGTTTTGCTCGTAAGGAGCTATGGTTGGAGGGGTGGGTTATCTGAGTGGTTTTCGTGTTGGGGGCTACTAGTCTAGAAGCCTCGGCAGATTCAGCGGAGTGCTCATCGGCAAATGGCCTCGAGGGTCCGTTACGAGGTTCGGGTCTATGTTGGTGAAGCTTGGCTAGTAGTTGGGCATGTTGTTGGATAATTTGGCCTTGAGTTTGGATCATTTGGAGGAGTTGTTGGGTTGTGGGTGCTTCTTGAGTGGGATTAGGTGGATGGCTTTGGCTAGCTTGTTGAGATGGTTGCACCAGTGCTGGGGGGTCAATGGAAGAGGTGTTATAATTCATGGGAATGTTTGTATTGAGCGGTTCTGCTTGGCTGGGTGGTTGAGCTTGGTTACGGGTGGTTACCATGTTGTAGTAAGCTAGAGACAACGCCAATGTTCTTTGGTACTAAGAGGGAGTGGTCGATAATTGATGCAGAGTGGTAGATGATGAGTGCCCGGTTGAAGGTGAAGGATTAGGGGATTTGGTCGAAATGTCGTCTGGACCCGCCGAGTGAGGTACTTGAAAAAGTTCTCTGACGATCAAGTTAGTTGAGTATTCTAGAGAGATAAGGATAGTAAATAAGAGAGAAGTTTGAGCAATAAGTGTAGCAATAAATGAGGAAATGAGAATTAATTATACTCTCTGTATGGTCTTTTCTATTTATAGAGTTTAGGAAATGCTGAGGTGACAATTGGTCATTGGCCAACATTTAACGGATACAAGGGATATACTCTAGTCGTCATTGCTTGACCTGCGGATCTACTCTTGTCGAATTGTCGGGGGGCAAGTAGAATGTGCAGGCAGCATGACATGCGATTTGTTGTCTGACATTGATGGCAAGTCAGCGACACATTAAATGATATGTCAAATGTGCATTAAATAGCGTGTCAGAGACATAAATGTTGTGCCACGAGCATTTATGGCATCTGCCACGAGTGGACCCATCTAAAACAAGTAACGAGGATACACGGAATGATTCACATGATACTCTGAGTAGAAGGGGATAGCTCGAGTATGATCAGGCACATTTTCAAAGGCCAACTTGCTTATGAAGCTCAACTACAACCCCATGAAATAGCAAACTCTAAGCATTAATAAACGCATAACTAAGGATACCCTTTGTAAAGTTTAACATATTAATTAAATCTCCCTCATGCATGGTTAATTCAGAAAAAAGATGTATGTATCAAAAAATTCAGAAAAATATGTATTCATAGTGTAAAAGTATTTTATATTGTCATTTTATCATTCATCATTTATTTTTAATCATTTAAATAAAAGTAATATAAATAAGTAGTAAATGATGCACTGACTATATATAAATTTTTAGAATATTAATGCATATATTATACTTTAATTAATTTATCATTTATCAGCCATAGGCAACTTCCTACATATGTCCACACTAGACAAGGATTATGCCTTTTTATATAAAAAATCATAAAAATAAATTTTGCATAATAATTTTATTTAATCTAATTAGATTTAAGTGTGGACAAAATGAATCAAAATCGATTTTTTTTGTTTTTTTGTACCATTAAGGGTATGAATGAAGATCATATGTCATCATTCCTATCTCACTTAATATCTTTATCCAATTAGAAAATCTTCTTTGATTAGAAAGAAAAACTATAATAACCTGAATTAATATTTTTATATTATTCTATGAAGTTTGATTGACTCGATACATGAGGTCAAAAGTTTCTTGGGAAAGAGCATCCTTATCTCAAGGGTATCCCCTCAAGAAACTAATCTTTTTTTGGGTTCGTGGATGCGCTTTCTAACAAGTATTGCTCACAGGAATTGAACACTGGCCTTTTGATCATCATGTGGATCAAGCAGGACCTTACAGTACTAGACAAACACTTTGTTGGTCTCTTAATGCTTTAGGACAGCTTTTGTAAAGAACCCATCAAATCTAATTTTGGATTTATTTATAAAATCAAACCAATCATAAATTTAATATTTTATAAGTATATTATCTATATCAATAATATATATAAACAAAAAATATGATGTAACTTTTACATTCCTTTTTTGCCCTTAACATTTTTAATTTCTACAAAAAAAATCATATAATCATATATAATTACTATCAATATATTGATCATTGAGTTTAAAATTTATGCACAATTAGTGTAAAGTTTTTTATACTGTCAACACATCATTCACTATTAATTTGTATTATTTTTGTTTTAGAGTTAATGGGGGTAGACATCTGTTGTCCCAAAGCAATGTATCATTCCATGTGCCGTTGTTTGCCATCGGTCATTTTTTCAATCAATCATAATCAATAACACATTGAGTGACACGCATTGTGGGATAGCAGATGTGCTCTCAATTAATGGTGACTAGTGATGATTTACGTAAAAAATATTTACACTGTCATCGTATACATATTATCCTTAATCGTTTCTCTCACCTTAAATTGAATATTATAGTAAAACAAAAAATTATAATATAAATTACACCCAATAAAAAATTATAAAATATTTAATATAAAAAATTCTAATTCTTCAAAATAAAATATATAAAATTTAAATATGTGATATTATAAAGTAAAAATATGAGTCACGAAATAGGCCGCCCTCAAGAATTTTATAATTTTCGTTACTTTAGGTTTTAAATTTTGGGTATGTTTTTAGAAAATAAAGAATATTCTAGTATAAAAAGATAAATTATCTCATTCAGTCTTTAAAATCTTGACATGCATCATATTTAATCTTTTTATAAAACTAAATAAAATAATACAAATTTATAATGGAGGAAATAAATTATCTCCTAAAATTTTACATCATAGTCAACCCAGACCGAACTGAAATACAGCTGATTGGATAAAGACAGTGAACTTGCACTACAACTGTTCGACGAAATTCCCCATCCACTCCTCCTTTCTTCTCTACATTGTGCATGCACGTTTTCTCTATCTAGCTACTAAAGCTTCATCAGTCCTTCATGGCGAATGCAATAAACAAAACAGCATTTCAAATTTTTCTAGACATTCTTCCTCCTGTTGAATTCGCCTGTGTCTATGGATCATCTCTTCATCCAAACAACCATGACAAGGTTAATACCTATCCAGCTCTCGCGCCCCGATTTTCGGCTACGCGACCATACCCACCACTTCTTTTAAAATTAATTTCATTTGATTTTATTGTTTTTTGATAAGTTCTATGTTTTTGGCTTTATAGACATCCATGACAGATTTTATTCTTAGTGTATCTGATCCCAAACAGTGGCATTCTGAGGTATTCATATCTCATCATGTCTTGCATTTGTTTTATCATTTTCACAATCTTTGAATTAAATGCCTCATTGAGAAAAAATTTTGCTTCTTCTTATTGTAATGGCTACAATTAAGAATCTGAGATTGAACAAGAATCACTATGCTTCATCATGGATGGTGAACTTTGGTGGGGCAGGCCTGGTACTTGCTCTAAATTTTTATTTATGTCATCGTTATTTGAGTCTGGGTTTTAATAAATGCTGATGTTATTTCTGATGCTTTATGTTGATGCAATGTGTAAGATTACTGGTGTTGCAGATAATATTGGTGTAGGAGTACATTTCAACCCTTTTGTTACTTGGAATGGGAAGGTATTATTATCAAATTCATGACTCTAGTGACCCTTTGCTCAATTTATACAAACTCTCCTTACAACAGCATTTAATTTGAAGTACTGGCTCATTTTTTAGTTGTTCATAAGTCATAACAACACCTTTGTATGTTTATTTATTTAAAAATCAAGATGAATTTTTTATGAGTCCCTCATTTCATTTATTAGTACATTTATGCAGATGTACAAGTATGGGGTTGTTCGAACTCGTGACTTACTTCAAGATGTGCTGCACTGGGAGAAATTCTACTTGTGTGGTCGTTTACAAAAACCAGTATGTTAACCCCTCCCTTGATAATCTTCATGTTGTGAAACCATTTGATTCCTGATTCATGGTTTTTGGATCACTAACGTAATAATGTATAAACGAGATTTTAACCAATGCAAGGATAAAGATGAAATGAACGGACTAATAAACAAGTTAGTAGTGAATGATGATAGTTACCTCTAGGGATTTTTTACTATCTGAAATGCCAAAAATGCTGTTTAACTGAAGTCTGTCGTTTCCCAACTATACATATGTGTAGCAAAATGATTCTTCTGTAACTTCCCTGTCAATGTGTCTCCTCCGTGGTGCCTACTGCTTAAGTAGCCTGTTGTGATGTGAACCTGAGACATCTTAAATATTCTTGTTCTGCTTCCTTAGATCTAAGTGAATATGTCTTCAAGAATCAAGACTCGTAATTCTTGTATTATCAAATATGAATTAAAAAATATTGATATTTTATTATGGCATCTTTTATGGCTTATATTTTTCCTCATTGAACCATAGTTACCTGGTATAAATATGTGATTCACTTGGGTACACAGTTCATCACTTTTTACACTAATTTTAAGAGACCTTCTTTATGATGAGCCCTATATGTGGAAGTGGTACGGTGAATTCGGAATGCGGTATGTAGGGTAAATGAGAGAATTATGTGCATTGAACTATGAAGATTAAAGAGTATAACAGTTACTCGTAAAAAATAAAAGTTGTGTTTAGTCCAATTTTAAGTAGCTCCAGTGCTTTGTATATTATTGTAATAGTTGGTTTTGATTTGTGTTCCATATCTAGCTTATACTTTTCTGTCCTTAATTTTACTGATAATTTGCAACCATGACTAGGCCTAAATTTTCCCTATAATTTTGGGTGCATTTCGTGCAGGTCCATGTTGTTGTTGATAATTTGGATATTAGCAACACCAATTCAGTAAATTTGAGAGCTGCAATGTCAGCTGCTCTTCTCCTTCTTCCATCAGAGTTCACAGAGGTTTACTTGTTTTTACTGAATTAATTACTTTGGGAGTTGGAAGAACTGAAATGGTTAAGCCATATCTCTGCAGGCAGATTTATATGCCAAAATGTGTAGTCTTTCATATATGGGTGACCTACGAATGTTATTTGCAGAGGATAAAAATAAGGTATATCTTGATTGCTACATATGTAGGTTGTGGTATGGAAATGTTAATGTCCTTCAATATACTTTTCCATGTGAGAAGAATCTGCCAATAGAGGTTAAATATCATTTTGGTTACTAATATTAGTTCACTCTTTAGACATTGCTGCCTTTCTGAGTTAATACGAGTTATCTCGTCTGTAGTTATTTATTTTCCATTTTTCTTATAGTGAATTTGTAAAAGCTTGTATTGTCGTCATTTGGTAACTGGTATGAACTTGCTTATGCTTCAATATCTGGTTAACTGACTGGATTAACTAAATATGCTTAAATTGCCTGCTAAGTTGGTGACACTGCAATTATTTCCTCTCATATATTATTTTTATCCTTCGAGGTACTGGCAGTGAACCTGTTAAAATTTTGAAAAACTGTATGTGACTACAGCATTTTTTGTGTGATTGAAACCGATTGATTATATAGGCGTTCTATTGCCTTAATTTTTCACATAGGTTCCTTGTTCACAATCATTCCAGGTGAAGAAGATTGTAGCCGGGCAGTTTGGTCTATTCCACTCGATGTATAAGCCATTTCTTGAAGAATATGAGGCTAAGAAATTATTGAGACTTTCGTCGACTGTCAACCATCAAATAAAAGTCTACCAGGTCTTTATATCTGCTACTACTTTTGGGATAATTATCATTTTGGAAACATTTTCAGGGTATTTCCTAATTAGGATGACCAGCCAAAAAGGTGGTTAACAACATTTAAAAATAGTTAATATTTTGATTTTACCAGCCACTCTTTGGGGTAATTCATCTGAAATTGGGAATTTATTCCCCACATATTCGAAATAGGAGTTATTCCATTTTTTGTGCATTTAAAGGAAATTGTACCTTAAATTATATTGTTAAAGTATATAACCTATGAAATACTACATGCAAACTTGTAGAATATTTATTGATCTTGAATTTTTTACTGCTCTGAATATTTCTAGTGGCTCAATTACTATAATTGCAACTAAGTCTTTAGTTTAAGAAATCTGATCTGATTATAACATTAAAATCTAAATGATCATAAGTGAATAATACTTTGATCAACTGCAAATTACCACATGTGTTTTTCAGGCCTTTAGATATCAGTAATTAAGTTTTCAGTTTTGAAGAGATTGACATATGTATATGTTTTGGTATAGATATATGCTTTTTAACTTTCTGTAACTTTGTAGTTGATTTCATTCCTATCCATCTTATTATTTAGTCTGTTAGTCCCACTTGATGTTGTCATGAGGATGCAATTTGTCATTTTTTATTTCTTTCTTTAATTTCTGTTAAGAAAAAAAATATATAAGCAATGTTTTCCAGCCACTATTTTCTGAACTGGACCTGTCACTAACCAGTAAATAGAGAGGGTTAAAGTTTTAAGGCCAAATGGCAGTTTAACTCGGGTTCTATATATACTTATAAATTTATCACACACACACATATATATATAAATGAATGTACAAATGTACCGTAAAAAAGTTGTTTAAACCTTATAATAATAAAATACAATTGGTATAGGGACATATGTTAAGTTGCTTTATATTGAAGAACAGTGTTCTAGTCTTGGTTTGACTCATTTTGCATATTTTTCTTCATGTAAGCATGCTATGTAATACATTTGACAATTGTATTTTACTTACAAGTATGAGTGGCTTAGTGGTGACAATCTGTGTTGCCAAACTCATACCAGGTTCGAATCCTAATATATGCATTTTTCATGCACAATATTGAATGAAAATGGACCAGTATCCATGCCCAGTTCAAGACTGGATCATCGGTTTAAATGCCAGTTTTCAAAACACCAGGTTTGTTGCTTGATTGGACCGCTCTGGAGGATCAGCTCCTGGTTTTGATGGTCCAGTGGCGGTAACTATAGTTGCTATTTAATATTTTAATTATTGATGGTATATATATAATCTCATTTATTGATAGCATATGTTACTCTTCATCATTATTTGTAATGCTTATTGGAAAGTTTTCCTTTAAATGCTTAATACATATTACATATGAAACTTGGTAGAGTCAATTACTATGCAAAAGCTGGCATGTGTATATGGTATAATGTTGCATCTTCAGAGTTGTCAGACCAAGTAAAGAAACTTCTTTTACTTTTTTAAAAACAGGATTGTGACGTATCAGTTGCTTGCTCTCTAGTTTCTGCACTTCCTCCATCAATCAGAAGCCAGATGAGTGTGAAGCAAGGAGATAAAATGAAATTAAATGGAACTGGTATGCTTATAATATGTTAAATTACTGTTTCTGAAATATTGCTTCATTTCCAAAAATTCTTCAAGTCCAAGATCAAAAGAAGGGGAGAAAGTAAAAGGAACTATAAAAGAATGAAATTATGAGTGAACTCATTGATTAATTTTCTTTTAAATCTTTACATGGTACTTGATGGGGTGAAACTGTAGATCTGAATAGAGGGATGTATGCCCTATTAAGAAAACAAGAATATGATTTCAGGTCAAATCATACATGGCATTGCAATCAGATCAAGAGAAGAGGCTGCAAATTGTTTGCAGAGAATCCTAAGACGAAAAGTAATGGTTTCGAGTGCAAGGCAGGCCATATCTGGACTGCTGGCCGCTGGTGGGATGAGCGCTACCAGGTATCTTTCTCAGAAAGTTAGCAAGGCCTGGAAGTCGTGGAGATGATTTTTGTTGTATTGACAATCTTAGTTATTTGGTTTTCTTGCTTGGATGTGTTGATCGACCAAAGTTTACATAAAACTAGTTTTATGACTATATTTTCTGCTCCCCCTTGTAGGCAATCTTTCCCTTCATAGTCAACGTGATTAGTTCTTAGCAATAACGGCAAGAGATTTAGTGACTGGATTCACTGACTTTTTTGTTTCCCTTCAAAAATTATTATGGTTCCTTTTTTGTTGAAGTTTTTACAAAAAAAAGTATAGTTTCTGCCGGTAATGATACTCTACATTATTGCTGCGTTTGTCTGCATCAGCTATATTTGTGGGTCACAGCACAAATATTATGATAACAGAGTTTAATTCTAATCCTTAGTGTAAACTAAGTAAAATAAGCATGTTTTCTAACTGCTACCCTAATTAGAAATTAGAACCTTGAAGCGAATAGTTAAAACAGTTTGCTTCTCATTCCTTATAAAAAGGATTTTTACTTAAAGTGGCATTTGCTGAAGTGGAAATTTGATGTCAGTGGCAAATTTCAGAGAAATGAAAACAACAAAGTTGTAACTGTAAGGCAAAGAGGCAAATTAGTTATTTGCTTGAACAAGAAAAAGCAAAAGTGTGGCTCACCTAACCAGTGAAGACAAACTATTGTATTCATATCCCCATTCAGGCATCATGCCTGCTAACCTAAAATAGCAATCAAAATAGAGGACAAAAAGGTAGATAGTGCTAACCTTAAATTACTTACCAGTATTAGTCAACAGAAAATATACTTATTATTATTTCATCAGAATTACAGAAACTATAGTATGAAATAGAAAGTCAGAAACAGTTAAACTTGTAAATTTCACTGTCTACTGGGTATTGCCCATGAACTTATTACTAATATAGTTATTGTCACTATCTTATGTTATTGTTTCATACATGTCAGTATCAAATAACAGAGATATTTGGTGCCTGATCTTGTTACTATCCTCCCAACTCTAATAGCTATTTGTATGCGGAACTGCTGCTGCATATTGAGTGTCCATAACATCAATCACCCTGTTGGCTATAACACTTGCATACACTGAAGAACCTTCAATTATCTGTCTCAGTAAAACATGTCATAGTTAATAAACAACCAATGTGATAATTATATTCATACAAAGAATTAATAATTACCCTGCTAGTTTTAAATCATAAGAAATAATACCAACCTTGCTGTTGAACAAGAAACTGCAATATTCACCAACATGTCCACCTGCAACATGTTGAAGTTCCAACTGAAGTTCATCCAGAACCTTGGAGACAAAAAGCAGGCAGTTAACCTTCTTCCTCTGAAAGAGCTTGATTGTAACATCATCATCGATAATCCGTACATCAACCTCGCTGTCTTTGGATTTCCTCTGAAGCCATGAGGTTCTTATGTTCCCATCTGGATCACCAAAAGGCTTTATGTTGCAACTTTCTGCAGCATCATCTTCAGCTTTATGCCTCTTGCACCTTTCCTTCCCATACCTTTTCTTCTCCACCAATAATTTTAGCTCATTGACAGTTCTAAGCAGCTCTCTTATATACTCAATGGCATCACCCACCACAGAGGCTCTATCAATCTGTGTTAAAACCAAATCCAACCTATAATAATCCAAATTCATAAAAAAAAAATGTTTCTCAGAAAGTTCATAGATGCTGTATACCTTTGTGGGGTTTGGGATAAGACTCCTCAAGATTTTGTATTTGCCATTCAATTGCTCTCTTCTTTGCTTCTCAGTTGCGAAATGTTTGGTACCTTTTCCTTCCTTTCCTTTGCCAACAGAAACTGTACCCCTATTGAATTCTAGCACTCCCATGTCGATCTGGCTCCCATCTCCCTCCATCTCATCCCCTCCGCCAAAAAGGGAACCATTCCTGGAGCTGGTCGGCAAGCTGTATCCGCGGGGGAGAGACTGAAACAACTCTCTGAGGGCTGGAGGCTGAGGAGGCAGGTTCAAATGAAATAGAGGATCATACAAAACCGATGACGCACTTGTGTTATCGGATCCTATTGGAAGGTCTCCAAGAAAGGCCATCGAATTCTGAAAGTTCGGTGTCTTGTGAATTGGGTTTGGAATACAAATGGTGGGATTGGATAGCAAAGATGAAGCTGAGCATCTTGGCAAGTGCAAAAAGTTTAGGAGATCCGTCGAAGGGTAAGGAGGAGGAGGGTCCAGTATGGAAGAGGGATTGTAGCTTTGGCTGCAATGTTGTGCCTCAATTTGATGAAATTGTTGCTCATGTTGTTGGTGTTCTTGCTGATTAGCATAGTCCATGTCCTGTAATTCCTGAACACTAGTGTCCCAAGTAGTTTGCTGATATACATCAATAACCTCTTGGACCATATCATTATCCATGTTGTTGTAGTTGTAAGAGTTTCCCATGTTCAAAGCCATATTTTGTGGATTTGAGATGTCCATAGATGTAGGGGTCACTCCATTTGCATAGGCTGAAAGATCTTCTGAATGCTGTGGATTGTGGTGGTGATATGAAAGCTCCTCCACAGAAAGCCTGAGATTCTCTTCAAGGTTGTTATAGTTGCTGTTTGTGGTATTGTCTGCAACTATAAGTGGTGAGTTTTGCAGAGTTTGAGGAAAACTATTATCTTTCATAGAGTTTTCACTTTCTGCCATTGTGTTGGGATCAAAGCAACCAGTTTGGTCATTCATTTTTGTCCTGTCTTCAGCACTCATTGGTCTTTGTCTGCACTAGTTAGTTAGACACAAATTAACAAAACTAGAAATCTTAAATAAACAGAACACAACATGTGAGTGAGTGAGTACAAAATATCACAAAAGGAAAATTCTTAAAGAAAAAAAGTTGAACATGAACCACCAAAAGCAGCCCTTTTTGTTTGGAGCATTCAATGAATAGTTAATATATTTGAGATTTGATCATTTCAATCTTGTTTTTGTTGAAACACCAACTTGGGTAATTGAGGCTCTTAAATTAAGAAAAAAGAAGTAACTTATAGTAATTGTGAGTTACCTACACTAATGGAAAGAAAATAAGTTAATATGAAGATTAAAGTTTTTCCTATCAACAATGTGAGAGAGGTGTGGTAGGACAAGGCAGAGGGAGGTAGGAAAGATGGTGGTACTAAAAAAAGCAAATATCTTTGCAAGTTTAGTTTAATCTGATAGGCATAGGAATTGGAAGGAAAAGGGTTGGTTCAGTTACTAGCAATTTAGTCACAATACCCTCTTGTGGGGTCCACACTCTGATTTGTATTTGGATACTACACTCCATCCATTAAAAATAACAAAATGGATGTTGCAAAGAGTTCTCTTTATACTTTTTGTTACAATTTAAGTAGTTTAAGTAAAAAGAAGAAGAGAAAAAGCCAAAACTATTATATCCATTCTCTAAATTATTTTCTGTTTTTAAGTTGGTCTTAAAAGTTCCCTTTCCTTTTAAATTGTTCTTTATATTAGTCTCTATTTTAAAGTTGGTATTTGTTTTTATCTTACCTTTATAGTTTAAAATCCATTTTTAATGCAGTAACAAACAATATGCTTAAAATATATTATTATATGAAGTCTAGTATTAGAATGAAAAAGAATATAATGTTATATATTGTACTCAAATTCCTTGTTATTACTTACATGATATTAATTATAAGCATCAATTAGAAACACTACACGGACACTTAGATCTATGGGTATGTTAAAATTTGTAATTATTATTCTCTAGTAATCTATTGGTTGTCATTCAACATTCTTGGAAACGTAGTTACAATTGACCGATTCCAGCTAACAAATTGTTTATCTTCTTTTCTACTTTTTATTTGATTGTTTTTTTGCCAATAAGATTACCTCCCTTGTACCAAAAAATGAGAATTATAAATTTTGGTTGAAAAACACATTGAATCATATAATAATAAGATAGAGGACTCTGCTACTAGGATTCCCAATTTTCAGCTTCCATTATGGTTTTTTACATTGAGATGGACGTCTCTCCATAACAATGCTTTAAATTTATACTTTATCTTGTCTCCTCTTTAAGCCATATATAACAGATGGAACATTAGATATATTGTGTTCAATACGTATGGGACATAAGATATATAGTGCATTAATTGGTTTTACTTAGTAAGTTCCCTGTTAAATTAGTAAGGTCAATAATAATATATATAAAAAGAGTGGTAGGGTTAAGTGGAGACTAAAGAATAAGGGGTTTGATAATAAAATGTCCAAAATTATCAAATATCGTTTTTACACAGATTTACATTTTATGCAATGGTAATAAAGTTTCATGAATGAATATTGGATAGGTAGAGTGGAATATTATGTATATTTTTTATAAATTGAGACCTCTAATAACACATAGGATAGGAGACTAGGAGTCTATGTAGGCAATGAGTGAATCAAATAGTCCACTAAAAAGGACTTTGTGAAAAATAATAATTTTTTTTGGAGGATTCCATCTCAACTTTCTTTGTTTTTGCTGATATTCGAAGATGTTTCTATTGACTTGTTGCGTTAAAAAACTTTTTGATCTATTGAATTTTTATGTAAATTATAATATTAAAGTGAGGATTTTTTTTTTCCAATCATTTAACAAAATTTTCTTTATAGGTGGAAAAACATATGAATTTGAGTATATGTATAAATACTCGGATGGTATGAGAATTGGCATTGAAGTTACTATATTGTATTCGGGTAACAATATTTTTTATGAAATGTATGTATATTCAATTTATTTTCATCAATCAACAACGTGTTAGTCTAGTGGTGTAATATCCTACTAGATTCTAATGATAACTAAAAATTCAAATTTACTAATGGTATGTAGTTGACATGCCCATATTACATAGCTTTCTCATAACAAATATTTGAACCAAATAAAGATTAGTTTAAGCCACCAATTTCTTAAACAAATAGATTGAAAGTGAGCCAACATAATAGTGAGATTATTCTCTAGTGACAATAAGATATTAAGTTATAATCCTATAAATAACATATTTGTTTAATAGATTGAGGGGTATGAAAGGTAAAAAGAAAGAAGAAAAAATGGTTCACACAAAAGGTGAATGGAGAAGAAATCGTGTTAGTTAGGATTGGAATATGTATAATTAACGGCACCAATGGTCCCCCATCAACAATATTGGTAGGTTCAACTCACTTATTGCAATGCCTTATCTCTTCACTAATATCAATTTCATTTTTGCACCGTATTATCCTTTGTTTCTTTTTTTTTAACTTTATTGTTTCAAAATGGAAACTACAAACTTTTTGATCTTACACTTCCATGTTTAGAACTTACTTTAAACTCAATATACTACTTCAAGTTGAATTAGAAAGATTCATCATTTAAAGAAATAAAGCTTTACTTCTTCATTTATAAGGTTCGTGTTTAAAACTATACTTTAAATAAATAATTTTGTGCCATCAGACCTAGACCTTTTATTTCTAGAAGTGAAAAAGAACTTTGTTACCCATAAATAAGGTTATGAATTTAAATCTAATATACAAAAAATAGACATTAAAAATTTGTTTGTGGTTGGATTTTGAAGGGATTGAAAGGAAAAATAATGTTTTAGAGAGTTGTCTCATAAGTATATTTTATAACTCTTTAAGTTTTTTATTTTTCTTATTCCCGTCAAAAACTTAATTCGCAAACAAACCCTAAATATCATTATTTCCTTAAATGGGTTGTCTAAATTGATTCGTTTTATTTGAGTCAACTGACTTAGGGCCACAAACCAAAATGTAGAGGGGTGATGCAGTTTCTCTTAACAAATTTCATTCTATTTAAGTTGAGTGAAAGTTAGTTGAATTAAGTCATTAACTATTAGCTTTGGAATTGAAGAGTGACTTTGGCGTTTGAATAATTAAGCTTATATTGGGAACTAGTCTTTGATAGCTTAATCATATATAAATTAGATAATGAAAAATAAAATTATGCAATAAATATTTACCAACAAGCACAACTGTTAGAGTGTAATATCTTTGTTAGTATATATATTTTTCTCTCAACCGTAAAACAAGTATACTGCAGTTTCCTTTTTCTTCTTATCTAAATGTGAGTAATTACTCCTTCCAGAAAAAACAGTAAGCGTGGCTTCAATTAATCAAACTTTAACATTTAACCTTGTTTATTACTTAATTATCTAGGTAGACATTACAGCAATGAACCAACTCTTTTAATATAAATTTGAATACTATATACTCATTTCTATTTCTTTCATATCTGATGATGATCATGGAATGCATTGCTTAGATGTTATGAGCATAAAGGTACCTTGGCTGGTTGAACAATAATGACATACCTATTATTAATATAAGACACTATCACTATATCATTTATTGTTCATATATATTTATCATTGATTCTTCAAAAGAACAATACAAATAAATAATAAACAATTTATTGTCAGTATATAAATCTGCATAGATATTATACTCTTAAAATAATGCACATCTCACCTTTAACAATAAAATAATTTCTTTTCTCTAGAAAACAGTATTATTAGTGCTTGAGAAAGTTGTAGAGCAACATGAACAAAAAAAATTATGGGAACATAGTTTGTTTAAAAAATCAGACTAAACAATAATACTGATACTTAACAAAGCTTTTTGTCCCTAAAAATTCGATGACATTCGATCTCGGTCCTAAAGTTTTCATTTGGCCAATAATACTTAATTTTCCAAAGTTTTTAGCTTTGGTACATTCTGCTACTTTCTCTATGTTAAGTGTTAACTACACATGTGTCAAAGTTTGATGTGACTTAACACCGATTAAGAATATGTTTCATTTGGCCAATACAATATGTTTTCTAAATGGCATAATGAAAATGTGAAGTCCCAATTCCAAGCCTCATTCCATTTAAGTCAAAACTGTATTAGGGAAAACTCTTGAGAATCCTAAACAAATGGGCATAAAGCCAAATGCTTACAATAATGAAATGCTAAGAGTTTCAAAAGCATGTTTTTAACTCTGCTACTGAATTACATGATACACTGCCAATAAGTACCAAAGCTAAATGAAAGGGGACACTGAATGTTTCATAGGATGATATAATACACATGCTACTAGTAAGTAGTAACTCTCACCATTTGGATAGCAAGATATTGTAAAACATAAAACTTGTGATTAAGTTCACAGCATAAACAATAAAAAACTGATGTGTAACACACTAACATGCAATTGCAAGATACACTAAGAATTCATGTTAGATTGCAAGATTTCATTCCCTTTCTCTACTGGAGTTATATGTGACGCTTGCTCGGCTTTTTCCCCTTACCACGGCGCTTGCCTTTACCCAACTTAAATTTCTTCTTCAATTTTTTCCCTATTCCACCAACAGGTTTCAAGGAAGCCACACTTTGACTGTCATCAGGCATCTCCACATCTGGATAATTTAGAAGCAAACACTGAAAATTAATTATGATTGCAATGCAAGGCAAACGTCAGTACATAATTAAAGACTACTATGAACTTGGGATTTTTCTTTAACATGACATCATTCCATGCAAATAAAGCAACTGCCAGAAGAAATTATGTAAACATGACGATATCATACCCATGATTGTGTAGTTAGATGGGGTGGAGGCATCCATAGCAGATTTTGATGGGACGCGGACTGGCAGCTTAGGTGCGGCAAGGGCAGCTTCTTGGGCGGCCAGCTTAGCAGCATCTTTCTTTTCATATAAAGGTTCAACGATCTCCCTCCGAATTGCCCTCAGCCTCTTTTCCCTCTTTGATCTCAAAGACTTTGCCATTCTCTTGGACTCCTGTTCAACTTGCTATTCTCTTGGGTTTCAAGGTATTGCAATTACTTAGACCCTGCTTAGAACGATAACCAATATGAATTCAGAAAATTATAATATTTAATAAATTCTAATGTTTGGAAGAAGTCCTAAAATTTAATTGAATAGCATTAAAATTGTTTGATTTGCTCCAAATGCATCTTAAAGACTAAACTGACGGGTTCATTTTTATTTCTAATTTTACAAAAACAGTTTACTTAACCATAGAGGGTGAGTTTGGCACAACGAGAATGTTGTTGCTCATTCAAACTGAAAACAACCTCTCCACTTGTGAGGTAAGGATGTGCACATCTACCTTCCTCCGACTAAGTGGGATCCTGATGCTCTAAAAACATCATCAGTCAAGCGCATACAAAACAGCGGGTAGCACACAAACATTTTTAGTTTTGCTTATCAATTTTCTTAACATCGAATAAATGTCTGCATTTAAACTTCCAAAAAATGCTATGATATCCTTATTCAAACTAAATACATTGAATAAATCTAACATAAGAATGAAGTACCACAGCTATCATGTTGGTCTAATTCAAAACAAGACACTTACAACTCTTACATTCAGAAGAACATCTCTCTATAATTCAAATAACCATTTGTACCCTAAATTTGAAATATCTTGTTGTTAGAGTAAATTTCAATAGGAATCCATGTAACGCAGCAGAAGACATGAAAAGGTATAAACAAACTTACCTATGTTATTAAAACAAATAAGAAAAAGTAAAAACAAATTATGATGAGAACAGAACACAAGAACTAGAACCATCAGAGGAAAATTCATATACCCAAAAGAGAAAAGAATCAGACTTTACCCTAACAAATCTAAAACTCGCCTAAAAATAACCAGTGTCAAATCCCTCTTTTCTTTTTAAGAAAACATAAACAAACAATAAATAATGCTTGAATCGTAGTTGAACGTCGAAGAATATAAGATTGTTATGATTCATTACCTGATTTTTGGTTTGAAGACGTAACGACAGAAAATTACAAATATAGCTGCTAATGCTATGGACTCTGTTCTATGAAGGCGGTGTTAGGCTAGGTTAAAATAAAATATGAAGAGGGGGGAATTTGTAAAAAATTAGATTGAAACCAGGGATAGAATAGTCTTTTTGAATGAATAATTTCTCTGGGCCTAAGCCTAACAAACATATGAATTGGATCTAAGATTCGATAGATTTGTGGTTAGTTTTTATTTGTTTTGTTATACATCCCAAAATTATATTCACAATATCTCAATATCTCAATATCTCACACCTGCCTCGAGTAGGACTGTGGTATTATGATATTGAAGGTAATTTTATTTTCAATTAGGCCATTTATCTCTCACATCAAGTTTTGCCACACTTGTGATAATTTGTGCTATAAATGGTCTGTTTTTCAGATTAAATTGTTTCCCTCTCTATCTAAATATCCAATTATTATGAAATATGTATATCATTCTACACAAATTATTGGCAATGAATCTTCACTTTATGTCCCTTGTGTACTTCTGAATGCTTCATATAAGTTAGTTTTATCTAGGATGACAAAAAACATGCATCCACCTATACCTATAGCATTCATACGGGTTACAAACTAATACTCGAAGATTTTATAAATGGGTTTTTAAAACTACTTGCAATATATATGCGCTGACATGGGCATGAGGATACCTTAATCCATAATTTCTCCACCTCAATAGACTAAAATCCTAATTTATGATAATGTCTCCCACTCTCCCTTACATTACTAAAATTTGGTGTTCTAAATATTTGAACAGGAAGCTAAAACTTCTTATTAGGGAGAAGGCTCCTACCCCTTTTTTTCTAGTATTCCTATTTCCTACCCGAGGTTGATTAATATGCTTCAAAGATAGAAAAATGAATGATTTTTAATATGGAAGATCAATTGTATTCAAGGTGCATGTAAAATCCCGCAGAAAACTCGAAGAGGATACCCAAATACAAGTATCCTTTTCAATATGGTAAATGGGTAAAGCATAAAAAGCATAACTATTACTCATGCCCGCAAACATAAAGTAATTGATACATAAAGTAATTGATCTGGTCATGAGCACATTTCACTCAAATTCGTCACCAAATTGACCGAACAAGTGAGCACACCCACACCTGGTGAGCTGAAACATGCCAAACAATGAGAATGCAGTTAAATTTATAAATTCATATAATACTCTTAGTAGATCTATTTTGTTATTTATCATGATTTATGATAGAACATTATAACATTATTTAATTTATGTAACTGATCTCAACTTATGGAACTGAGTTTCAATTGTTGTTTGACCAAAACCAAAATAGAAAAAACCACACTAGTTTAAACCATTGAATCTAAGGCTGCTTTAGACAAATCATAACTGTTAAGTCTCACTTGTGCATTGGATTAAAAGGCAATTTTCAAAATTCATATGCATTACAATAAACTAACAAAAACTGCTCCATGGATAAAATTCTACCAGAATATCAATTAAGAGCATGTTTAATAACATCAGCATCACAGAAATATTAAGTTAAAGAAATTCAAAGCTAAATTATATGATCCACGTTAAATTCTCCAGCACTACAGTTTGATATTGAAATAATCTTGGTCGAAGTGGTGCAACCTTACATAACCATCTTCACCTCCACTTGAAAAACTACAAAATAAAAAGAATATGTATGAGCCAGTAAAGTAAAAGAAATAAAATTCCATACCATAATAATTATATAATTCAGACCACTAATGTCCCATATAAATTATTTGAACAAGTACATTGCTTGGAAATTGGAATGTAACTTTAAATTTCCCTTTGATTTGATGTGAAAATGATAATATTATTTGGAAATAGACAAGGAAAGAAATAATAGTTTAATCTCTGGTATGATCAATTATTATTCAATTACAACCAGGTTATGCATCCTTCACAGATTCAAATGATATCATGTAACTATTGTAATAAAGTCCTCATTCAAGTTATATTTCATGTAAATATTGATCAACAAAACCAGATGGTGAAATTTATATATTGAACATATTTACAGTCATATAATAACTTCTGGGTTTTGATTGGTCAAGGTAGATTATTCCATCTAGTAGTGGAACAAAGTTTTGTTATTTAAATTTACACCATATATGTTAACCAATTACATAGGTAATGTAGAGGTTTTAAAATTTTATGTGAAACAAATTATGCAAATTCCTTATATATGGTAGAAAATTTTAATGTGACCATGGTCATGAACTTCTCAAGTGAGTTGATGAATGGAAGATTTCAAGAAGTAAAAGTATGTCGTGAGGCAACTCGAAAGGGGAGAAGAGAAGAACAAAGAGTATACCTTTTCCCATCAGGATTGAAGGCCAGCGCATTAATTGGTCCAAAATGTCCTTTCACACCTCCAATTTCTTCCTGAAGAATCTAAACAAACGAAAATAACAAATATGAAATGAAGAACACGAATACTCAAATTTAACCTTTATAGAGAACTATGCACAATGCAGGAAGAGCAACAACCAAGTTTACCTTGTCATAGAATTTGGCTTCAAATTTTCCAGCACGATGATCAGTAGTTGTAACAGCTGATGCATCCTGACCACCTCCAAGTACCACCTATGACCAACCATGACATCAAAATCAGAAAACCATACAAGATCTGGGAATAATACATGACCCAAAAAAAACGGAATATAGAAACGGAAGTAGATATATGATTTTCTGATTTTCATCTGGCACTAGCAAGTATGAACTATTTTGAAGTGAATTTTTCTCTTGAAATGGTTAGCAATCGTAAATCAATGATCTACAAAAAGGTGGTCGTTGTTTAGGGGGGGAGTTTGTATCAATAAAGAAAGGGTATAGGTATATGCTTGACCAGCTTCCTAAATTTTTAGGACACCTTCTGGAGGATGAAGATGTGACTGCATATTAAGAGTATATAGCTTGGGTTTGATTTGTAGACAATTAAGGATGCTAAATTAATGGTATTTTACTTATTTGTATAGCCACCCTCTTGTATAAATAGGGCAACCTTCATGGCTATTATTATACACAACATATTCAGCACATCCCAAGCCAAAATATCACAAGTACCACACCGTCCCAGACCGTCGCAAGGAAAAGTATAACCAAAATTCTTTTTATCTGGCATGTACAGTAAACTTCTCTAGAGCTTTCTCTGTTCCTCTATTTCTCACAGAATAAACTAATCAAATAAAGTGGCAATAAAATTCCTTACATTGATTAACAAAACACTAATAATATGAATATCATAACATGAGGTTAACTAAATTACAATGCACAAATACATACGTGATCAAGAAGAGGTGACATTGCAACTGCATTGACGGGACGTTCTGTCACATATGTCTTGATAAGTGTCAATGTTCTGGTATCCCAAAGCTAATTGCCATAAGAGAGAAAAAATCAGTTAGGTGAAAATAAATTGATTTTGACCTTATCACACAAATATATCGACAGTGAGAAAAGTAAAGAATTGAAATTTTGATACCCTAGCAGACTTATCAAGGGAGCCAGTTAGGAAATGTGAGCCATCTGCAGATTTTACAAGTGATGTAATTGTCTTCTTATGGCCAGATTCCTTGTCAGACTCTTGAAGTAATTTTCCGGTCTGCAAGGTAGAAAAGCAAGCAATTGCATTAATATTGATTAACAAAGACGGAATAGGCTAAGACACAATAAAATAACCTCAGCATCCCAAATGCGAATAACAGCATCTTCTCCACCACTAATAATAGTTCTGTTGAGGGGTCCCCAAACAGCTCTATTAATTCTTCCCTGAGGGCCCTTAAGGACAAGCACAGATTCCCCAGTTTCTGAGAGGATAAATGATACAGGTGATTACTAAGTTGAATGAAGATCAATTAGTAGTACCACTACAAGTCTAGCAAAGGGAAGGAATAATGTGCTTACGATCAGCGGGATCTCTAGCAATGCGCTTGACATGGATTGCAGAAGTCAATTCCATAAAGGGGTCAGAAGTGATAACTGCAAGCTTATCACCAACGGAAAAGTCGACAGACCTAGCAGGGGAATCAAAATTGAAGGTGAATAATTGCTGACCAGTTTGCACATTCCAAAGCTTCACAGTTTGATCCGCACTACCAGTTATCAGTCGACCCGAATCTCCTGTATCATCAACCACCACCATCAACTCGTTATATGATTGCTTGCAATATATTATATTGACTAACAATTAATAGTAATATAACAATATTGATAAATTTTAAATTAAAAAGAACTTGCTTGAAACGTCGCAGCACCAAACAGCGCCATTATGGCCTCGATAAGTGCCCAAGCGTTCGCCATTGTCGGCAAACCATACAGTGGGGTTGTGGTCCTTAGCACAAGAGAAAAGGAGATCACCGTCATTGTTGTACTTGAGGAAAGTCAATGGCCTCTCGTGGCCTTTCATTAGAATTGGCCTCATGATTCTTCTCTCTCTGCATAGAACACAGCATTCACATAATAATTTAGCACTTATCCAAACTAAATACACTGAATAAATCTAACATACGAATCAAATACCACAGCTCTAATGTTGGTCTAATTCAAAACAAGACACTTACAAGCCTAACATTCAGAAGAACATGTCTCTATAATTAAAGTAACCATTTGTACCATAAATTTGAAACATCTTGTTGTTAGAGTAAAATTCAATAGGAATCCATGTAAATCAGCAGAAGACTTGAATTAGGTATAAACAAACAACCTATGTTAAAAAAAACAAAATACTTCCCAAAGAAACAAAAACAAATTACGATGAGAACAGAACAGATAAGAACTAGAACCAACAGAGAAAAACCCATTTACACAAATGAGAAAATAATCAGACTTTACCCAAACAAGCCTTAAATTCAAATAAAAATAACCACCGTGAAGTCGAAATCATAAAAAACAAAACAATGATTGAAACATAGTAGAAAGACGAAGAACATAAGATTAATATAAATCATTACCTGGTTTGTGGTTTGAAGATGTAGCGAAAGAGAATCCCTCAATTGATTATAGATATAGCGGCTATGGACTCTGCTATGTTCTATGAAGGTGGTGTTAGCTAGGTTACAACAAAATATGAAGAAGGGGTAGTTTGTAAAGATACGATTGAAACAAAGGATAGGATAGTCTTTTCGGATGAATAGTTTCTTTGGGCCTAAGCCTAACAAACAAGTGAAATTGGATTTGAGATTAGATGGGTTTCTGATGAGATTTTTACCTTGTTTTGATACACATCCCACAATCATATTCAATTCCAATTAGTTTGTCTCGTTATTTTGTAGAAAAAAATATATGCAACCACAATATAAGAGTTGTTATTGTTAGATAATCATTTACTATCTATTTCTAATTAATAATTACTTTTTAAAAAAATATAAATGAGTGGTAAATAAGATATTGATTGTTATAAATTTTTAGATATTACACTTTTTTGTATTAATAAAATTAAAGATTAACATCGTTATTTTTTATATTACCAATAATAGTTTTTCATCTTTTGGATAATAAACTAATCTCTTTTGCGGTGTGTGACTATTTATCCAAATAATAGATTTCTTGACATTATGGTCATCATGGGGATCTAACGAAATCTTATACTGATTTATAAATTTTCCCTCTTCTCACATCCTTTCTATTAAATATTGGCTTAAAAGAAAAAGAGAATGATGTGGCCAAGTAAAATGAGTGGCTATAGTGGAACCTTTTTTGTAGCCAATGAGAAGAAGAGGTTGTGGTGAAGCATCTTTGTTTTTGGCCATACAATCCTCAAGACTTTGGCTATAAATAGGAATGCTCCAAGCCATAGTAAGACACGCCAATATTCTAGCTTTAGTGCATATTCTCTCTTCTTCTCTTGTTCTAATATTGTGATGAATATTTTAGTGTTTAAGATATACTTGAGAGAGAGTGATATTGGGTGTACTTGGGTTTTGGGAAGTGAGTGAAACACTTGAGTGAACTTGTAATTCTCTTTTATCATAGTTATAATATCATTGTTGCTCTTCAACCGTGGACGTATGCAAATTGTTGAACCACGTTAATTTCTCGGTGTCATTTTCTCTATTTAAATTTCTCCATGTGTCTTCCGCTATAACAAACTGGTATCAGAGCTCGTAGAGCTCTTGCATGCTAAGTTGTACGATCTAAAAGAAAATTCTTAGTATGCTCTGTGTTTGCAGCATTGTCTGATCTTACACACCAGAAAAGAATTGTTCTTGTTAATGGAAAGGTATAATAGTGTGAAAGTGCATGTCTATGAAAGTTCTGTCTTAGGAAAAACCTGGTATTTAAGCGTGTCTGTTAAGACCCATCTCTCTTTCCTGAGAGCTTTCTTGGCGTACGCTCACGGACTATGATATTGTTCTAGTATACGGTTATCATGGCGAGTGCTAAATTTGATTTGGAGAAATTTAATGGAGAAAATGATTTCAACCTATGGCGATTGAAGATGAAGGCTCTACTAGTTCATCAAGGCTTGGGAAAAGCCTTGGAAGGTAGAAACAAGTTACCACAGAGTCTGACCGAGGACGAGAAGGATGAAAACCTGGAAAAAGCACATAGTGTAATTTTGTTGTGCTTGGGAGATGAAGTTCTACCAGAAGTGTCATATGAAACTACAGCTGCTTCATTATGGTTGAAGTTGGAAAGCCTGTGAAGTCACTCACCAACAGGCTGTATTTGAAGAAAAGAATATATACCCTTCAAATGCAGGAAGGAAAACCCATAAAAGATCATCTGGATGAATTTAACTAAATTATTCTTGATCTAAAGAATATTGATGTTAAAATTGAAGATGAAGACCAAGCAATTCTTCTACTATGTTCCCTTCCAAGTTCTTATGAGCACTTCATCGACACCATGATGTATGGTCGAGAAGATCTGACCTTAGACGAAGTAAAGGCGGCGTTGCACTCGAAAGAACTAAAGAAAAGAGTATTAGATTCGAGATCTGAAGGCTCAAATGATAGTCCTTTTGCTAGAGGAAGAACAGAGAGGCGAAATCAATTTACAAGGAAAAGATTTATGAATATGGAGATGCGGCTGTAGCAAATGACTATAATAGTGCTGATGCACTAATAGTCTCAGAGCACGATTCAAAAGATGAATGAGTACTTGATTCTGGATGCTCATATCACATGTGTCCCATTAAGGATTGGTTTTCAACTTACCAACCCTTAGATGGGGGCAAGGTCCTTTTGGGAAATAATGCTCCCTGCAAGGTCATTGGCATCGGCTCAATTAGAATCAAGATGTTCGATGGAATCGTAAGGACGTTGACAGATGTAAGGCATGTTCCAGAATTGAAGAAAAATCTGATTTCCTTGGGAACACTAGATTCAAAAGGTTATAGCTACAAAGGTGAAGGTGGAGCTATAAGTTATTGGCATTGGCACAATTAGAATCGAGATGTTCGATGGAATCATAAGGACGTTGACAGATGTAAGGCATGTTCCAGAATTGAAGAAAAATCTGATTTCCTTGGGAACACTAGATTCAAAAGGTTATAGCTACAAAGGTGAAGGTGGAGCTATAAGAATATCTAAAGGCGCTATGGTTGGAATGAAAGGAAAGAAAGAGAGTAGTCTCTACATGCTACAAGGAAACACAATCACGGGTGTTGCTGCTGTCTCATCAACAAGTGATTATGATGTCACCAAATTGTGGCATCTAAGAATGGGTCATGTTAGTGAAAGAGGCCTAGCCGAGTTGGCCAAGCAAGGATTGCTATGTGGTCAACAAGTCGGGAAGGTAGACTTCTGTGAACATTGCATTTTTGGGAAGCAATGTCGAATAAAATTCAACAATGCAGTTCATCGAACAAAAGGCACGTTGGATTATGTACATTCTGACTTGTGGGGTCCTTCCCAAGTACCTTCTCATGGTGGTAGGAGATATATGCTAACTTTCATTGATGATTATTCAAGGAAGGTTTGGATCTTCATTTTGAAACATAAAAGTGAAACATTTGTCAAGGTCAAACAGTGGAAAACCTTGATCGAAAAGCAAACTAGGAGGAAGATCAAATGATTGAGAACTGACAATGGCCTAGAGTTTTGTAGCAGAGAATTCGGAAACTTTTGCAAGGATCATGGTATTGTCAGACATTATACTGTGAGGCACACTCCTCAACAAAATGGACTTGCAGAACGGATGAACAGAACCTTACTTGAAAGGACAAGGTGTATGTTGTCAAATGCTGGATTGCCAAAACAATTCTGGGCGGAAGCTGTCAATACAGCTTGTTACTTGATCAACAGATGTCCATCAACGGCTATTGACTTTAAAACTCCAGAAGAGATGTGGTCGGGTGTTCCTGCAAATTATGATAATTTGAGGATATTTGGTTGCCCTGCATATGCTCATAACAAAGAAGGAAAACTTGATGCAAGAGCATTGAAATGCATTTTTCTTGGATATCCTGATGGTGTAAAAGGATATAAGTTGTGGTGGCCAGAGAAAAGAAAATGTATTATTAGTAGGGATGTTACTCTTAATGAAGCTGAAATGCTAAAGCTTCATAAAGAGTCTTCAACTGAAAACAAAGACCCTAGTATCTCGGAGAAGGTGGAGTTTGAGGTGGAGCCAACGAAGGAAAATACATTTAATCAAGAAGAAGAAGTTCATGATGCATCTACTAGTAGTGATGTATCCCAATTGCAACATTATCAGTTGGCTAGGGATAGGCAAAGGAGACATATAAAACCTCCTGAGAAATATGGTTATGCTGATCTGGTGTCTTATGCTCTAAATGTTGCTGATGATATCAGCAATTGTGAGCCACAATCATATGAAGAAGCTATCAACAATAAAGAAGCTTCCAAATGGATTTCTGCCATGAGAGAGGAAATTGAGTCTCTTCATAAGAATCATACTTGGGTTCTTGAGAAACGACCAAAGTCTCAAAAGGTTGTTGGATGCAAATGGGTCTTCAAGAAGAAGGAAGGAATTCCTGGAGTTGAAGATGCAAGATTCAAAGCGCGATTAGTGGCCAAAGGTTTTACACAAAGAGAAGGAATTGATTTCAATGAAGTTTTCTCCCCTGTGGTAAAACATAGCTCTATTCGCATCCTACTTGCCATTGTAGCTCAATTTGATATGGAACTTGAGCAACTAGATGTCAAAACAGCATTCTTGCATGGTGAGTTGGAGGAACAAATCTATATGAAACAACCTGAAGGATTTGAAGTTCAAGGGAAGGAAGATCATGTTTGCTTACTGAAGAAATCCTTATATGGCTTAAAACAATCTTCTAGACAGTGGTATCGACGGTTTGACACCTTCATGCTCGAAAATGGCTATTGTAGAAGTGAGCATGATAGTTGTGTCTACTACAAGAAGCTGGCAAATAAGTCATTTATCTATCTCCTTCTTTATGTTGATGACATGTTGATCGCATGTAAGAACATGTCAGAAATAAAAAGCTTAAAAGCTCAATTGAGCTCAGAGTTTGAAATGAAGGACTTAGGAGCTGGAAGGAAAATTCTAGGAATGGAGATTCAGAGAGATAGAAAAGAAGGGACGCTCTTTCTATCACAAAAGAAGTATATTGAGAAAGTGTTGGAACGATTTGGCATGCAAAATGCTAAACCAGTCACTACTCCATGAGCGTCTCATTTCAAACTTTCGATGGCCTTGTGTCCACAAACTGAGAGCGAAAATGAGGAGATGTCAAGTGTACCTTATGCTAGTGCAGTTGGCAGTCTTATGTATGCCATGATATGCACTAGACCAGATATTGCACAAGCAGTAAGTGTGGTAAGTAGGTATATGGCAAGTCCTGGTAAAGTTCACTGGAAGGCTGTGAAGTGGATTATGCGCTACCTAAAGGGTACCATGGATATTGGCTTATTGTATGGAAAAGTCAAAGGTGTTGGAAGTAAGGTCATCGGATATGTTGACTCAGATTATGCCGGAGATTTGGATAAGCGAAGATCACTCACTGGATATGTTTTTACACTGTGTGGTTGTACTGTTAGTTGGAAAGCAACACTACAATCAATTGTTGCTTTATCTACAACTGAAGCGGAGTACATCGCAGTAACAGAAGCTGTAAAGGAAGCCATTTGGGAGAAAGGTCTAATTGAAGAGTTGGGTATACAACTAGAAGAAACAACCATCTACTGTGATAGTCAAAGTGCTATACATCTCACAAAAAATCCAATGTATCATGAAAGAACAAAACATATTGATGTTCGGATGCACTTTATCAGAGATATCATTGAGAAAGGAATTGTTAAAGTGGAGAAAATACCAGTGCAAATAATCATGCTGACATGATGACGAAACTAGTTCCAACAACGAAGTTCAGACATTGTCTGGACCTGATTGATGTCCAGAATCTCTAGTGGACATGAAGAAGAGCAACATGAAAATAGTTATGATAGTTTTTTAGCCAATGTCAAGATTTATTAAATATTGGCTTAAAAGAAAAAGAGAATGATGTGGCCAAGTAAAACGAGTGGCTATAGTGGAACCTTTTTTGTAGCTAATGCGAAGAAGAGGTTGTGGTGAAGCATCTTTGTTTTTGGCCATACAATCCTCAAGGCTTTGGCTATAAATAGGAATGCTCCAAGCCATTGTAAGACACACCAATATTCTAGCCTTAGTGCATATTCTCTCTTCTTCTCTTGTTCTAATATTGTGAGGAATATTTTAGTGTTTAAGATATAAGTGAGTGAGAGTGATATTGGGTGTACTTGGGTTTTGGGAAGTGAGTGAAACACTTGAGTGAACTTGTAATTCTCTTTTATCATAGTGATAATATCATTGTTGCTCTTCAACCGTGGACGTAGTCTCTGTAACACTTTCAATAATGTTTTTTCAACAACATGCGCTAATAATTGTCTGGCTTGTTAATACAGGCATGAACAAATTAGCTTCATCTAAATGTAGGAATTGCTTTTTGAATGATTGTTTTTCGAAGTCAATTTTATAAAGCAAGAGTCGAACATAATTTTAAAGAATAAACAGATTTTTTGAAAATTAAATTCATTAGAATTGGCCTCATGATTCTTCTCTCACTGCTGAGAGTACAGCATTAGCATAATAGTTCCGCACTTACCAAAACAAATTTCAAGGCAAGTGTTGAAATTTACCACAAAAAATCAATTTTCAAATAGTTCCTAAGATTAAGCTTTTTTTTTCCTTTATATGAATCACTAAAGAAATTAATAAAATAATCCAGGTGAGTCTCTTTTAAACTTTATTTGGTTAAAGAGTAGAAAATAAGAGAAGATAAAAAAGGTAGAAAGAGAGGTGAAAAAAATGTGAAATATTTTTATATTGTTTGGTATAAAAGAAAAAAATATAAATTTAAAATTTTGAATGACAAAAATATCCATAGAATAAAAAAGATATGAAAGAGTTTAACGAATATGTCATTTTACTGTCTTTCTCACTTTCTTCTCATGTGGGGTGAGAAAGAAGTTTTGGTGGCTTTCGTTATTAATATTATATCGGTCATCAAACCAATATATTATATATACATATATATTATATTAACATTAATGTTAAAAAATCAATAACAAACCAATATATTTTTTTATATTCATTAAAAAATTAATTTTAAATAAAAGTCGGCTAGTATGACCGGTACGGTAAAATTAAAAATTAGTCAGTATAATCAGTTTTGACTAATATAATTACATGATTGATATAATTATTGTATCGTACTGATACTAAGACTGATTCATCGATTTACCGGTTCAACCGACCTGTACGAAATTGTTTTAACAACATTGGACTCTCATATGCTGTTAAAGAACATGGTATCCCATCTTGTTCTTGAACCAGAAAAGCTTGATCAAAGAAGAGAAAGAAAAAAGTATGAACAATGCCTCTTTGAATTAATTTTCAATGTATTACAACAACAATGAAAGGGAAAGCTATTTATGAAAGAAGTGGTTAGAAACCAAAACAGAAAGCCCAACCGAAAATAAACCAAACTAAAACTTCAAACAATATTACTACTTTCTTCTTTCCCTTTTGACTCATTAGCTTTGAGTTCTTGTTGCTGCTTATCATCAATGGATTTCATATTCAAGAGCTCCCCACAAGCTGGTAAGTGTATATCTAACATACCAAGCTTGGAAAGAAGACCTTGAAATAATGCAGGGGATAGGGACTTAGTAAGGATGTCTGCAAGTTGGGACGAGGAAGAGATGGAGAGAAGATGAAGAAGACCAGATTGGACCTTTTCTCTGACACAATGACAATCCATCTCTATATGTTTTGTCCTCTCATGGAAGACAGGATTTGCTGCTATGTGTAGAGCTGACTGGTTATCACAGTAGAGCATTACAGGTTCAGAATGTGGTATGTGAAGATCATGGAGAAGATGCATAAGCCATTGTGCCTCAGAAGCAGCTAGTGTCATAGCTCTGTATTCTGCTTCTGCAGAAGATCTAGATACCACCTGCTGCTTCTTGCTTTTCCAAGAAACAAGAGCATTGCCAAGAAAGAAGCAATATCCTGAAACTGATCTTCTAGTATCAGGGCAACCTCCCCAATCTGAATCAGTATAGCCTTTAACTCTCAAATCTGTCCCTGCAGAAGAAAAGAAAACTCCCAAACTGATGGATCCTTTGAGATATCTTAGGATTCTCTTGGCTCCATCAAGATGTAAATCAGTAGGGCATGAAACAAATTGACTCAAATGACCCACTGCAAAACTAATATCTGGCCTAGTATGGATCAGGTACAATAGTTTACCCATTAATCTTCTGTAAACACTAGGATCTTCCAAAACAGATCCAGATTTGGAGTGAATCAATTTTCTTCCATACTCCATTGGAGTGGAACAAGGTTTACAAGCAAGCATCCCTGTCTCCTCAAGAAGATCAAGGATGTACTTCCTTTGATATAGTAAAATTCCCTTATTAGATCTAGCTATTTCCATTCCTAAAAAAATTTCAACTCACCAAGATCTTTAATGCTAAATTCAGTGTCTAACAAACATTTCATAAGTTCAATCTCCATCAAATTGTTACCAGTTAAGATTAGATCATCAACATATACAAGAATTGCAGTAAAATTAGAGGAACAAGTCTTAATGAAAAGAGAATAATCAGCCATGGATTTAGTGTAACCTGATTGCAGAAGGAAAGCTGTAAGCTTATCATGCCATTGCCTGCTTGCTTGCTTTAGGCCATAGAGAGATTTTTCAAGCTTACAAACCATGTTAGGATGAGCAACAGTGAGACCTGGTGGTACTTTCATGTAGACTTTTTCTTTTAAATCTCCATGCAAAAATGCTGTATTGACATCTAATTGATGTATATGCCAATTGTTCACAGCAGCAATGGATAAAATAGCTCTAATTGTGGTTATTTTGATTACAGGGCTAAAAGTCTCCATATAGTCTATTCCCTCAGTTTGTGTAAAACCTTTGGCAACTAATCTTGCCTTATACCTCTCAATGGATCCATCAGATTTGTACTTTATTTTAAAAACCCATTTACACCCTATGGCTTTCTTGTCATTAGGTAAGGCAGTTATAACCCATGTGTTATTGTTATTTAGAGCCTTTAGCTCCTTTTGAATGGCATCTCTCCAACAGGCATATTTGATAGCCTCATTATAATGTGTTGGCTCAATATGAGATGATATACTAAGGGAAAATTGCCTATGAGCTTTAGAAAGCTTTTCATATGAAAGAGTATCAGATAGAGGATATCTTACTTTTGCAGATTTGGTTTCAACTGAATCAGGCTTAGTGACCAAGGCACAATGGTAATCCTGAAGGTACTGAGGTCTGATTTTAGTCCTAAGGGACTGCCTTGGCACAAAGTTGTTATCAGGAGCAGAATCAATATCATCTTGAGCTGAATCAATGTTAGTCTCAACAGGATTATATGAGCAATTATCAAAATCAAGGTCAGGCATAGGCATATTAATGCAAGGCATAACACCCTCATTATTTTTGACAGAATCATTATTCAAATCCATATCAAAGATAGAACTACCCATACTAATCAAGTTACCATCAGAACTTGCAGAATGATTTTGTGCAATTTTGAAAGGGAATATGTGTTCATAGAACATAGTATTTCTAGACAAAAATATTTCATGGTTATTAACATCTATCAACACATACCCTTTTGTACCATATTTTAGGCCCAAAAATACACATTTTCTTGACCTATGGTCAAGCTTTCTTCTATGTGAGGTTAGAGTGCTAGCAAAACAGAGGCATCCAAAGCATTTAAGCCTAGAGATATCAGGCAATTTTTCATGTAACATGTCATAAGGACTCTTGTTAGACAAGAAAGTACTAGGTTGTAAATTTATCAAGTGAATAGCATGAGCAACAGCAAAATTCCAAAGACAATGAGGTATATTGGACTGAAAAATGAGAGATCTAGCAACACTAAGGATGTGTTGATGTTTTCTCTCAACCACCCCATTTT
>NC_032020.1:8421617-8421850 GCF_001865875.1 Lupinus angustifolius
TCTTCCTCTGTCATTCCTGAAGTTTCCTCTATACTCATTGTTAGAATTGCTAGTTATACTATCCATATTGCTTATCAGGGCTTTAGAATTACTGAAATGTGAATCAATATGCCTCTCTTGTTGGATCAGCAAGCTAAAAGCCTTACCTATAGTAGGTAGGGGTTCCATAAGCATAATCTGAGATCTAACCCCTTCATATTGATCACTCAATCCATTGAGAAAACATATCACAT
>NC_032020.1:8421950-8424451 GCF_001865875.1 Lupinus angustifolius
ATCTATAGAAAGATTACCTTGTTGGAATGTATATATCTCTCGAAAAAGCTGTGATATTCTGAAAATGTCCCCCTGATAGTATCTTTCACGCAGGTCCTCCCAGATCTCCAATGCTGTATCCATCCATAGAATACTTTGAACAATGGAACATTCAATTGAATGAGTTAACCAAGAAACCACTAATGTATTGCATCTGTCCCATGCAGCAAAGGTAGGGTCATCAATTGAGGGTTTTGGAAGAGATCCATCAATGAATTGGAGCTTGTTCTTGAACTTTATGGACATAGACATAGCTCGTGACCATGCATGATAATTTTTCCCGTTGAGGAGAGCCGAAACCAAAGGGACTCCAGGGTTCTCATTGGAAGGAATGAACAGAGGTGAAGTGGGATCTTGAATAGGATTGATGCTCTGAATTGCACGATTGTCCATTTGAGATGAAGGAATTGGAAAGAAAATTGATGAGAGACGAAGAAGAGAAAGGTAGGGAGAAGACGAGATACCAAGGCGCAGCGGTGAAGAATACAGAAGAAGAGGTAATCAGAGAGCAAGCTCTGATACCATGTTAAAGAACATGGTATCCCATCTTGTTCTTGAACCAGAAAAGCTTGATCAAAGAAGAGAAAGAAAAAGTATGAACCATGCCTCTTTGAATTAATTTTCAATGTATTACAGCAACAATGAAAGGGAAAGCTATTTATGAAAGAAGTGGTTAGAAACCAAAACAGAAAGCCCAACCGAAAATAAACCAAACTAAAACTTCAAACAATATTACTACTTTCTTCTTTCCCTTTTTGACTCATTAGCTTTGAATTCTTGTTGCTGCTTATTATCAATGGATTTCATATTCAAGATATGCTTTTTTCTCTTTCCACTCTTACTCTCTTAATCAAATGAGATAAATTTACTTTCTCCACAAATTTTCTCCCATCAATTACGGTTTGATATTTTTTTATATAGGAACAGATAACATGAAAATAATAGTGATTCGGAAATTGAAAAGGTGATATATCAGAGAATCACGGTACATTGGATTGGCAATAGAATAATAAAGGCCTGCGTGAAACATAAGGAAATGGAAATTAAGGTTCAGTTTATTATATCTTTATTTAAAATATATTATTAAATGAATAATAGTTATATAATATACCAATAATATATATTTGTAATTTTAAAAATAGACAGATATATATATAATATTAAAACTCAGAATGGTTGGGAACTTTATGATATTAGGTTTCAACGAATTGTTAGCTTTTGTTCCTTGAGTGATGCAGTATGCACACTAAGTGCATACGTTTATCAGCAAGAATGAAAGAAAGAAAAGAATGATGCAGAGTGAAGAATGAATGTTGGTTTTGAAGTAGGGAAGAAGTTAAGATAATGATTCAATGAATATATTTCAATTGTATTAAAGGATCAATAGAATTTTCCACACTTTAATACAATACACAAAGCTTACTATTTATAGCAACTCAACCTAACTAACTTGCCAACTAACTAGCCAAATTAGGAAACTTAACTAACTATTACATGAAGCTGAATTATCTTCCAATACTCTTCCTTAATTCAACTTCCATTCTCAACACCAATGCTTTGTCTTAGTTTTTCGAATCTGTCCCTCTTTAATGGTTTGGTGAACAAATCAGCAAGTTGAATTTCTAATTTGTAATACTCCACCTTCACCTTCCCTTTACTCACTTGTTCTCTTATGTAGTGAAACCTTGTTTCTATGTGCTTTGATCTTCCATGTGCCACTGGATTCAAAGCTAGATTGATAGCAGATTTGTTATCAATCATCAGCTGCAAAACTGCTTCTGGTTTCACTCTTAGTTCTTCCATCAAGCTTGTCAACCAGGCTGCTTGACAAGTACACATACAGGCTACAATGTATTCTGATTCACAGGTTGAGAGTGCTACAACATCCTGCTTTTTAGAGCACCAACTTACAGGGGCATTGTTGAAGAGAAACAAATACCCTGTTGTGCTCTTCCTATCAGTCTTGTCCCCACACCAATCTGCATCAGAGTATGCAATTAGACTAGATTCATTGCTATTTTTGTTGCCATTTGCAGGATACATAATGCCATAGCCTAATGTCCCTTTTAAGTATCTGAGTATCCTCTTAACAACATTCATGTGACTTTGTTTAGGAGACTCCATATACCTTCTTACCATGCCAACTCCATAGGCTAGATCAGGTCTTGAGTTACACACATACCTCAATGACCCTATCATTTGCCTATACTCTGTTTTGTCTACTGCTTGATCTGCATCACCTTGACTCAAGCCAATTCCAACCTCAATTGGAGTTGCTACTATGTTGCAATTCATCATCTGGAACCTCTTGAGAACATCAGTTGCATACTTTGTTTGGTGCATCAAAATTCCTCTGTTTGTTCTTTTGAATTCCATGCCTAGAAAGTAAGACAACTCTCCAAGATCAAACATTTCAAATTCAGTCTGCATTTCTTCTTTGAATGTTTGGATATTCTTCAATT
>NC_032020.1:8424551-8425970 GCF_001865875.1 Lupinus angustifolius
AAATCTCTGCAGTGTGATCTCCTTTTACATACACATCATGTTCTGTGGTGCATTTAACAAAACCAAGTTGCATTAGAAAGGTGTCTATTCTTCTATTCCATGCCCTTGGTGCTTGTTTTAGACCATAAAGAGCTTTGTGCAATTTGTAAACCATCCCATCACTGCCTTCTATCTCAAAGCCTGGTGGTTGTGTTACAAATACCTCTTTGTCTAGAGGTCCATTTAGAAATGCAGATTTGACATCCATTTGATGTATTTCCCACCCATTGAAGCTTGCTAAGCCAATTACCAACCTTATTGTTTCAATTCTGGCCACTGGTGCAAAAACATCATCATAGTCAAAACCTTGCTTCTGAAGAAATCCCTTGGCAACCAATCTGGCCTTGTACTTGGATATCTCACCATCTGGATTCAGTTTGGTCTTGAAAACCCACTTCACAGCTATTGCATTCTTGCCACTTGGAAGTTTTGTTAAGGTCCATGTTCTGTTTCTTTCAATGGAGCATAACTCCTCTTCCATGGCTTTAATCCAGTGTGAGTGTTTGAATGCATCTTCCAGATTGATTGGTTCCATCTCTGCCAACAGAGCCATATGCACATACTCTCCATCTTCTGTTATGTGTGAGTCAGAGAGTACCTCATAGTCTCTAAGCCTTGAGGATGGTTGTCTAGTTCTCTGACTTGTTGCTCTGGCAGATGATGATTGAGCATTAGTTGTCCCAAGTCCATCATTGCTAGCCATTCTTCCTTCTTCTATTACTGGCTGCATTCTTGATTCATCAACTTGCATCATTGTCTTTGCTTCTGAACTTTCCCTTTCTGTGTTCCAGTTCCAGCTTTGTTTTTCATCAAACCTCAGATTTTTGCATATCATGAAGTTCTGAGTTATAGGGTTGAATACCCTATATGCTCCAGTGGTGTGATAGCCTAAGAAGATGAGTTTTTCTCCTCTATCATCAAGCTTACTCCTCTTAATGTCAGGTACATGAGCATAGCAAATTGAGCCAAATATCCTTAGGTGCTTTATGCTTGGTTTGATACCTGACCAGGCCTCTTCTGGTGTTTTCTTGCCTAGTCTTTTTGTTGGACATCTATTGATGATGTATACAGCAGTTGATGCAGCTTCTCCCCATAATTTCTTTGGCAAATTCTTGGTTCTCAACACGCTTCTTGTCATATTCATTATGGTTCTGTTTGCTCTTTCTGAAGCACCATTGTGTTGAGGTGTATATGGAGCTATAACTTCATGAACAATTCCTTCCTTGCTGCAGAAATCATCAAACTCAGAGGACTTATACTCACCTCCACCATCTGATCTGAGTTGCTTGAGTTTGAAACCACTTTTCTTCTCAACTTGAGCCTTGTATTTTCTGAAGTTTTCAAACACTTCACTCTTCTTCTTTAGTAGATAAATCCAAA
>NC_032020.1:8426070-8445107 GCF_001865875.1 Lupinus angustifolius
TGTTGTAATTGGATGATGTGCATGTAAATACATTGATTCAATTATCGTGAAGAAAGTCTCCCAAGTCAAGCAAACGAACCAGGATAAAAATTCGCGTTGCAGGATTTTTTTTCCTCTCTCTCTCTCTTTACTGTTTTTAATCGATTATCTAGTATAGTGGAATTAATTGATACATTCTGTACTTGTGCTATACTGAATGATACTCTGATATAAAATTTGTAAGCTCTATTATTCGTTCCATTATCGGCTAACTGTTGTGCAATTAATCGTTTCTGTGATAGCTTACTGTTTCTGTTTAATCGATTAAGACTGTTGCGTTAATCGATTATCCCTGTTATGTTAATCGATTAAGTTTGTTCTGTTAATCGATTATCTTCATCCTGTAATCGATTAATTAGGGGTGATTCAGCATTAAGTGTTGAGTTTCGAAAAGCGGCTATTCTAACCGCTACACCTATTCAACCCCCCCTTCTAGGTGTATTGTAGCCACTGATACCTAACAGAATTGGTGTATGTCGTTATACTTGTATTCAATATAGTGAAGAAGAAAATCTCTCAAGATCAGAAGGGGAGGCCTGGATGTAGTATGTAGTGGATCGCAAACAAACCAGGATAAAAATCCATATGTGCAAGCCGTTCTCTCTTAATTTCCCTTAATAATTCTTGTTGTTTTAAATTGAATTTGAAGCTAATATTTTGCATGATTACACCTTGCAATATACTTGTTAATATTGATAAAGATATATGTTGTATCTCTGCTTATCTATTGATAAATAACATTGCAATTTGTTGCTCTGATCATTCTTCTTCTGTTGTGTGTTAATCAATTAAGCCCATTGGTTAATCGATTAACTGGGCTGTTTCCAGAACTGGGTTTTGTTGCGAGAAGCGGTGATTGATAATCGATACACCTATTATCTCCCCTTCTAGGTGTGTCTAGGCCACTGATACCTAACAAGTGGTATCAGAGCTAGTACGTCATTCTAGCTCAACTTTATCTGCGTGATCCAAAAGGAATTAAAATGGGTTCCTTCAACCCTTTTGGCGGTGATGGTGCATCCATTAACCGCCCTCCCGTATTCGTAATCAGCGGGCCATTCGTCCTACTTCACTTAGTGGATGGCGAACTGAAAGGAAAACCTAAAAGCTTGTGGACCGATGAGGAGCGCAAAAAGGTTCAGTATAACCTTCATGCTAAAAATATAATTACCTCGACCCTATCATATGACGAATTCTTTCGGGTATCTCAATGTCAGAGTGCCAAGGAGATGTGGGACACTTTACAAGTGACTCACGAGGGCACTAGCGAGCTCAAGCGTGCCAGGCTGAATGCGCTGACACATGAATACAAATTATTTTGTATGTTATCAAGTGAATCAATTAGTGATATGCAAAAGCGTTTCACCCATATTATTAATCATCTTATTGCTCTAGATAAAATGTTTACCAGAGGAGAACTCACTAACAAAGTTGTACGCTGTCTTGACAAGAGATGGCAACATAAAGTGACGGCTATCATGGAGTCCAAGGATCTTGTTTCCATGCCTTTGGCAACGCTGTTCGAAAAGCTTCAAGAGCATAAGATGGAGCTTGGACGTCTGACCATGCATGAAGAGTCTAACCGTAAAAAGAACGGAATATCTCTTAAAGCTACAACATCACAACCCACTAAAAAGATAGACAATGACGACTCTGACTCTGACATTGATGAAGAAACACTAAACCTTCTCGTGCGAAAGTTTGTGAAATTTTTAAAGAAGAAAGGAGGTTTCAGACGATTTCAAAAGAAAGAGGCGCGATAAACAACTAGGAAAGGCAAGAATAAAGAGCGCTTCACTTGCCATGAATGTGGTAAGCCGGGTCACATGAAATTACAGTGTCCCACTTATCTGAAGAAATTTGATTCAGAAAAGAGCACTCCACGGGACTTCAAATCGAAGAAAGCTTACATTGTTTGGGATGTACCGGAGGAAGAAACGACATCAAGCACCTTAAATGAAGAGGAGACCGCCAAGCTGTGCCTAATGACCATAACAGATAAGGCTTGCGGATCAGGGAGTATAAAGGATGCTATAAATGAGGTATATTGTGACATATCATCCTCTTCTGATGATTATCCTTCATACGATGATTTATATGATGCTTATGTCGAGATGCATAAATAACTAAAGAAACTAGCTAGAATTAGTGCCAATAGAAAAAGGATAATTCTGCTAAATGATCAAAAAATATCATCTTTACAAAAAGAATTAGATGAACTGAAATTGGAAAATGAAACTTTAGATCTGATTTTTTCTTGTAATTCATGCGACTGCTCTAACGATAAATTATGTCAACCAACTATCTATGAGTCTTGCGAGGACTTGAAAAATGAAAGTTTTAAACTAAGTGAAAAGCTCGCAAAACTTACAAATAGTCAACGCCAATTAGATATCTTGCTAAGTAAAACGAGAAACATTGGTGACCACATTGGACTAAGGTATATTCCCCTATCCCATAGAAATAGACCATATATGAAACCTTTAACTCATGCTAATAAAAAGTCTTATAATAAAAATAAAGTTCCTACATGTTTCTATTGTGGCACACATGGTCACACCTCTTACTCCTGCTACATTAGGAAATATGGGATACCGAGTGGTGTTTACGCTGGGGTCTAAAAGCGAGATAACTCCCTACTTACTAACAAGAAAGGACCCAATATAATTTGGGTACCTGAAACTAGAAGGTCATCTATTTTGCAGGTATGTCTTCGAACACATGGACAACATTGATATCTTGACAGTGGGTGTTCGAGACATATGACAGGAGACAAGTCAAAATTCCTAGACTTGTCATTGAAAGAAAAAGGTTTCGTCACATATGGATATAACAACAAAGGAAGAATCCTAGGCACCGGAAAAATTGGCAACTCAACCCATGCTATAATCGAGAACATTCTATACGTAGAAGGTTTCGAACATAATCTGTTGAGCATTGGCCAACTATGCGACAAAGGTAATCGTGTGTCATTTGATTCTGATTGTCGTATAATCTGTGACGTTTTATCTAATAATATAAAGTTTGTCGGCTATCGTGTAAATAACATTTATATGGTTGATCTAGAGGATGTCACTTCATTATTTTCAAAATCATTTATTTCAAAAGAAGATGACATTTGGCTTTGGAATAGACGAGTCGCCCACATTCATGTGAAGCATCTAGAAAAAATTTCTAAAAATGATTTGGTTATTGGTCTGCCAAAACTCAATTTTAAAACTCAGGATTCTTGTGACATGTGTCAAAAATATAAACAAGTAAAGAATTTTTTCAGTAAAAAGAATACGATATCCATCTCTAGACCTTTGGAGCTTCTCCATATGGACTTGTTTGGACCATCGCAAATCATGAGTTTTGGTGGGAGTTTTTATGGTTTAGTAATTGTCGATGATTTTTCCAGATTCACATGAACTCTATTTTCGGCATCAATGAGCGATGCTTATAAATCTTTTAAATATCTAGCCAAACATATTCAAAACCACTCCAACCTTAAAATTGTTTATATACGATCCGACCACGGCAGAGAATTTGAAAATCATAAATTTAATAAGTTTTGTAATAAGCATGACATCATGCATCAGTTCTCATCTAAATGAGATTATTAAGAGGAAAAATAGAGTTATAGAGGAACTCGCGAGAACCATGCTAAATGAGAGCAAGGTTTCAAAATATTTTTGGGCTGATGCAGTATACACTGCCTGTTATGTAATGAATCGAATACTTCTTAGACATACATTTTTGAAAACCCCATGTGAAACTTTTGTAGGTCGAAAATCGAATATTGCTCATATTCATGCATTCAGGTGCAAATGTTTTAATTTAAACAATGGAAAAAGGACCATCCACTTGATAAGGTGTTAGGTGACATATCTACGAGGGTGGTAACCCGTAGTTCTTTACGTAATTTCTGTAATTTCATTGCATTTGTGTCTCAAATAGAGCCAAAGACCATCGATGAATCCATCAATGATGTACACTAGGGTATAGCTATGCAAGAAGAGCTAAACCAGTTTGAGCGTAATAATGATGTACACTTGAGGCCATTAGGATGCTCTTGTCCTTCGCATCGATCATGAACTTTAAGCTCTTCCAAATGGATGTTAAGAGCATATTTTTAAATGGCTATATTCAAGATAAGGTGTATGTAGACCAACCACCAGGGTTTGAAAACTTCAAATACCCAAACCATGTGTATAAACTCAAGAAGGCCCTTTATGGCCTAAAACAGGCTCTCAGAGCCTGTTACGATAGATTGAGTTCGTTCCTATTAGAAAAAGGGTTCGAAAGAGGTTTGGTCGACACCACTCTCTTTATCCGTAGATTAGATAATCATGTTTTACTTGTTCAAATATATGTTGATGATATTATCTTCGGATCTACTAATGACATCCTTTGTAAGGAATTTTCTGAGTCGATGCAGGGCGAGTTCGAGATGTCGATGATGTGTGAGCTGACTTTCTTCCCTAGGCTTCAAATTAAACAAATGGAAAGTGGCATCTTCATTCATCAATCAAAATACTGCAAAGAATTACTAAAGAAATTTGATATGGAGCAATGTAAAGATGCATCCACACCTATCGTGTCTGCATGTTATCTTGATAAAGACGAAAAGGGAAAAGCTATTGAGGTAACCAAATATAGTGGGATTATCGGCTCATTATTGTATTTGACTGCAAGCCGCCCTGATATTCTGTTCAACGTATGTATGTGTGCTAGATTTCAAGCTTTACCAAACGAATCACATTATATTGCTATTAAACATATCATAAGATATTTAAAAGGAACAATAAATATGGGATTATGGTATCCTATGGATGCCTCTTTATCCTTGGTAGGTTACTCTGATTCTGACTTCACTGGGTGTAAGTTGGATCGAAAGAGCAAAGAGCACTAGTGAGACTTGTCATCTATTAGGCAGTTCCTTAGTGGAATGACATAGCAAAAAGCAAGCGTGCATCGCTTTGTCCACCGCAGAAGCGGAATACATTGCCGCTGGCGTGTATTGCGCTCAAATCCTTTGCATGAAGCAACAACTTAAGGACTTTGGGCTTGAATTAGAAAAGATCGTCGTTAAGTGTGATAATACGAGTGCCTTCAACCTTTCCAAGAAACCTTTTTTTTTGCATTCAAGAACCAATTATATTGAAATAAGATATCAGTTTTTGTGTGATCATGTTCAAAAAGGTAATTGTGTGCTAGAATCTGTAGAAACATCTAAGCAGTTAGCGGATATTTTCACCAAGCCCCTCTCACGAGATACTTTCTATGTTCTTCGAAGAGAACTAGGAATCCTTGATGAAAAATATCTTAATTAAGCTTATGTTATTGCCTTGCATGATTATTTGCCTTGTATGCTTCAAAATGAAAATATGTTAAATGCTAACTACTCCTTGTATGATCCATGATTATGTAAATAAGCTCTATGTATATATGTGACTGCTAAAAAAAATTAAAAAAAAAGTTTGAAATCCTTGTATGCCTTTAAAACATCCAAAACGATGTATCTGATGCATTTAATCGATTAAGGCCCTATGTTAATCGATTACCTGGGTAAACTTTTTAAAACCTGGTATTTTTAACTCAGGTTAATCGATTAAGACAAGCATTTAATCGATTAATGGCACCAGTATAACAGAAATAGAAGTGTTTCTGGATATTTTTCAAAACCTCCATCATTCCATTTTCTCTCTAATCTCAGAGGAACAAGTTCAACATCTTTCCTAAACTCTACTCTAGCCTAAACCGAATACACCAAACCCATTTCCACTCCATAAACCTTCTTCTCCATTCCTAATTTCTGAGAACTCCGGTTTCCCCCAATTTCTAAACCCTAAGTTAGGTTTTCCTTAAATCCCTCCATTAAACCTTCAACTCAGTTTGGTTCTCAACTAAAATGGAGAGAGGACGTGCAAAAAGGGTCAAGACAACCGCTCAACGTCCACCACGTGCTCCAAAATCCGTGCCCTCAAGTCAATAGGCAAGGTAGGACCGTGGGGACCCGATTGCTTAAATTTCAGGGAAGGAAACCCACTTGCATAAGATTTGCAAATCTGACTTGGTTAGCAGAACAAAACTTTGATTTTTCGCATGGTTTGCAAGCACAAGGGGTTGTCCCCTTCCTATAATTTAAAGGTAATATCTACCCTGCTCTAGTTAGGGAATATTATGCGAACTTTAGATATAAGGATGGAAGATATTGGTCGATGATTGCTGGAAATCTGTTTGAGTTGAATGATGATATATTCATGAACGTGGGTGGTTTATCGTGTAATGGTACTAGTTTAGGAGATTGTGGTTGGGCCAACAACAACACTTTTAATGCTACTGAAATGTATAAGTCTTGTTTGAGGAGACCTCAGTTGTATGTTCAAGGTGAATTAACTAAAGCTAGGTCGTTATCCGTAGAAAATAGGCACATACATTATTTGATTGCCTATATTCTGATTTAGACGAACATAATCAAGGCTGCTTCCCTATAGTATTATCTGAAGGTCATGTACAATGTCTCTACATTTTAATCAAGGTTGCTTCCCTATAGTATTTTCATATCGCGTATTATTGACTACTTGCATATTGATGTTTCAGATGCTATAGTTGTGGAATGTTCTGACAATGATCATTTGATTGGTGAGAGTCTGATTCATAAGATGGGCATATATAAGTATGGCAACACATGGCAATATCAGGAGGATTTTAACACTGCGAATCTTGACCCCTCTGGTGAGGATGATCAAGATGATACTCAAGAACCATATGCTACTACTCAAGGGGAGTCTTCTGGTCATGCATCACAAGAACCAGTTTTTGGACAAGCTTACCTGGATGCAATGGAACAACGTCTCAACAACAGGATGGATCTTCACTTTTAGTCTCTAAAAGACTCATACCATACAGATCTGGAGAATTTTGAGGAGCGTCAGAATGCTTACATTGATAACCATTATCAATCCTTGAGGAACTTTGTTCAGACAACTGCTGATTCACAAAACATGAGGTTGTGTACAAAGCTCAACAAGTTGAGTACCCTCATTAAGGGTGGTGGTAGCTCGATCATTTCTGACAACGAAAATCCTCCATCTCATCCCTAGTTAGGAAGCCTTATATCTTTAGGTTTATCCTTCATAGTTTATGGACTTTGTTGTTCCTTGTTTCTCTCTTGAGAACTTATTTTATATTTCATGCTTTTGCATTTCTGGATTGTAATAACTCTTATCTTCTTCTGATTTGCACTTTACTTCTTTACAATTGATACAATGCTCTAATGATTTCAAATTGTCTTTCTAATGTTTAAATGGTAATTATGTCGCAAATAGTATACATTTATGTTTAATGGATTTTGATCATGTTTGGTGTATGCATCCATATTGAGTGATTAAGCCTGCTATTTACTGCTTAATTATATCACTACTTAATCATTCCATGCTTAAATTCAATTAACATAGCCTTTCATGCCATTAAATCAACTTTGTTGTTGTTTGTTGTCCATTTAATCGATTAAGCTCTACTGTTAGTCGATGAAATGATGTATAAATGTGCATTTGTTCAAGTTTCTTACAATCAGTTGATTGATTAATCGCCCAAAATTAATTAATTAATTAATTATAGTCTGTCATAACTCTAATAACTCTTCTAACTTTTGACTAGAATTGAATACTTGTATCTTTTTGATAATGTCAAAAGGGGAAAAAAGGTTGCTTGTTGTGTTTAATGTATTTACAGGTTGTATAATAGCTTCTGTAATATCATTGCTTACCTAAGGGGGAGCAAAGGCGCTTCAACTTTGAATAACAACCATTATGCAAATTCATCGTCAAGCTAATTCACCAAATGTAACGTACTATGTGGTGATTGTCATCATCAAAAGGGGAGATTGAAAGTGCAAAGTGTCAAGGATCACACTAGCAATGTTTTGCCTATGTTTTGATGAAGACAAAGTTTTATTAAAGCTTGAAGATGGCTCAACAATCAACATTCCTAGAACTCATTTGTCATATCTAGACTAGGTTATATCAATAGAGTCATTATTCTAAATAGTCTGGGATGTATGCCTTAGTAAGTGAGTATAGGTGAGGTAAACCTAGATGCAAGTCTCTCAAGCCATTATAATTGTCATATCACATTCATGAGACATATCATCTAGTTAATTGTATATTCATGCATTAATCCTACATGTTATATGTGCATATTAGGCATAATATAATTGTTAAAACATGTATAGGAGTTTAGCATAACATATGACTAGTTTGCCCTTTGAATCACGTGTTTTAATATGCTGGTTAGTCGATTAACGTGGTGACTTAATCAATTAACTCAACTGTTTTTCTCTTATACCTGTTTTTCTGTTACAACTATTTTCTGTTTAATCATGTTATACTAGCTAATCGCTTAACATGGTAACTTAATCAATTAACATGTATGTTTTATGTTATAATTGTTTTCAGTTTTAACTGCTTAACTGATTGCAATGATTTGAAGTGTCAAATCTGTCTTGTATAAGTTTAGATCAGTTGTAGAAACACATAGCATTGCATACTATTGTTTAGAATTGATTAGAGATCATATTTTCTTGATTTACTTTGTATTTTGTAGAGAGAAATGCATGTGTGAGGAAGAGAGATTAACATGCTTTGTTGAAGTTGATTAATTGTTATTTGCATGTTGTTTTCCATATGCTTAATCTCATCCTTTTTCTTTCTCACATGTTCATGCATTCTTGATAGAGATTCTTAGAGAGATATTTTGTGTTTATTATTTTTGATTAACTCACATATGTATGATGGCTTGAGTGATTTGTGAGTGGGTTAGTCCTTAAGGTTTTTCATAGTTATAATTTGAGCATTATTGTGCTTGGTAAACCTTGTTTTTGTAATCTGTTTTTGTATATTGGATTAGTCTCTTGGTGTCTTACCACCACAGAGATACAGTGATTCTTCACCAACACTAGGAGGTCTTGAATTGAGAACGAGAATCTTGGTGGGGCTAGTTCGCGAGAAAGATTTTCTCAGGCGATAGGTAGAGTCAAGCCAAGGATTAGATGTTCTAGGAATTCAAGAAAGAAGCATCTTGAGTCTTGTAAATTGAATTGATGTATATGGTTATATTTGTATTTAATATAGTAAAGAACAAAGTTTGCAGTGGACCGCAAAAGAACCAGATAAAAATCCACATGTGCAAGTTGTTCTCTCTTAATCTCCCTTAATAATTCTTGTTGTCTTAAATTGAATTTGAAGCTGATATTTTGCATGCTTATACCTTGCTATATACTTGTTATTATTGCATAAAGATATATGTTGTATCTCTGCTTATTTGTTGATAAATAATTGTGCAATTCGTTGCTCTGATCATTTTGTTTCTGTTGTGTGTTAATCGATTAAGCCCATGGTTAATCGATTAACTTGGTTGTTTCCAGAACTAGGTTTTGGTGCGAGAAGTGGTGATTGATACTGCTACACCTATTCAACCCCCCTCTAGGTATGTCTAGGCCACTGATACCTAACAATATATATATATATATATTAAATTTAAATCTATTTATACTATATATCTATATCTACATCTATATCTATATCTATATTTCTATACTATATATAAAGGAAAAATATGATGTAATTACTAGCATAGAGTCATTCAATATTTTCCCCTTCACATCTTTTAATTTATACAAAAAAGATATAATCATAGGTAACTATTAACCTAATAATCACTTATATCACCTTAAATTGGTCATCTATATAGTTCTATATTATTTATAGAAGCAAAATATTGTGTAACTTCCACCATGATATAATTTCCACTTTCCTATTTTTCCCTTAACATTATTTAATTTTTCCAAAATAATAATATTAAATCTAAGTAACCACCACTAATACATTATTAAATTCATCTCTCACCTTAAATTGATTTTTATAATAAACATGAAAAATTATAATTTAAAGTAAACCAAACACACAAAATATATTCTAATTCTAAAAAATGAAGTATATAAAAATTAAATATATAGTTCCATATAATATTAATCCAAGTGTTTGCTTAGAAATATTATTTCTAGTCAAAATAGACCCCAAGTTTGTCTTTAACTCATCTATAGACATTTTCATCTCGAAATTCAAGTTTCGACGTTTCGGGCAAAAAACCTAAATCGATAGATCATATATTTCTAGACGAAGTTACCCGGTAATACTCGGGCACGACTTCAATTGCAAAATCACGTCGCATCAATTAAGTTGGAGTATTAATCACATCATGTGTCAATGACTTGTCAAACAAGCAAAGTCAAAGCTTCCATAATCCTCTAAATCATTCACCAAATGTCCTCACTCCACCACCATTAGATACATCACCTTAGCTAGCCTAAATCTAGATTGCCTCTCATTAATTTTCAGATTTGAGAGAGGATGAGACTCTCCTATAAATACCTCACCTCATCCTCTCATTTTTACACTAATTCTCCTAAAGAAAGTTAAGGTATTCTTTCTCTTTTTCTCTTCTCCATTTTTCTCCACATACACCATAAGAAAATCATGATCTATTAGTATGTTATTCATGGAGTTGAGTTTATGTTTGTTTTCTTTAAATATTTTGTAAGTCATGACTAAAGGGGATGCTAATGAAATCATATGAACCTTTATGTAGTTTTTGACTTATGTAAAACTTAAAATTTCTTCCTTGTTGTTAGATGGAAAAACTATATCTTTGGACAATGTTAGATGAGTTAATCTGCTTTAGAAATATTTGAAATTATTTTTAGTATTTGAATGTCTTTAAATGTGATGATTTGAACATCAAAGGAAACTTTATTGTGTTTAAGAAAAGTTTATGTCTATTCTTGAAAGTGCAAAATGTTTATGAGTTTTTGTGGAAAATTTCTCATTCTTTAAAAGGTTGTTTAGCATATGTTATTCTTTGATATCCAAGTTAAAGTAATTATTTGAGATAGAAGATGATTTATTAAAGTCTTGACTTCATAAACTTAAAGTGTTATGAAGTTTTGGATAGTAAAGTAGTAAAAGTATTAGCTTATGATTTATAGTTCATGATTATGAAATCAACACTTATTAACCCCTGAGGTTATCCTTAAATTTGGAGGTGTTGAGATGATCATGGAATTAGTTGTGTTTTCTTTAGTAGAATACTTTAAATGAGGAGATTGAAATAAAAAGTCTTGAATTTATAAACCTAAAGTGTTATGAAGTCTTAGATAGAAAAATGATTTAAAAATGTTGATCTTGATTAAGTTAGCTTACTCTAAAGTAGTAAGATTTGACTTAAAAAGTCTTGATTTAAAAGTATTGATTTTGTTTAAGTTGGCTTACTTTAAAATGGTATGTCTAGGTTAATAATCTTACTTAAAAGGTTAATCGTAATAAAAATGTTTTACTTGCAAAAGATATGTTTTATGAATAGTTATCATTACTGGAAAAATGTAATGAAGTGGAAATACATATCTAGAAAAGTTTTGTCTGGGAAAGACTTGGTATTTAAGTGTATCTTTACGACTCACCTCTCTTCCCTGGGAACTACCTGGTGTATATCCATATATTATGACATAATTTCATTATCAGTTTTGTTTTCGTTATAAGTTTTGTTAAAACTTCACTTTAGAAAGCGTCGTTTTGTTGTAAGACTTTCAATGATAAATGATGATTCAAGAAATACCTAACCTTGAATCGGATGGATGAAAGCGATTAAGTTCATTTTAGATCGGAAGTTTTATTTTCGAGTAAAATGTTATTTTGTAAGAATAATAATTATTAAAGTGACCTAGTTAGCGTTATATTGATTTTGGCGTGATGAAGAGTTCGATAAGAGACCCGACGAATTAAGGTCACCTAGAATCGAGCAAACAATCTGCACGACACACTCAGGTGAGGGAGAAAACATTGTGACATAGTGGTGTCCGAATATACATCGGGACCTCCAAACTCCCTCACAAGTTTGGAGTTGTCTTGGGTATTAAGAAAGCTTGTACTTAATCAATTATGTGTTTTGTTTGGATTAAGTACATCAATATTTCTTATGTCGAATTATGTTAAGTTATGTTTATGTATGAAGAATTATATGTATGATATAATTTTTAAATTCAAGGCTTAAAAACATGTCTTATAAATGAGAAAGGTTTTCATTGAGAAAACAAATTTAACTAAGTTTCAGGCTTTTCTCGCTTGAACGAGAAGTGTCTAGAGAAAACGAGTTTCCTCACTTGGGTGAGACAGCTCTCGCCTGAGCTGAAATATGCACAAAACTTGTTGTTTTCTTGCTTAAGCGAGACAGATCTCGCTTGAGCCATAGGTGCCTTATAAAAATGGTGATTCCCTCACTTGAGCAAGACAACTCTCGCTTGAGCGAGAGGGCTCGATACAGACAAGACTTCTTAAGTCGTCCGAACGATAACTCTCATATGTGCGAGACTCTAATGGCATTTTTGCCATCAAGAATTCATTCACTTCCAATCCTATTCAATAAAACCTAAAAAACCTTTATTGGAGATATTGTTCTTTCAATAATTAAATGGTGTAAAGATGAATAATTATATGAAATTCTTGGAAATGATACAAAGAAGAGTTGCCATATCTAAAGTGAAGTATGTAAAGAATTCTATGGTTAAGGACGAGGCCCGCAAGTGTTATATTATGCCCATGCAGCAAGATCATCTGACCGTAAGAGGTTTGCCTTAAGAGCCATCCAGGGTGATTCACTGATGGTTCGTAGTGGTGTTGAGAAGTATTATATGCCCATGTAGCAAGATCATATGACCGTAAGAGGCTTGGCTTGAGAGCCGTCCAGGGTGATTAAGTGATGGTTCATAGTGGTGCTGAGGTTTATTCTCTGTGGTTTAAATGTTAAGATTGGGTCCCACTAGAAGCATTCCCGATGGGAGTTGTCTTAGGATGGGCAGATCGTTATAAAATATGGATTAAAAGATTTAATTTGCTAACTTCGGTTATGTGCATATTCATTGTGAGAGGGATGGCGATGGCAGCAATTCGTCAGCAAAGTCTTGAGGGAGAGTCTAGGTGAGATAAGTCCCGTGTATTCCTGGATGAGGTATTCTGTTAGATCGGACAGTGCTCATAACGCAAACTAGATGATCTCTAACAACCCCTCTTTGAAATCATGATCGATGAGAGGGATGCCCAAAAAGTGTTTGATATGACACCGTCATGAAATGGAAAATTCCGATGGAACAGATCGATCATATATAACCTTGTGAGGAATAAGTTTTTGTGCGATCAAATCGGCTTGTTATGGGACTTGTACTCTCGGTTATTTCTGAATAGTTATTGGGATGATATTGGTGTGAGGATGATGGACATATGCATAGCATGCATACATGATATTTATCGATATTGATTCTAAAATCATAATTTTTATACTTCATTCATCATTAATACATGCGTGTATGATCATATGATATTTATGTACTTGTTCTTTGTCTTGGTGTGATATTCGGTGTAATTTCACGACGTCAATGATAAGTTTTTCATTAGATGTTTTACTCCATCTCTTTCTTTCTGGTGTACTCGTATACATACATGTTTAGATGGACAGATCAGCAATGATTAGGGGCTACCGCTTTACCATGTCCCAGGAGGGGATATGCAGCGTTGAAGGAAACAGATACACCTACACTAGTCTTTGCAACCTGTCATTGAATCTCATATGTGATGGCTCGGTGTTGCATCTCCCGACACATTACACAGTTCGAGAAGCATCTATCACCCTACCAGAGCGAAGGTGTGTACCTGCCGGTCCATCTGCACCAACTGAGGCACGAGGCAGGTCGAAGGTGTCAGGACCTAGCCCCAACCGGGATTCTCATCTACTTACTCAACGCCATGAGGGACGGAAGGAGCAGGCATGGCTACTTCATCGGGGCCTAGGGGGGACACCCTGGACCCTTCGATGGATTGGGCAGCAAATGAGGTGGTGGAGGACGAGGACGATAACTGTGTAAAATTAATTTGCATAGAGGATTCGGTTTATGGTATAGTGATCTCTTCAGACTCGAAGATTGAGGAAGTGAAAGTGCAAAGTATCATAGATCGCACTAGCAATGTTTTGTCTATGTTTTGATGAAGACAAGGTTTTATTAAAGCTTGAAGATGGCTCAACAATGAACATGCCTAGAGCTCATTTGTCATATCTAGACTAGGATATATAAATAGAGTCATTATTCTAAGTAGTCTAGGATGTGTACCTTAGAAAATGAGTATAGATGAGGTGAACCTAGATGCAAGTCTCTCAAGCCATTATAATTATTGTATCACATCCATGAGACATATCATCTAGTTAATTGTATGTTCAATCATTAATCATACATGTTATATGTGCATATTAGGCATAATATAATTGTTAAAACATGTATAGGAGTTAAGCATAACATATGAGTAGTTTACCTTTTGAACCACGTGTTTTAATATGCTGGTTAATCGATTAACGTGGTGACTTAATCGATTAATTCAACTGTTTTTATGTTATATCAGTTTTTCTGTTACAACTGGTTTCTGTTTTAATCATGTTGCACTGGTTAATCGATTAACATGGTACCTTAATCGATTAACAGGTTTGTTTTGTGTTATAACTGTTTTCTATTTTAACTGCTTAACTGATTGCAACAATTTCAACTATCAAAACTGTTTTGTATAAGTTTAGGCAATTTCCAGAGAAGTGTAGCATTGCATTCTATTGTATAGAACTGAATTAGAGAGCATATTTCACGTTTTACATTCTATATTGCAGAGAGAATTGTATGTGTGAGGAAGAGAGATTAACATGCCATATTGAATATTGATTCTTTGTTATTTGCATATTGTTTTTCATATGCTTAGTCTCATCCTTATCTTGTTCACATGTTCATGCATTATTGATAAAGATTCGTAGAGAGATATCTTATGATTACTAGTTTTGATTAACTCACATGTATATGATGGCTTGAGTGAATTGTGAGTGAATTAGTCTTAAGGTCTTTCATTGTTATATTTCGAGCATTATTGTGCTTATAATACCTTGCTTTTGTAATTCGTTTTTTTTTGTATATTGGATTGATCTCTTGGTGTCTTACCACCATAGAGATAAAGTGATTCTTCACCTAGACTAGGAGGTCTTGATTTGAGAATGAGAATCTTGGTTGGGGCTGGTCGCGAGAAAGGTTTTCTCAAGTGATAGGTAGAGTCAAACCAAGGATTAGATGTTCTAGATTTCAAGAAAGAAGTGTCCTATGTTTTATAAATTGAATTGGTGTATGTGATTATACTTGTATTCGATATAGTGAAAAAGAAAATCTCTCAAGATCAGAAGGGGAGGCCTGGATGTTGTTTGCAGTGGACCACAAACGAACCAGGATAAAAATCCATCTTTGCATGTTGTTCTCTCTTAATCTTCTTTACATTTCTTGATGTTTTAATGCGAGTTAGAAGCTGATATTTTGCATGATTGTACGGTGCCATATACTTGTTAATATTGCCTAAAAATATTTGCTTTATCTTTGCTTATCTGGTTATAAATAACTGTGCAATTAGCTGCTCTGATCATTCTGTTCTATGTGTGTGTTAATCGATTAAGCCCATTGGTTAATCGATTAACTGGGTTGTTTCCAAAACTGGGTTTTGGTGTGAGAAGCGGTGATTGATAACCGCTACATCTATTCAATCCCCCTCTAGGTGTGCCTAGGCCACTAATACCTAACAAGTGGTATCAGAGCTAGTACGACGTGCTAGCTCAACCGTATCCGCGTGATCCTTGGGGAATTTAAATGGGTTCCACCAACCCCTTTGGCAGTGATGGCGCATCCATTAACTGACCTCCTATATTCAGCGGTGAGGGATACGCCTACTTGAAAGTCTGAATGAATATTTTTATAGAGGCCATTGATTCAGGCATTTGGGAATCCTTGATGAGTGGACCATTCATCCCACTTCACTTAGTGGAAGGCGAACTGAAAGAAAAGTCCAAAAGCTTATAGACCGATAAAGAACGCAAGAAGGTTCAGTATAACCTTCACGCCAAAATTTTAATTACCTCGGTCCTATCATACGATGAATTCTTTCGAGTATCTCAATGTCATTGTGCCAAGGAAATGTGGGACACTTTACAAGTGACTCACGAGGGTACTAGCGAGGTCAAGCGCGCCAGGCTGAATGCGCTTACACATGAATACAAATTATTTTGTATGTTACCGAGTGAATTAATTGGTGACATGCAAAACCGATTCACTCATACTATTAATCATCTTATTGCTCTAGATTAATTTTTTACTAGAGGAGAACTCACTAATAAAGTTTTACGCTGTCTTGACAGGATATGGCAACATAAAGTGATGGCTATCATGGAATCCAAGGATCTAGATTCCATGCCTTTGGCAACACTGTTCGGAAAGCTTCAAGAGCATGAGATGGAGCTTGGACGTCTGACCATGCATGAGGAGTCTGATCGGAAAAAGAAAGGAATATCCCTTAAAGCTACAACATCACAACCCACTGAAGAGATAGACAATGACGACTCTAACTCAGACATTAAAGAAGAAACTCTAAACCTTCTCGTGCGAAAGTTTCGGAAATTTCTAAAGAAGAAATGAGGTTTCAAGGGATTTCAAATGAAAGAGGCGTGAGAATCAACTAAGAAAGGCAAGAATAAAAAGCACTTCACTAGCCATGAATGTGGTAAGTCGGGTCACATGAAGCACCTCAGATGAAGAGGAGACCGCCAAGCTGTGCCTAATGACCATAACAGATGAGGCTTGCAGATCAGGTAGTACAAAGGATGCTACTAATGAGGTATATTCTGACACGTCATCATCTTTTGATGATTCTCCCTCATAAGATGTTTTATATGATACTTATGTCGAGATGCATGAAGAGCTAAAGAAATTAGCAAAAATTAGTACCGATAGAAAAAAGGATAAGTTTGCTAAATGATCAAAAAATAATACACTACAAAAAGAATTATATGAGCTAAAATTGGAAAATGAAACTTTAGATCTAATTTTTTTCTTGTAATTCATGTGATTGCTCTAAAAATAATTTATGTGAAACAACTACTTCTGAGTCTTGCGAGGACTTGAAAAATGAGAATTTTAAATTAAATGAAAAACTCGCAAAACTTACAAATGGTCAACACCAATTAGATACCTTGCTAAGTAAAACGAGAAACATTGGTGACCACACTGGATTAGGGTATGTTCCCCCATCCCATAGAAATAGATTATATATGAGACCTCTAACTCGTCCAAATAAAAAGCCTAATAAGAAAAATAAAGTTCCTACATGTTTCTATTGTGGCACACATGGTCACACCTCTTATTCTTGTTACATCAGGAAATATGGGATACTCAGTGGTGTTTACGCTTGGGTAAGAAAGGGAGATAACTCTCGGGTTACTAACAGAAAAGGACCCAATATAATTTGGGTACCTGAAACTAGCAGGTGATCTATTTTCCAGGTATGTCTACGAACACATGGGCAACATTGGTATCTTGACAGCTGATGTTCGAGACATATGACTAGAGACAAGTCAAAATTCCTAGATTTGTCATTAAAAGAAAAATGTTTCGTCACTTATGGAGACATCAACGAAGGAAGAATCCTAGGCACCGGAAAGATTGGCAACTCAGCCCATGCTATAATCGAGAACGTTCTATATGTAGAAGGTTTGGAACATAATCTGTTGAGCATCAGCCAACTATGCGACAAAGGTAATCGTGTGTCATTTGATTCTGATTGCTGTATAATTCGTGATGTATTATCTAGTAATATAAAGTTTGTCGAATATCGTGTAAATAATATTTATATGGTTGACCTGAAAGATGTCACTTCCTTATTTTCAAAATGTTTTATTTCAAAAGAAGATGACATATTACTTTGGCATAGACGAACAAATTCAAAACCAGTCTTTTAAATGTCTAGCCAAACAAATTCAAAACCAGTCTAACCTTAAAACTATTTACATACGATTCGACCATGGCAGAGAATTTGAAAATCATAAATTTAATAAGTTTTGTGATAAGCATGGCATCATGCATAAGTTCTTAGCTCCCTGTACCCATCATCAAAATGGAGTTGTTGAGAGGAAAAATAAAGTTCTAGAGGAACTCATGAGGACCATGCTAAATTAGAGCAAGACTCCAAAATATTTCTAGGCTAATGCAGTTCACACTACCTGTTATGTAATGAATCGAATACTACTTAGACCTACTTTTTCGAAAACACCTTATGAAATTTTTAAAGGTCGAAAACCGAATATTGCTCATCTTCATGCATTCGGGTGTAAATGTTTTATTTTAAATAATGGAAAAAGATCTTTACGAAACTTTGACTCGGAGGCAGATGAGGGCATATTCTTAGGGTATTCTTTACATAGTAAGGCTTTTCGTGTATTTAATAAATATACCATGCAAGTAGAAGAATATATTCATGTTCACTTTGACGAATCTCCTCCAAAAGAGAAGAGAAAGGTCTTTTCTGATGACATTTCAGGTACACTAGAAGAAGTTCATTCAAAGGACATGAACCAAATCTAACAAGAAGATGTTGAGCAAACAGTAGAAGAAGAACATCAAGATATGCCTATTGCGTGGAAAACCAAAAAGGATCATCCACTCGATAAGGTGTTAAGTGACATATCTACGGGGGTGGTGACCCGTAGCTCTTTATGTAATTACTGTAATTTTGTTGCATTTGTATCTTAAATAGAGCCAAAGACCATCGATGAAGCCATCGATGATGTACATTGGGGTATAGCTATGCAAGAAGAGCTAAACCAGTTTGACCGTAATAATGTGTGGGACTTGGTCCATAAACCAAAAGAACATCCTCTGATTGGCACCAGATGGGTCTTTCGTAACAAGCTAGATGAATCTGGCTTGATAATCAGAAATAAGGCTCGCTTAGTGGCCAAAAAGGCTACAACCAGGAGGAGGGCATCAATTATGATGAGACCTACACTCCTGTAGCCAGACTTGAGGCCATTAGGATGCTCTTGTCCTTCGCATCGATCATGAACTT
>NC_032020.1:8445207-8463455 GCF_001865875.1 Lupinus angustifolius
TCAAGAGGAGGTGTACATAGACCAACCACCACGGTTTGAAAACTTCAAATACCCGAACCATGTGTATAAACTCAAGAAGGCCCTCTATGGCCTAAAACAGCCTCCTAGAGCCTGGTACGATAGATTGAGTTCGTTTTTATTAGAAAAATGGTTCAAAAGAGGTTCGGTCGACACTAATCTCTTTATCCGTAGATTAGATAATCATTTTTTACTTGTTCAAATATATATTGATGATATTATCTTCGGATCTACTAATGACATCCTTTGTAAGGAATTTTCTGAGTTGATGTAGGGCGAGTTTGAGAAGTCGATGATGTGTGAGCTAACTTTCTTCCTTGGGCTTCAAATTAAACAAATGGAAAGTGGCATCTTCATTCATCAATTGAAATACTTCAAAGAATTACTAAAGAAGTTCGATATGGAGCAATGTAAAGATGCATCTACACCTATGGTGCCCACATGTTATCTTGACAAAGATGAAAAGGGAAAAACGATCTAGGTAACTATATATCATGGGATTATCGGCTCCTTATTGTACTTAACTGCTAGCCGCCCCGATATTATGTTTAGCGTTTGAATGTGTGCTAGATTCCAAGCTTTGCCAAAAGAATCACATTATAATGCTGTAAAACGTATCCTGAGATATTTCTATGGGATTATGGTATCCTATGGATGCCTACTTATCCTTGGTAGGTTACTCCGATTTCGACTTCGTTGGGTTTAAGTTGGATCGTAAAAGCACTAGTGGGACTTGTCACCTATTAGGCAGTTCCTTAGTGGCATGACATATTAAAAAGCAAGTATGTGTTGCTTTGTCCAGCGCAGAAGCGGAATACATTGTCGATGGTGTGTGTTGCACTCAAATCCTTTAAATGAAGCAACAACTTAAGGACTTTGGGCTCATATTAGAAAAGATCCATACTAAGTGTGATAACACAAGTGCCATTAACCTTTCCAAAAATCTCATGTTGCATTCAAGAACTAAGCATATAAGGCATCATTTTTTACGTGATCATGTTCAAAAAGGTGATTGTGTGCTAGAATTTGTTGAAACATCTAAGCAATTAGCGGATATTTTCACCAAGCCCCTCTCACGAGATACTTTCTATGTTCTTCGAAGAGAACTAGGAATCCTTGATGAAAAATATCTTCATTGAGTTTATGTTATTGCCTTGCATGATTTATTTGCCTTGTATGCTTCAAAATGAAAACATGTTGAATGCTAAATATTCCTTGTATGATCCACGATTTTGTGTATAAAAGCTTTATGCATTTATGTGACTGCTCAAAAATGATTTATGAAAAAGTTTGAGATCCTTGCATGCCTTTAAAAACATCCAAAACGTTGTATATGATGCATTTAATCGATTAAGGGCATATGTGAATCGATTACCTTGGTGAATTTTTTAAAACCTGGTATTTTTAACTCAGGTTAATCGATTAAGGCAAGTAGTTAATTGATTAATGACACCAGTATAACAGGAACAGAAGCATTTATGGGCATTTTTTCAAAACCTCCATCATCCCCTTTTCTCTCAAATCTCAAAGGAACAAGTTCAACATCATCCCTAAACTCTACCGTAGCCCAAACTGAATAACCCCACTCCATTTCTACTCCATAAACCTGATTCTACATCTCTAATTTCCAAGAACTTCGGTTTCCCCTAAATTCAAAACCCTCCTTAGGTTTTCCTTAAATCCCCCTATTAAACCTTCAACCCAGTTCAGCTTCAACTAACAATGGAGAGAGGACGTGCTAAAAGAGTAAAGACAACCATTCAACATCCACCATATGTTCCAAAATCAGTGCCATCATCTCAACAGACAAGGCAAGACCTTGGGGACCCGTATTATTTGGTGATTCTGTAAGAAACCCGGTTGCTCAAATTTCAGGGAAGGAAACCCACATACATAAGGTTTTCAAATCTAACTTGGTTAGCGGAACAGAACTTTTATTTTCCGCATGGCTTGCAAGCACAATGGGTTGTCCCCTTCTTGGAATTGAAAGGTAATATCTACCCTGCTCTAGTTAGGGAATATTATGCTAACTTTAGATATAAGGATGGAAAGTATTAGTCAATGATTGCTGAGAAATTGTTTGAGCTGAATGAGGACATATTCATGAACGTGGGTGGCTTATCGTGTAATGGTACTAGCTTAGGAGATTGTGGTTGGGCAAACAACAACACTTTTGATGTTGCTGAAAAGTATAATTCTTGTTTGTGAAGACCTCAGTTGTATCTTCAGGGTGAATTAACCAAAGTTGGGTCGCTGTTCATAGAGAATAGGCTCCTACATTATATGATTGCCTATATTCTGATTCAGAAGAACGCAAATCCTGCACAACCTATTGTGAATGATTTGAGGTTCATGTTTACTGTAAAGGAGAATATAATGATCAACTGGACTGAACAGATTCTGAAGGTCATGTACAGTGTCTCCACGTCACAATCAAGGTTGCTTCATTATAGTATCTTCATTTCGCGAGTTATTGACCATCTGCATATTGATGTCTCGGATACTATAGTTCTAGAATATTCTGACAAGGATCATATGAGGGTCTGATTCATAAGATGGGCATATATAAGTATGGCAACACATGGCAATATCAAGAGGATTTTAACACCGTGAATCTTGACCCCTCTAGTGAGGATGATCAAGATAATGCTCAAGAGCCATATGTTGCTACTCAGAGGGAGCCTTCTGGTCATGCATCACTAGAACCAGTTTTTGGACAAGCTTACTTGGATGCTATGGAACAACATCTCAACAACAGGATGGATCTTCACTTTCAGTCTCTAAAGGACTCATATTATACGGATCTGGAGAATTTTGAGGAGCGTCAAAATGCTTATATTGATAACCATTATCATTCCTTGAGGAACTTTGTTCAAACAACTACTGATTCACAAAACAGGAGGTTGTGTGTATAGTTCAACAAGCTGAGTACCCTCATCAAGGGTGGTGGTAGCTCGATGCTTCTTGACAACGAAAACCCTCCATCTCATCCCTAGTTAGGAGGCCTTAGATCTTTAGGTTTATCCTTCCTAGTTTATGGACCTTGTTGTTCCTTGTTACCCTCTTGAGAACTAATCTTTCATTTCATGCTTTTACATTTATACGAATTATAATAACTCATATCTTATGTTGATTTACTGCTTTGCATTTGATACAATGCTTTAAATGATTTCAAATTATCTTTCTCAAGCTTGAATGGTAATTATGTCGCAAATAATATACTCTTATGTTTAATGGATCTTGATCATGTTTGGTGTATGTATCAATATTGAGTGTTTAAGCCTGCTGCTAACTGCTCATATATATCAATGCTTAATCATTCCATGCTTAAATTGAGTAAACATAGCCTTTCATGCCATTAAATCAGTTCTATTGATGTTTTTTGTCCATTTAATTGATTAAGACCTGATGTTAATCGATTAAATGTTGTATAAATGTGCATTTGTTTAAGTTTCTTACAGGTAGTTGATTGATTAATCGCCCAAAATTAATTGATTAATTACAGTCTGTCATAACTCTAATAACTCTTCTCACAGTTGACTAGAATTGGGTACTTGTATCTTTTTGATAATGTTAAAAGGGGGAGAAAGGTTGCTTGTTTGTGTTAACTGTATTTGCAGGTTTTATATAGCTTCCGTAATTTCATTGCTTACCTAAGGGGGAGCAAAGGCGCTTCAACTTTGAACAACAACCATTATGCAAATTCATCTTCAAGCTAATTCATCAAATGTTTCTAACTATTTTGAAGTGGTATTTGTCAAATGCAAAGTGTCAAGGATCGCACTAGCAATGTTTTGCCTATGTTTTGATGAAGACAAGGTTTTATTAAAGCTTGAAGATGACTCAACAATCAACATGCCTAGAGCTCATTGGTCATATCTAGACTAGGATATATAAATACAGTCATTATTCAAAGTAGTCTGGGATGTGTGCCTTAGTAAGTGAGTATATCTGAGGTGAACCTAGATGCAGGTCTCTCAAGCCATTATAATTGTCGTATCACATCCATGTGACATATCATCTAATTAATTGTATGTTCATGCTTTAATCATACATGTTATATGTGCATATTAGGCATAATATAATTGCTAAAACATGTATAAGAATTAAGCATAACATATGAGTAGTTTACCTTTCGAACCACATGTTTTAATATGTTGGTTAATCAATTAACGTGGTGACTTAATCGATTAACTCAATTTTTTTTCTGTTATACAAGTTTTTCTGTTACAACTGCTTTCTGTTTTAGTCATGTTGCACTGGTTAATCGATTAACATGGTACCTTAATCAATTAACAGGTTTGTTTTGTGTTACAACTATTTTTTGTTTTAACTGCTTAACTGATTGCAACGGTTTAAACTGTCAAAAATGTTTTGTATAAGTTTAGGAAATTTCCAGATAAGTGTAGCATTGCATTCTATTGTATAGGACTGATTTAGAGAGCATATTTCGTGTTTTACATTCTGTGTTGAAGAGAGAATTGCATGTGTGAGGAATAGAGATTAACATGCCATATTGAATATTGATTCTTTGTTATTTGCATATTGTTTTTCATACGCTTAGTCTCATCCTTATCTTGTTCACATGTTCATGCATTATTGATAAAAATTCTTAGAGAGATATCTTGTGATCACTGTTTTTGATTAACTCACAAGTATATGATGGCTTGAGTGAATTGTGAGTATGTTAGTCTTAAGGTCTTTCATTGTTATATTTCGAGCATTATTGTGCTTATAATATCTTGTTTTTGTAATCTGTTTTTTTTTGTGTATTGGATTGATCTCTTGGTGTCTTACCACCATAGAGATAGAGTGATTCTTCACCAAGACTAGGAGGTCTTGATTTGATAACGAGAATCTTGGTTGGGGGTGGTTCGCAAGAAAGATTTACTCAGGCGATAGGTAGAGTCAAACCAAGGATTAGATGTTCTAGATTTCAAGAAAGAAGCGTCCTATATTTTGTAAATTGAATTGGTGTATGTGATTATACTTGTATTCAATATAGTGAAGAAGAAAATCTTCCAAGATCAGAAGGGGAGGTCTGGATGTAGTTTTCAGTGGACCGCAAACGAACCAACATAAAAATCCATCTTTGCACGTTGTTCTCTCTTAATCTTCTTTACATTTCTTGCTGGTTTAATGCGAGTTAGAAGCTGATATTTTGCATGATTGTATCCTGCCATATACTTGTTAATATTTCCTAAAAATATTTGCTTTATCTTTGCTTATCTGGTTATAAATAATTGTGCAACTATCTGGTTAATTGATTAACTTAGTTGTTTCCAGAACTGGGTTTTGGTGTGAGAAGCGGTGATTGATAACCGCTACACCTATTCAATCTCCCTTCTAGGTTTGCCTAGGCCACTGATACCTAACAGGAACACCAGAGTGAGGTTTCCAGTGCACCACTGGTCTAGGAGCTCGATTCTTTCTTTTTATAGGGAACATGTGTAGGGTACTTTTGTAATGCCAACGCCGCCGACATTATTTTATTTTTATTTGTATTTTTAGTCTTTGTTAGTGGCGAAGAATAGACTTCGACTTGTATTTTGTAAATCATGGTGTACGTATTACAAATTCAAGAATTGATTAATGAGAAGTATTTACAAAAGAATTGTGTTTCGTTCAACTACATTTTAAGTATTAAGAAATTATTTCCGCAATGGTTTAAAAATGTGACATCTTGAAAGAGAATAGATAAATTGGAGAAAAAAAACAAATTTGTAAGTTATATGTTACATAAAAGAGAAAAGAAAAAAAATTTACCCTTTTTTCCAAGAGATTAAATATAGTAATTATGAAATGATTTTCGGGATGTTACAATATACAATTACCAATAGTTTATTATAATATTTTAAAATTGTAACGTTGTCTGGATTATATATTTTCATCCGTATAATTTTTACAAAAGAATATTTTAATGATCTACAAGGAATGATTGTTGATACATAAAATGATTAAATGATATTAATTGTGAACATTTTAAAATATATTTAAATATGTAGAAACTAAATCTTCACAATTTTCATAACTCTAATACATAATTTTAAATTAGAAACTAAATCATCATAATTAATGTTAGTGATTACTTAATTATAGGAAAAGAAGCAATTGAGAACTATCAAGTTTTCTTTTTAATTAGTATTAAAAATGATTAATTTTATGAAATAAATTAAATATCATCAAATTTCCTCATTAATTGTAATATCATAGTTCATTCTATTAATAGTACGATTGGATCTCTGATATTAACGAACGTTGATGATATTAAATGAGAACATTTTAAGATCTATTTAAATAATTAGTATTAAACATTTTATTTTTATGAAATAAACTCACTATGTATCATTTTTTAGAGAGACAGATTAACAACAAATTTCCTTATTAATTATAATATAATAGTTCATTCTATCTATTAATAATAACACTAAGTTTATGCTAATTAAATTTTAAAAAATGATTAAATAATATTAATTTGGAATGTTTTAAGATTATTAAATGCATAATTACTACATAAATCATTTACTATTTTTAAAATATTTTTCCAAAGTTTCCTAACAACTTTAAAATATAATTTTTAAATAGAAACAAAATCATCGTTTTTATCGGTTGTGGTTAGGATGTTAATATTTTTTGTAGGTGATACTTGAACCCTCAATCTCCTTTAATCCAACCCTAACCATCAAATTACCTTATAAATCATTTTTTTTTATTTTTTTTAATTTGCGATGGGCGAGGCTTAAACCACAACATCCATCATTACATTTCTTAAATTTTTCACCTTAATCATCATATCACCTTATGACTCATAATAATCGTTATACATTTGTTAATATTCATTAATTATATTATATATTTCATAATGGTTATGAAGATTCCTTATATATTTCATAATTATTCTCATAATTTACTGTTATAGTTTTTAATCTTCTTAATCTACTATCATTAATATTTAGTTTATGTTATATTTCATATTGTTACTATTAAAATATAGCAATTGTATAATATAATTATAAATTTCTTAATTACATTATATATTCCATAATTGTTACGAAATTTCTTATATATTCCATAATTTAGTTGTTCTATCTGATAGGTCTTGGTTTATGTTGTTAATTGATCCTTTCGATTTTGTAACTGATCCAAAATTTTATATTATATTTTTGTAACTAATACAAATAATTACAAATATTATATTTATTCATGAGTTTTGAATCATATGTTATAATTCTACAAATTTATATCTATAATGAGAATTGCTTAAAATTTGGAAATCATAAATAATTTAAACAAAATATATTTCATATATTTACTAATATAATATTGAAATTATAAATATAATTATAAATTATTTATATACTCCTTAATTACATTATATATTCCATAATTGTTACGAAAATTCTTTATATATTCCTTAATTTAGTTGTTCTTTCTGATAGGTCTTCGTTTCGGTTGTTAATTGATTGTTTTCATTTTGTAACTGATCTTCAAATTTATATACTATTTCTGTAACTGATACAAAAAATTCAACTATTATATTTCTTCATGAGTTTTGAATATGTTATAATTCTACCAATTTATAATCATAATGAGCATTGCTTAAAATTTGGAAATTATAAATAATTTAAAGAAAATATAAATCAAATCAATTGGTTATCACAATCAAAATTCATTAGTTATATTTCTGCAAATATATCTTCATAATGAGGAATGCCTAAAATTTGGAAATCATAAATAATTTAAATAAAATATAAATAAAGACATTATTATTCTCCATATATGGGAATGTCAGAAAATCCACAAGCAAAGAACAAAGATATTATATTGTATTGTTGACACCCCAAATAATACAAATTACTAAGCAAACAACAAAGTAAGGTAATAATATCTAAATAAAATTTCCAAAAGCATTAATATTGAGCCAAAATGAGTGTGTTAAACAACATACATATTAGAAATCATCAAATAGAGAAAATAAAATACAAAATCTATAAGTGAGTGAATAAAAAATGAAGGTATCAAAACTAACTAACTATGATTCTTACCTTATTTCATAGAGGATACAGTCTATGTGTTTCTGAAACATGCAAAACAAATAAATTAAAAGGGTAATTATTTGAATAAAAAATGTATAGGTAAAATAAGAGATGAATAGAGAAAAAATTAACCTGCATAAATATTTTAAGGGAGAACCAAACTAAAAAGAAATAAAAAAATGATAAAAGTAAGATAAGATGATGAGATAAATATATTAATAACAAAAATAAATGTAATATTGTAAGTGAATGTATATTAAAATGGATATTGAGTACATATCATAGGTTTTGAAGGTTTGGTCTTCCTTGAGGAAGATATCATTGCATATCAGACGCTAAAGAAGAGAAATGTTGGAAGAACATATCTACAAAATCATGAAATCAGTAAGAACGCAACTACAAAATAAGGAAATCAATGAAAAAATAACCAAAAATCAATGATAAAAATAAGAATAAATCTAAAAAATAAAAACATATCTACAAAATAAACAAAAAGATCAACGAAAATGTACTTGGAACATCAGATTTACAAAATAAGAATAGATCTACAAAACACATAAAAAAATGCACTTGAAAGAGGATGATTGGAAGAGAAAGAAAAAGACGATAATGAAGAGACATAATGAAATGAAACTAAAGAAAAAGAAGAATGTTGGGAGAGAAAGATTGTTGGAAGAGAAATAATAAAATGCAATAATTATTTATTAAATTAGTACTATAATCAAGAAAGAACAAATATAGTATGGAAAAGTACACATGATTATCATGAAACCATTTAGGAGGAAAAAAATGAAGGAAAATATGACATTTAACAAAAGATAAGGTGACACGAGTTTTTTTTTGTTATATATATAGGTAATAGAATTGATCATTTTGCATTCACTCACTCATGTACTATTTGTCCACTTATGCTATGTAATAAATCTTGGTTTAAATGGTAAGGACTTCAAATAAAACCATTGATGTGTTACATTGCTACATGGATTTGGCCTTATTATTATGGTGGGGCATGTAAATGCTCACCCACCATCCTATGTGCTAGTTATAATAAATACAAAAAAATATAACATAAAGTACATCAATATAAAAAAATTAATTCTCTAAATCAAATATATAAAATTTGAATATTTAGTAAAAATGATTAATACCATAAAATAACAATGTAGGTTGGTAGATATGAAGTATCTATCGATACTATAATCTATACTTTTATATTATATATAAAGGAAAAACATGGTGTAACTACCATGATTAATTTCACTTTCCTATTTTGCCTTTAAACTTTTTAATTTTTTCAAAAAAACTATATAATTATACGTAACCACCACCAACAATATTAACGACATCTCTAAAATTATAATAAAAAAAGTTAAAATATAAAGTATTCACAATAAAAAATACAATATAAAGTATAATCAATTCAAAAAATATATTTTAATGCTCCAAAATAAAATATATAAAATTTGAATAATTGACATTGTAAAGTATGAGTCTGTGTTGGCAAGCACAAAGTGTTTGTTACCACTAGTATATATAAAGATGAAACATGATATAATTATCACTATGATGTAATTTTCACTTCTTTGTTTTGCTCTTAATACTTTTTAATTTTTTTAAACAAAATTATATAGTCGTATGCAACCAACACCAACATATTAATCACTTCTCTCAACTTAAATTGAGTATTATAATATAAAGTATACCCAGTACTAAAAAGGACATTCTAATTCTCCAAAATGAAATATATAAAACTTGAATATCTGATACCTTAAAGTAGGAATATGGACCGAGAGACACTTTCGAGTTAATATATATTAAAAAGGTTTTCAATATCACATGTCAAACCACTAATCATTCTATAATTCCAATTCAAAGAATAATTTTATATTTATTTACTAATTTCCATACAATCAAATTCGAATATTTTCATTGTTTGTTGGTTTATTTAATTATTTACCTATTAATTTTCAAGTATTTTAAAAATTTGTAGTATATCTATTTAAATTTTAAAATATTTAATATTTCGAAAAATATTGCATGAGACCAAATTTTCAAAAATGGAATCGGTTATATCTCAAACGGAGGGATAGTATTAAAAGTTCTTTGTAAACGGCATCTGTATCTATTGATTGATGGAAGCCTAACTAGTGAATTCCAAATGGAACTAGCATGAAGCAAGGAAATCCTATAATACCGTTTTAATTCTTGGTAATAGCATAAGGTTTGAGTGGGATTATGAGAGATAATCTTTTTAATGGTTATAAGTTTGATAAGGAAGAAATTATAATTTATCATCTCCAATAGCCAGAGGATACATTTTTAATAAGAGAAAGGTCAAATCATATTGTCATGGAGTTTACTTTGTTTACCTTTGATGCAATCTAAAAAACATCCTAATCATCAAATTTTAAAAGAGATATAAGCACACTTTTCATTAATCACATTATCCTTTGTTTACATGTATGACTTAATCTTTGATGACACATGTAAGCATAATTCTTATGAAAAACTTTTAAACTTGCCACTACTATCATTTTCAACATTAAACATAAAGATTCCTTAAAATCAAATCAAGATTGAAGTAATATAAATCATTCATTAATATATTAGTACTGAAATGGTACAAATATATTTGGAAATTAAAACCACAATGACCAATCTTAAATTAAAGTCTATACAATCCAGTCTAGCAACATAACCCAAATTTTTGGGACATTCAGGAACATAAAGACACTTTTCTAAATCTAAATAGTTGTCACTATCTAAGATCAATTTGTATGTCCCAATTCCACAAACAAGTGCCTTCATTTTTTTCCCATGTAAAGAAATTTTTTAGCTTTATAGGTTCAAATTAAAAGAATCCTACACAATACGAGACACATGAGTTGTTGCCCCAAAGTCTAACCATGAAGTATTATTAGGAACGTCGGTAAGATATGATTAACCTATAACGGAAACAAAATGTTACATTTCTTTTCAATTCATTTCTTCCTTTTAGAACAATCCTTCTTATAGTCCTAATTCTTCTTACAAAAGAAACATTGTGATCAAAAGCCACACCGCAATTGTGGTGTGATATGGTTGCGACGACCACCGCACCGCAATATTGCGACCGTATCAGTTGATGTGGTCTGCAATTTAAATCACTAGAAGGAACAGAAGGTTGTTAGGTATCAGTGGCCTAGGAACACCTAGAAGGGGGTTGAATAGGTGTAGTGGTTATCAATCATCACTTTTCGTACCAAAACCCAGTTCTGGAAACAGTTCAGTTAATCGATTAACACCTAGTCTTAATCGATTAACACATGCACAAAATAGAATGATCAGAGAGGAAAATTGCACAGTTATTTAAAATCAACTGAACAGAGATAAAGCATATATTATTAAGCACTATTTATAAGCATATGGCAGTGCACAATTATGCAAAATATCAACTATTAATTCGAATTGAAACAGCAAGAAAAGTAAAGAAGATTTAAGGACATAACAACGTACAAAGATGGATTTTTATCCTGGTTCATTTACGGTCCACTGCAAACTACATCCAAGCTTCCCCTTCTGATCTTGTGAGATTTTCTTCTTCACAATATTCTATACGTATGGTCACAAACACCAATTCAATTTACACAAAAACATAGGACGGTTCTTTCTTGAAATCTAAAACACATAAACCTTTGGTTTGACTCTACCTATCGCCTGATAAAACCTTTCTCGTGAAACAGCCCCAGCCAAGATTCTTGTTCTCAAATCAAGACCTCCTAGTCTCGGTGAAGAATCCTAATCTCTATGGTGGTACGATGCCAAGAGATCAATCCAAAATACACCCAAAAAAACAGATTACAACAATAAGGTATTATAAGCACAATAATGCTTGAAATATTACAAGTAAAAGACCTTAAGACTAACTCACTCACAAATCACTCAAGCCATCAAGAACATGTGAGTTAATCAAAAATAGTAATAAATTATACATCTCTAACAACCATTACAAATAATGCATGAACATGTGAGCAAGATAAGAATGAGCATAAGAATGTAAAAACAGTATGCAAATCAAAACTCAATGAAGCATGGTAACTCTCTTCCTCACACATGCAACTCTCTTGCAAAAACAGAATACAAAATGCAATATGCTCTCTAAAATCAGTCCTATACAATGCTACAATTTTATGGATGTTGCCTCTATTCATACTAGGCATTTTTATACAGTTGGATTCGTTGCAAACAGTTAAAACAGAAATCAGTTATAACACAAAACTGACCTGTTAATCGATTAAGGCAACCCATTAATCGATTAAACAGTGCAACAGAATTGAAATAGAAACCAGTTGTAACGAAAACATTGATTTAACAGAAAAAAAGTTGTGTTAATCGATTAAGTCACCACGTTAATCGATTAACTAGCATATTAAAATACATGGTTCAAAAGGTAAATTTCTCATATGTTATGCACAACTTCTATACATGTTTTAGCAATTATATTATGCATAATATGCACATATAACATGTATCATTAATGCATGAACATACAATTAACTAGATGATGTGTCTCATGAATATGATATGACAATTATGATGGCTTGAGAGACTTGCACCTAGGTTCACCTCACCTATACTCACTTACTACAGCACACATTCCAGACTACTTAAAAATAATGACTCTATTTATATCCTAGTCTAGATATGACCAAATGAGCACTAGGCATGTTGATTGTTGAGCCATCTTCAAGCTTTAATAGAACCTTGTCTTCATCAAAACATAGGCAAAGCATTGCTAGTGCTATCCTTGACACTTTGCACTTCCAATCTCCCCTTTTTTGACGATGACAAATACCACATCAAAATAGTTCAAAAACGTTTGATGAATTAGCTTGGCGATGAGTTTGCATAATGGTTGTTAATGGTTGTTTTTTAAAGATTCAAAGTTGAAGCGCCTTTGCTCTCCCTTAGGTAAGCAATTATAATACGGAAGCTATATACAACAACCTGCAAAATCTACTACAACCTACAAAATACATTTAACACAACAAGCAACCTATCTCCCCCTTTTGACATTATCAAAAGGATACAAGTATTCAATTCTAGTCAAAAGTGAGAAGAGTTACTAGAGTTATGACAGACTGTAATTAATCAATTAATTTTGGGCAATTAATAAATCAACCAGCTGTAAGAAGCTTGAACAAATGCACATTTATAATCATTTAATGGATTAACAGCAGGACTTAATTGATTAAATCGACAACAAACAGCAACAGAACAGTTTTAATGGCATGAAAGGCTATGTTTGCTCAAATTAAACATGGAATGATTAAGCATTTGACATATTTGAGCATTTGGAAGCAGGCATAAGCATTCAATATTGATATATACACCAAACATGATCAAGATCCATTAAACATAAAAGTATACTATTTGCAACATAATTACCATTCAAGCATGAACAAGATAATATGAAATCATTTAAAAGCATTTTCTAATTTTGAAGCAGTAATTTAGCAAAAGATTAGAGTTATTACAATCCATGTGAAAGCAGAAAGCACGAAATAAAAGATAAGTTCTCAATAGGGAACAAGGAACAGCAATGTCCATTAGCTAGGAAGGATAAAACTAAAGCTCTAAGGCCTCCTAACTAGGGATGAGATGGAGGGTTTTCGTCGTCAGGAATCATCGAGCTACCACCACCTTGATGAGGGTACTCAGCTTGTTGAACTCATCACACAACCTTCTATTTTGTGAGTCAGCAGTTGTCTGAACAAAATACCTTAAGGATTGGTAATGGTTGTCAATATAAGCATTCTGACACTCCTCAAAATTCTCCAAATTTGTATGATATGAGTCCTTCAGAGACTGAAAGTGAAGATCCATCCTGTTGTTGAGATGTTGTTCCATAGCATCCAAGTAGGCTTGTCCGAAAGCTAGTTCTTGTGATGCATGACCAGAAGACTCCCCCTGAGTAGCAGCAAATGGCTCTTGATCATCTTGATCATCCTCACCAGAGGGGTCAAGATTCACAGTGTTAAAGTCCTCTTGATATTGTCGTGTGTTGCCATACTTGTATATACCCATCTTATGAAGGTCAGAGCAACCTTGATCCTTGTCAGAACAATCCATCACTATAGCATCTGAAACATCAATATGTAGATAATGAATAATTCGTGAAATGAAGATACTATAAGGAAGCAACCTTGATTGTGAAGTGGAGACGTTGTATATGACCTTCAGAATCTCGTCAGGCCAGTTAATCATTATGTTCTCCTTCACAGCAAACATTAACCTCAAATCACTCAGTGCAGGTTGTGCATGATTTGTGTTCATCTGAATCAGAATATAGGCAATCAGATAATATAGGAGCCTATTCTCTACGGACAGCGACCCAGCTTTGGTTAACTCACCCTAAAAATATAACTAAGGTCTATGCAAACAAGACTTGTACATTTCAGCAGCATCGAAAGAGTTATCGTTTGCCCAACCACGGCACTTAAACTAAAACCAGTACATGATAAACCACCCACGTTCATAAAGATATCTTCATTAATCTCAAACAGTTTTCCAGCAATCATTGACCAATACTTTCCATCTTTGTATCTAAAGTTGGCATAATCCTCCCTAACTAGAGCAGGGTAGATATTACCTTTTAATTCCAAGAAGGGGACAACCCCTTGAGCTTGCAAACCAAGCGGAAAGTCGAAGTTCTGTTCCGCTAACCAAGTCAAATTCGTAAACCGTAGGTATGTTGGTTTCCTCCCCTGAAATTTGAGCAACCGAGTTTCTTGCAGAATCAGCGAATAGTACGGGTCCCCACGGTTCTGCCTTGCTTGTTAAGATGGCACGACTTTTGGGACACGCGGTGGACGTTGAGCGGTTGTCTTGACTCTCTTAGAACGTCCTTTCTCCATTGATATTGAAACTGAACCGTGATGAAGGTTTAATGGAGGGATTGAGGGAAACCTAAGGTAGGGTTTTCAATTTGGGGAAAATTGATTCCTTGGAAATTGGAGATGGAGAAGCCGATTTATGGAGTGGAAATGGAGTGGGTTGATTCGGTTTGGGCTAGGTTAGGGCTTAGGGATGATGTTGGACTTGTTCCTCTAAGATTTGAGAGAAAAGGGGATGAATAGGGTTTTGAAAAATGCCCAGAAATGCTTCTATTTCTGATATACTGATGTCGTTAATCGATTAACAGCTTTACTTAATCGATTAACCTGAGTTAAAAATACCAGGTTTCAAAAAATTCACCCAAGTAATCGATTAACTGATGGCTTTAATCGAATAAATGCATCAGATCCAGCATTTTGGATGTTTTTAAAAGCATGCAGGGATTTCAAACTCTTTATTAAATCAGTTTTAAGCAATCACATATATATATAAGGCATTCATTCATAGAATCATGTATTATACAAGGAATAGTTAGCATTCAACATGTTTTCCTTTTAAAGCATATAAGGCTAGGGATGGCAATGTGGGTCGGCCCGGCCCAGCTCAGCCCGCCTTTGGCCCGCCAAAATATGGGCTGGCCCGACCCGGCCCGTATTGTTAAAAGGGCTCAAAATGCCAGCCCGTCCCATATTTTGCAGGGCTGGCAGGCTGACGGGCTAGCCCGTTTCCCCCCTCCAAAATGTACATAATTAAAGCTTTTAGACAAAAAATAATCAACAAACTTGATAAATGTCTTTTAAAACAAAAATCACAAACATAAGTCTACAATATTACAATAACAACATAACATCTTAGCTTAAAACTTGTAAATTCTAAAGAAGAAACCAACATAGTCTTAAAGTTTTAGACTATTAGTTCACAATAAAACTTCTAAGTCATAAATTTCAATTTTTAAATATTAGATGCTCTGTTGGAAGAAGATGCCTCCACTTTTCTATTATTTTCACCATCAACGTCTTTGAAATCTTCTTCATCATCATCATCTGCATTATGTATATGATTAAATTAGTATATGCTTATAAGAATAAATAAATAATTAACTAACAAATATATGATAACTGTACTGAAAAAATTAAATTACCTTCACAAACAAAAGATGTCTCCACTTTTCTATTGCACAATGCCAGTTGCCACACCCCACGCACAGTACAGTGTCACACACTTTAGTTTTTTTATTTTTTAACAATGGCCTTATGGGCCAGCACGGCTCAGCCCTCCTTGGCCCGTCTAAAAAACGGGCTACTAAAACGGGCTGAATATGGGATTTTGGGCTAAAATCCTCAGCCCGGCCTGCTAAAAATAGCTATCCGGACGGGCTGGCCCGTCGGGCCAAGCCCATATTGCCACCTCTATATTAGGCAAATAAGTCATGCAAGGCAATTACATAAGCTCAATCAATATATTTTTCATCAAGGATTCCTAGTTCTCTTCGAAGAGAACATAGAAAGTATCTCGTGAGGGGCTTGGTGAAAATATCTGCTAATTGCTTAGATGTTTCAAAAAATTCTAACACACAGTCACCTTTTCGAACATGATCACGCAAAAAATGATGCCTTATTTCAATATGCTTGGTTCTTGAATGCAAGACGGGATTCTTGGAGAGGTTAATGGCACTTGTGTTATCACACTTAATAGGGATCTTTTCTAATATTAGCCCAAAGTCCTTAAGTTGCTACTTCATCCAAAGGATTTGATCGCAACACACGCTAGCGGCAATGTATTCCGCTTCAGCGATGGACAAAGCAACGCATGCTTGCTTTTTACTATGCAATGCCACTAAGGAACTGCCTAATAGGTGACAAGTCCCACTAGTGCTTTTCTGATCCAACTTACACTCAGTGAAGTTAGAATCGGAGTAACCTACCAAGGATAAGGAGGCATCCCTAGGATACCATAATCCCATATTTATAGTTCCCTTTAAATATCTCATGATACATTTTACAGCAATATAATGTGATTCTTTTAGCAAAGCTTGAAATCTATCACACATTCAAAAGCTAAACATAATATCGGGGCGGCTAGCAGTTAAGTACAATAAGGAGCCGATAATCCCACAATATTTATTTACCTAGATCGTTTTTCCCTTTCCATCTTTGTCCAGATAACATGTGGACGCCATAGGTGTAGATGCATCTTTACATTGCTCCATATCGAACTTCTTTAGTAATTATTTGCAGTACTTCGATTGATGAATGAAGATGCCACTTTCCATTTGTTTAATTTGAACCCCAAGGAAGAAAGTCAGCTTACCCATCATCTACATCTCAAACTCCCCCTACATCAACTCAGAAAATTCCTTACAAAAGATGTCATTAGTAGATCCGAAGATAAATCATCAACATATATTTGAACAAGTAAAACATGATTATCTAATCTACGGATAAAGAGAATGGTGTCGACCAAGCCTCTTTCGAATCCTTTTTCTGGTAGGAACGAACTCAATCTATCATACCAAGCTCTAGGAGCCTCTTTTAGGCCATAGAGGGCCTTCTTGAGTTTATACACATGGTTCGGGTATTTGAAGTTTTCAAACTGTGGTGGTTGGTCTACGTACAATTCCTATTGAATATAGCCATTTAAAAATGTGCTCTTAACATCCATTTGGAATAGCTTAAAGTTCATGATTTATGCAAAAGACAAGAGCATCCTAATGGAGCGTAGGTCTCATCATAATGCCCTGCTCCTGTTTGTAGCCTTTGGCCACTAAGCGAGCCTTATTTCTTATTATTAAGCCAGATGCATGTAGCTTATTACGAAAGACCCATCTGGTGCCAATCATAGGATGATCTTTTGGTCTGGGGGCCAAGTCCAACACATTATTTCGCTCAAAGTGGTCTAGCTCTTCTTGCATAGCTATACCCTAGTGTACATCCTCGATGGCTACATCGATGGTATTTGGCTCTATTTGAGATACGAATGCAACAAAATTACAGAAATTACGTAAAGAACTACGGGTTACCACCCCTATAGATATGTCACCAAACACTTTATCGAGTGGATGATCCTTTTTGGATTTCCACGCAATAGGCATGTCCTGATGTTCTTCTTCTACTATTTTCTCAGCATCTTCTTGTTGGATTTGATTCATGTCCTTTGATTGCACTTCTTCTAGTGTACCTAAAATGTCATCATAAAAGACCTTTCTCTTCTCTTTTGGAGAAGATTCCTCAAAATGAACATGAATAGATTCTTCTACTTGCATGGTATATTTATTGAACACACGAAAAGCCTTACTATGTAATGAATACCCTAAGAATA
>NC_032020.1:8463555-8464149 GCF_001865875.1 Lupinus angustifolius
CATGAAGATGAGCAATATTCGGTTTTCGACCTTTAAGAATTTCATAAGGTGTTTTTGAAAAAGTAGGTTTGGGTAGTATTCTATTAATTACATAACAGGCAGTGTCAAGTGCATCAGCCTAGAAATATTTTGGAGCCTTGCTCTCATTTAGCATTGTCCTCGCGAGTTCCTCTAGAACTCTATTTTTCCTCTCAACAACTCCATTTTGTTGAGGGGTACGGGGAGCTAAGAACTTATGCATGATGCCATGTTTATTACAAAATTTATTAAATTTATGATTTTCAAATTCTCCTCCAGGGTCGGATTGTATGTAAATAATTTTCAGGTTAGACTGGTTTTGGATTTGTTTGGGTAGACATTTAAAAGATTTATAACAATCGCTCTTTGATTCTAAAAACAAAGTCCATGTGAATCTAGAAAAATCATCAACAATTACCAAAGCGTAATAACTTCCACCAAAACTGATAATTTGCAACGGTCCAAACAAGTCCATATGGAGAAGCTCCAATGGTCTAGTAGTGGATATCGCATTCTTTTTATTCAAGGAATTCTTTACTTGTTTACATTTTTGACACATGTCACAAGAATCCTGAG
>NC_032020.1:8464249-8464648 GCF_001865875.1 Lupinus angustifolius
AACAAGGAAGTGCAACAATCAGAATCAAATGACACATGATTACCTTTGTCGCATAGTTGGCTGATGGTCACCAGATTATGTTCCAAACCTTCTACGTATAGAACGTTCTCGATTATAGCATGGGTTGAGTTTCCAATCTTTCCGGTGCCTAAGTTTCTTCCTTTGTTGTTGTCTCCATAAGTGACGAAACCTTTTTCTTTTAATGACAAGTCTAGGAATTTTGACTTGTCTCCAGTCATATGTCTCGAATAGCCGCTAACAAGATACCAGTTTTGCCCATGTGTTCGAAGACATACCTGCAAAATATATCACCTGCTAGTTTCAGGTATCCAAATTATGTTGGGTCCTTTTCTGTTAGTAACAAGGGAGATATCTCCTTTTCTTACCCAAGCGTAAACA
>NC_032020.1:8464748-8467675 GCF_001865875.1 Lupinus angustifolius
CACAATAGAAACATGTAGGAACTCTACTTTTCTTATTAGACTTTTTATATGGACGAGTTAGAAGTCTCCTATATGGTCTATTTCTATGGGATGGGAGAACATACCCTAATCTAGTGTGATCACCAATGTTTCTCGTTTTACTAAGCAGAGCGTCTAATTGGTTTTTACTATTTGTAAGTTCTGCGAGTTTTTCATTTAGTTTAAAATTCTCATTTTTCAAGTCCTCGCAAGACTCACAAGTAGTTATTTGACATTAATTATATTTAGAGTAGTTGCATGAAGTACAAGAAAAAATTAGATCTAAAGTTTCATTTTCCAATTTTAGCTCATCTAATTCTTTTAGTAGTTGAATTAATATTCTGATCATTTAGCAAAACTATTCTCTTTCTATCAGCACTAATTTTTGCTAATTTCTTAAGCTCTTCATGCATCTCCACATAAGCATCATATAAAACATCATATGAGGGAGAATCATAAGAAGAGGATGATGTGTCAGAATATACCTCATTTGTAACATCCTAACTACCTGATCTGCAAGCCTCATATGTTAGGGTCATTAGGCACAACTTTGCGGTCTCCTCTTCATCTGAGGTGCCTGATGTTGTTTCTTCCTCCGGTATGTCCCAAACAATGTATGCCTTTTTCAATTTGAAGTCTCGGGGAGTGCTCTTCTCTGAATCAACTTTCTTCAAGTAAGTGGAACATTGAAACTTCATGTGACCCGACTTACCACATTCATGGCAAGTGAAGCGCTCCTTATTCTTGCCTTTCTTAGTTGGTTCTCGCGCTTCTTTCTTTTGAAATCGCCTATATCCTACTTTCTTCTTTAGAAACTTTCCAAATTTTTGCACTAGGAGGTTTAGCGTTTCTTCATAAATGTCTGAGTCAGAGTCATCATTGTCCTTCTCTTCAATGGGTTGTGATGTTGTAGCTTTAAGAGATATTCCTTTCTTTTTCCGATCAGACTCCTCATGCATGGTCAGAAGCCCAAGCTCAATCTCATGCTCTTGAAGCTTTCCGAACAGTGTTTCCAAAGGCATGGAATCTAGATCCTTGGACTCCAGGATTGCCGTCACTTTAGGTTGCCATCTCTTGTTAAGACAGCGTAAAACTTTATTAGTGAGTTTTCCTCTGGTAAACATTTTATCTAGAGCAATAAGATGATTAATAATGTGAGTGAATCTCTTTTGCATGTCGCCAATCGATTCACTGAGTAACATACGAAATAATTTGTATTCATGTGTAAGCGCGTTAAGCCTAGTGATAAGTGCAAAAAGTATACACTTTTCACCATCATGTTATGGCACTTATCCTATGCAAATTGTAGAAAACCAATTTAAATTAAGACTTTTTAGGTGAATTTTGAATGATTGAATAAATTAGTTCTTTATTAATTCTTGTCCAAGTTTTCTTTGAGTTTTGTAGGAAATTGAATGTTAAAGAATAAATTCAAAGATGAACAAGAATTCAAGCCAAAATTCAAGACAAAAGCTCAAAATGAATTGCCAAAAAGTAATCAAGTTAAAGCATGGCATGCTATGTGCTTAATTTGGTTACTTAGCCTTGAAGAAAGGTAGCTTACTTCGTCTTGAAGAAACCTAAGTTAAGGTAGGCCAAGCAACTTGCAAAAATCAAATGCTTACCTTAACTTAAAGAAAACAGCCCAAAAGTGTCAAGCAACCAACATAAATCAAGTAACAAACCAAAGAAAAAAATGTTGTTTCACCATGAAGAAATAAATCACAAAGCTATCTAGCCAAACACCAAGCATCAGGCTAGGTCTAGCAAGCACCAGGCCAGGTCAGCTAAGCACCAGGCCAGGTCAGCTAAGCACCAGCTTAGGCCAGACCAGTCAAGCACCAAGCATCAAGTCAGGTCAGTCAAGCACCAGGCCAGGTCAGCCAAGCACCAAGCCAAGTCAGCCAAGTACCAGGCCAGGTCAGCTAAGCACCAGACCAGGTCAGCTAAGCACCAGGCCAGGAAAGCCAGGTCCACACCCAACCAGGACCAGGTCAGCTGAGTGTGGAACCAGGTCAGCTGAGCTGTTGAAGCAGGCAGCTGAGCGTGGAACCAGGTCAGCTGAGCTGTTGAAGCAGGCAGTTGAGTGTGGAACCAGGTCACCTGAATTGCTCAAGCAGGCAGCTAAGCGGGGCACCAGATGAGTTGAGTGCCTGGCCCACCAGAAAAATGATTGCTAGGTCAACTCATGGAACATCCTACTTTTTCTTTGCTTGAAGGCCAAGAACATGACCTCATGGATTACATAAGGCTATGACAAGAAGGAGGAGGTTTCACCATGCATGTAACCTAGCCCACCATATGGGTCAAGTAGGGGCCAAAGTGGCTCTTCATATGGGCCAATGGTCAGCAGCTTAGCTGCCAAACAGGGCAGCTGGGCGCCCAGCACCTTGGCGTATATAAAGGCATGAAATTCTCAATTCTAAGACATTGTACATTCATTCTAAATTATTCCTAGTTGATTCCTCTTCTTTTCCTTTCATTTTAGGTAGCTTTTAGGCTAGTTTTAGAGTAGTTTTTCATATAATTCAAGAGGAGAAAGGAGAAGGCAAATGAGATGCAAAAATCCATTTTGTAATCTCATTTGGAACCTAAAGCATCCAATCATTGGATGGATGGCTCATGCTCCTAACAATTTCATTTGTAAGTTGATTATGTATTTCTACTTCTTCTTTTATTCTAAAGTTTGAATTTTAATCATTCAAGTTGGTGCTTTGGTTAATTTTATTTGTTTGAGAAGTACTTAATGCTCTTTTTAGATTGATCACCTAAAAAATGATTTCAAGTCATAAAATTACTTGTCTCAAACATTTAACAAATAAACTAAGAAGTAGTTGTACTACTTAGTTTATTTGCCAAGTTAAGCATACTTTTCTTAAGATCTTATATTCATTACTACTTCAATATTA
>NC_032020.1:8467775-8476629 GCF_001865875.1 Lupinus angustifolius
AATATTGTTTAGTAATAAATATAAGTGATTATCATTCTACCATTTTAGGACATACACTAAAAGGAGGATTTTAGAACTGGGTGTTCGGAGTTAATCAAAGTAAAACATACGAACTTGTCTAAGTAGTTCAAATTCATAAAGAAGTTGAGAAATATTTTCCTTATTCAAAATGATCTTGTCTCCTCAAGAATTTGTTAATATTATTTTTCTTGTTAAATTGGTTATGTACAAAACAACAAAAAATCATCACAATATGTTTACTCATTATTTGTGTTTTGACATATTCATGTGATTCATTCTCTTAGGCAATTCCTTGTGGTTCGACATAACTTTATACTATACTATAATTGAATCTTGAAAGAGATGTAAATTGTAAAATAGTAAAGTGTTATCAATAAATTTATTTTTTGAAAATACCTTTTAATATACAAAAGCGATGAAACTAACTTACTAACTTTTATTTATTGTTATTTACTTTCCGCAATTTATTTATTCTTTAATACCAACTTTCCTTAGGGAAGAAGTTTGGTTTGTTAATAAAATGAACCCGGAAGGGAGTAAATAAATAAATGTCACTTAAATTTATTATTCTTTTGTTCTTTATTTATTTATTTATTTCTAACAACTAACTATTCATCACTTTTGTATATTAGAATACCATTAAATTGGTGTTGGAATTTGTTTCACAAAACCGAGATGGTATTCAAAGGTACTTAATAATTATGTAATAAGGGATTGATTCGATACCATTGTACTGGCGTTAGAATTCATTCTAACAAAGCCGAGATGGGGCAAAGAAGGAATAACTCATTCACATGATTATTAAGAAATAAGTTGTAACTTGAATATTCTTGAAACCATTATGTTGTTGTTGGAATTTATTTCAACAAAAGCCGAGATGGCGAACAAAGAATAAAATCGAGTTCACTTACTTAATCAAATAAAAAGAATACACCGAAAATGAGAGTAATAACCTCTCAACAAATTGGCACCTTGCGTAGGAACGATTTGCTGGGAGGGGAATACAACTCCTCTCTCATAAAATTCTTTCAACACCTGGCACGCTTGACCTTGCTAGTGCCTTCCTTAGCATTAGGTCTAAATCATGGCCTATATGTGTTTAGGAAAAGTTTAGTTTCTAACTTCGAAATCCAAAATGTTTATGGATGAGTTTTGTGAAAAAGTGTTGGTTTAGAATATTATGAGTTCAAAGTTGGTTCGAAAATGATATTCTTTGACTTCCAAGTTCAAGTAATGATTTGGGATAAAAGATAACCTATAAAATTCTTGACTTTATAAACTTAAAGTGTTATGAAGTAAAGGATGGTCGATTTGTTATAAGATGAACATTGATAAGGTAAGCTTACTTTAAAGTGGTAAGTGTAACTTAAGAAATGTTGATTTAAATGTTGTTTAAGTATGAGATCAACACTATCAAGAATGTGTTGAAATGACCATGGGAACCTATTATGCAAAATATAGAATATACTTAAGATGACTTACTTTAAAGTAGTAAGATCAACTTGGGAGATATGGATTTAAAAGTGTAGACTTAGATTAAGAAACTTACCTTAAAATGGTGAAGTATGACTTAAAAAGTCTCCATGAAAATATAAATCTAAGAGGTGATAAAAGTATAAACTGTATTATAACCTTATCTTAGAAAATGTTGGAAATCGGGAACAAGACTTTCAATGATAAAGGATGGTTCAAAAATATGAATCTTGGACCGGATGGATGAAAGTCGTTGAGTTCATAAATGGATTAAAGTATTAAACAATGTTTTTACTTTAGGGTTGTCATGTAAAATTGATTCGTAAATCACTAAATTGTTTTTGTGTGTTTAGTTTCGAAGCTTTCGAAGTTGGACGATCAACCCACTCTCTCGTAAAAGAAAGCAAGCATGTGAAACCTAAGGTGAGGGAGAATATATCGTGACATAGTGGAGTCCAAATATGACACCTGGATCTCCTAAACTATCTCAATAGTTTGGAGTTATATTTGTGAATTAAGAAAACCCGTATTTAATCAAATATTTGTATGCATGGATTTTGTACGGATACTTTCCTAAGTTGTATGCTTAGGATTTTGTAGGATACTTACCTAGGCAGGAGATGAGGCCCAATTTGGCGCCTGGGCGAGCAACCCCTCACCTGGGCAAGCCAGCCTCGCTTGGGCGAGAGTTTCTCGCCTAGGCGAGGGCCAGACAACCTGTTTTGGGTGTTTTTGGCGCCCAGGCGACCGTACTTTGCTCAGGCGAGGACCAGACAGGTATTTTGACCAATTTTTGATGGATTTGTCACTTGAGTGATAGTCCATCGCTTGGGCAAGAATCAGAAAGAGAATTGAGTATGTTTTGATGAGTTTGTCACTTGAGCGACAGTCTCTCACTTGTGATGCGTGATTAGGGCAATGCCCAAAAAGGATTACATGATACATGCAGCGAGGTCGTCTGACCATAAGCAGCTTGGCCATGTGGTCGTTCAAGATATTCAGCAATGGTTTGTAGTGGTAAGGATGTTATTCCTCTATTACGTGATGACGTAAGATAGGGTCCCACAAGAAGCATTCATTTGGGAGATGTCTTAGGTTGGGCCGATTATGTAAAAGAATGATTAAAAGATTTAATTCGCCAACATCGGTTAGTGTGCATACTCATTATGGATAATGAAGTAGTGGAGAGGAAATTTACGAGAGACGAACGAGCCACGAGATGTTGAGAGGGACGACAATGGTGGTGATTTGTCAGCAAAGTCTTGAGATGAGACCCTTGTTTTCTTGGATGAGGTATTCTGTTGGATCGGACAGTTCTCACAATGCAAACTAGACAACAACCCCTCTTTGCAATCAGGTTCGATGAGAGGGATGCCCAGAAAGTGTTTGATATGACATCGTCCTGAAATGGAAAGTTCTTTGAAACAAATGGGTCATATATCCTTTTGAGGAATAGTTTGGTGCGTTCAAATCGGCTTGTTAGGGGACCTGTACTCTCGGTTATTTCCGAATAGTTTATTGGGAGGATATTGGTATAAGGATGGATGAAATAAACATAGCATTCATACATTAAGCATGCAGATATTAATCATCATGGTTTGAGTTATACGCCACTCGTCATTTGCATTTATGTGTGTGATATATATATTGTGAACGTTATGCATGTCTGTCTGGATGTAATATTATGTGTAATTCCACGTCGTGAATGAGTAATATTCATCACATGTCTTACTCCCTATTCTTTCTATTTGTCTTATATTCATGTTTGTTCAGATGGATCGTTCGGTCAGGATTCCAAGTTACCACTTTTTGATGTCCCAAGAGGGGGCATGGAGTAGTCATGGTCATAGATACACCTACACAGACCCTTGTGCCTTAGAGATAGAGATGGTGTGTGATGGATCTTCCATGCGCTTTTCCTACCATCACGAGTAGTTGGGTGCTTCCTTTACCCTACCACCTCGTAGGTCGACACCTACTGTACAGTCGACCCAGACTGTGACCCCTCAGGGGCCAGATGTTGCAGGGCTTTCCAGGATACGACGGACTTGGGATGATGCGATCAGTTCCCCAGTATGGAGGAGAGCAGCCCATCGGACGATGCCAGACCTCCAGGCGGATGCAAGGGTGTTGACTCCCTCGCAGCATTCGTCCTATGTTCTATATGAGGAGATGGGGGCGGAGGAAGAGGAGTCAGGAGGTGAAGAGGATGACTGCGTGGAGTTGACTAACATTGAGGACTCCATTGAAGTTTTCAACCTCTCTTCTGACTCGAAGATAGAGGAAGACCCAAACAAGTGTTCCAGCACACGCGGAGATGTTGGGGCTAGCCTCTAGGAGTTAAGTATTATTCAAAGTTATATTGAGTTATTTATGGTTACCATTAAGTAATGGTTATTGAATTTTCGTATTGTATGTTACTTAAAGTGATGTTCCAAAAATGAAATGAATATAAGGAAATAAATTTTATATGGCTTCACTATTTAAAAAAATTTACCCATTTTTAAGCAAGATTATTGGAGTAATTTCCGGGGCGTTACACATAGTTCTACAGACCATTTCCAAAATTGGGAAGCTAAAGCGTCAACCAAGACTCAAAGCAAAGGAATTATTGCCTAAAACATTTAGTTCTATTTCTTTGTTGAGGATCGGGTCTGTGATTCAAATACTACATAATGGCTTTGTAATAACAGTATAACTATAAAGCGTTGGTGTTTATATAAGTATCTGATATAATACACTTCTTGAAAATACACAATCCGATATATTTGAGATAGACATATAAAATAGAGATATGAGTGAAGGATACCATAATGTAGTTATGTAATTAAGTATTAAAATACACACTGCTAGTGACAATTTTCATACCACTTGGATACCATATGAAAGTAAATTATAAGTGGTCGACATGTTGATAGCAGCCCAGTTGCCAAACGAATCATTCACAAGCCTAGTTTCCAAACGAATCATTCACAAGCCTAGTTGTCGAATGGGTCATTCACAAGCTCAGTTGGTTAAAAGATTATGTTTAAATTTTAATTATGTTGTTTAATGTTATTTCCATTTTGGGCTTAGTATGTTGTCAGCCCAAAAGTTAGTAATGGTAACCTTAAAATTGTCTTATACTTTATATATAGACTGCAGCTACAGCTATGAAGGCAATGAATGTTGATTTTAGTTATCTTTATTTCCTTAGTCTCTCAATTTAGTATTTCATAATCTTTGCCACTATTTTTAGTTCCTATCAATTTGATGCTTACATTCATCTATTATGCCTCCCAAGCCGGCTAACAAGGAAGTTGATGAAACACTAATGCAACTCCTTGCAGAAAAATTGAAGGAAAACCAGGAACAACAAGACTCCAGACATGAAGCCATTACTGATGTTCTACGCAACATCACGAACTAACTAGCCAACACAAACACTCCACCCCCTAACCACCAGATCCCCCTCAAAGCTCCTATACCCAAATAGGACCCTCGATACTTCCAAACCCTGACCCCACAGACATGGTATCCCCTGTCTAGAATCCTCAAAGACCTCCAACATTCTTCCCTAACTACATACATTCCCCAGTCTCACCATTTTTCACCCCCACAAATTCCCTATGTACGCCCTAATTTTAACCTCATGCCTACACCACCCCAACAACAACCTCGAAGTCTAAAACTCCAACTAATCCCTTTTGATGGATCTGAACCATTGGACTGGCTTTTCCAAGCTGAACAACTTTTTCACCTATATCAAGTGCCACCAGACCAGCGTCTGCACATTATCTCCTTTTACATGAAGGGGGTGCACTAAGTTGGTTTAAATGGGTGTTCCATAATGCTACAATCATACATTGGGAGAGCTTTAATCGCGCATTGGAAATACGCTTTGGGCCTTCATGCTATAAGAATCACGAGGCAGAACTATTCAAACTCTGTCAAAGTGGTATTGTGTCTGGATAACAAAAACAATTTGAAAAAATTTGTAATAGAGTATGAGGCTTATCAGTAGAGGTAATTCTAAATTGTTTCCTTTTTGGACTTAATAATGACATCCACCGAGAACTAGCTATTCTTCGGCGAAGCCATATTGTTGAAGCTTTGGGTCTAGCAAAATTAGTGGAATCGGAACTCAAAGACTCTAAACTGCACTCCCAAAGACAGCCTCGTTACCCAGCTCCTAACCCACCCTTCTACCCTTGCACAACCAACCTACCAATCCAAACTCATACTTCCCAAACTTCACAAACATCTCTACTCGTTTGTCGTCTCGTACGTGCACAAATGCAGGAGCGACGGTCCCAAGGTCTCTATTATAACTATGTTGAAAAATTTCACGCAAGTCATCGATGTCAACAAACGAAATTTTTACTTCTTCTGGTGGATGAATTTCCCATGGAGCCAGATGCCCTTCTCTCCTCACTAACACCTACAAACGAGAACTCTCTTGTCTCTCCGTAAGAGCTTATTCACTTCCAGCTATCCGAACAAGCTTTAGAAGCTCAACCTTCTCCCAAAACCTTACGGTTTGTGGGTAGTATTTCAGGACACCCCGTAACGATATTGGTGGACACTAGCAGCTCTCATAATGTCATTCAACCTCGAGTGGCCCACTACTTACAGTTAAAGATCTCCCCCACACCTCAATTTCAAGTGATGGTTGGTAATGGGGCTCACATTTATTGTTCTGGTTTGTATTCTAACACTCATTGTATTACAAAACCAGTTATTCCATATTCCATTCTACTTACTTCCAAATAAGGTAGCAGATGTTATACTAGGAATTCAATGGTTGCGGACATTGGGGCCAATAACATTTGATTTCTCTATTCCCTCTATGACCTTTAAGGTGGGGGATACCTCTATTACACTTCAAGGTTATAATTCTTCTTCTTGTGAACCCTCAACACTTTCACCAACTCAACAGACTAATTCATGTGGATGTCATTGCCTCTCTACATACTATCACCTTCCTACCTTTAAACACTACTTCCAATGACCAAACACCAACCCAGCTGCACTTCACCAAGATCTACAAAACCTACTATCTAATTTCCAAACTATTTTGCTCACCACATGGCCTACCTTCAACCCGTCCATATGACCATCAAATTTCCCTTACACCGAATTTCACCCCAATATCTGTGAAACCATATAGATACCCCCATTTCTAAAAAAAAGGCTATGACTAATATGATGCAAGAAATATTACAAGAAGGGATTATTGCACCAAGTACAACTCTTTTTTCCTCACTAGTATTGTTGGTTAAAACGAAGGATGACACATGGCGATTTTGCATTGACTATCGCACACTCAATGCCATCACAATTTAGGATCGTTTCCCAATTCCGACAATTGAAGAATTATTGGATGAATTAGGTGGTGTAACAACCCGATTCTTTTGTGAAATAAATAAATAAATAAAATGTTTTTATAGAATTTCTTACTCAACAACTATTTATGACTATGAATTTCTTCCTTCATAGATTTTATTTATTGTGGATATATTTAATAAATATGAGTTTCTAATTAAAAACCATGGCCCAAATAACATAACAATATATTTTTTAAGACTTCAACAATTCAAGTTCATTCTCTATAATTATGTGAATAAATAAATTATTTCCAAGAATCAATTGTCCTCATTTCATGACTAAGTATATATATTTACTTATCAATACTTTTGTCATTCTAAAGCAACATAATAAAAACACATGTGATAATATCCATCAAAATGTCATGACTAAAAGTCATATATAACATGTTTTACAAACAACTACATAATAACTATGATCCATTTATGGGAATGCAATTTCTAGTTAGTTTTAGTTGCATACATACAAATAACTTATAGTTTTTCCAAGTAAAGTAAAACTTGTGTTCCTAGAGTATCAGAAGTTAATCTCATCCTTACAACAGGTACCCCCAATACACAAAAACATAACACAAAACATAACATCTAAGGTAACTCATTTACCATTCTTCCAAAATATAAGTATCCAACATATCATTTCAATCAGACACCAACACTATATTCCTATGCTACTAACAGGAACCAGATCCTCTACCATTCCTTGGGGAGAAGTGTTGCTTGTTATCTGTATGATCATAAGATATACCAGTACACAATATACAAAAACAAATAGAGAGTAAGTTATCATTTTAAGGCACAATATGTGGATTTATATGGAAATTAAGTATCATAGCATAATATAAATAATATATCATAACATGGACAATCATAACTCAACATAAGCGACATGACACAACATAAATACGATTATAGCACAACATTAACAATCATATTATAAAATAAACATATCACATTTCTCAAACATAAAACTCAATCTCATGAGTATGGTGCATAAACTATGCAATGTATCACCAACTAGTCCAATATCAAATGCAATGCATATGAATCCATATTCAACCTTTCACTTTTCAACTCAACTCCCATTATTTTTCAACTCAACTCCTTTTGGAAAGCAATCGGGAGTACACGACATCCTGTATGATATAATACAATAACTAAGTACACCTATCAGACCAGGTGACTCTCATACTAGGAGCTCTCTCACCGATCCAGATAACTCAAAGGGGGTGTCAGAAATTACTTGGTTAAGCAAGGCTATCCTGATCTACAGGGAATCAACCTGGACCATCACTGGACTACCCTACCCAAGCAACCCTCAAGGTTTTCATGATGAATCCCCATCATTAACCACCCCTATTCATTTTCCAAGATATTACTATCTTGAATCTTTCCATTCTGCCACAAACCTTCCTCCAATGTTATGATGAATGTATATATGTCAAACACATTTTATATGTACTGAAACTACATTTACATTCTATTTTTTATGTACATACATAAGTGTATGTAACATCAACAACAGTCATTTCATGTCAACTACATCAACTACAAATTCATCACAACATTCACCCTATTTACAAACATATACTTAGGATATCACAACATTCACATAATCCATCATATCCTTACTCAATATGGGTTTACTAACTATACTGTTCTCAATATTGATTATTATACACACAAAAAAACAAAGGTAATACAAGCTTACATTCGACTTTGAGGTCATCGGACCATGCTATGACACAAAGACCAAGACCACAAGGGTCAAGAATAAAGTCTCTCTCGCCTTGAGTATTATGGTTAGGTGCTTGAGCTCCGCGTAAGCTTACTTGTGTTCCTCCAACACTAGAACCAATTCCTGATGACATTAACATCATCATAGCAGCATACTAGTGCTAATTAATAGAAGTACTCAAACAACCTCATATAAAAGGTCAGTAGTTATACCCAAACAATGAGTTATCTTGATAACCCATTTTTGCAAATAACTAATG
>NC_032020.1:8476729-8480385 GCF_001865875.1 Lupinus angustifolius
AAAAACTAACCCTAATCAACATAAAGTCACTATAATCATGTGAAATAGTATCTATAAATGATAGATTAACATACAATGATCATCATATGTTCTATTGTTGATGCCAATGTAAACATGCATCCTAAAAACTGGAGAAGAAAACAAAATACCAACAAAAGGAACTCACCTTTTTGCTACAGCTTCACTCAATAGAAGGTAGAGAGGAGTAGAGAAAGAAAGAGAATGAGAGAAAGGAAAAGAAAAACAAGGAGGAAGAAAATAATGACTCACCACTTTTCTTCTTCTCCTCCCCAATGTTACGTTCTGTTTTGTTTTTCAGAGAAAGGGGAAAAATGCATTACTTTTTATTTTATTTTAATCAATTAATAAAGATATTCTCTATTATTATTATTCTAATAATTTATATTAGTCATAAGGCAATTTGGATTGATATATTAATAACAATCTTATAATTTAAAAGAATTAATCTAACTATGCTATTACTCTTAATATATTATATCATACTCATATTCAATATCTCCTACGAATGTTCTAAAATTATTTGAATAGATTTAAAAAACATTGCACTTTAGTGCCATGTTTTAAATACACATATATTCTCAATTATATAATAAAAATCAATTTAATACACTAAGCAAAATCCTAATTCAGATTAGGAAAAATATAGGCGTTATAGGTGGTGCAGAGATATTTTCAAATTTTGATCAATGTTCTGGTTACCATCAAATTTGTGTGAAACCAGAAGATACACATAAAACAACATGTAAGACATTTGATGGTCACTATGAATTTTTAGTTATGTTGTTTGGGCTAACTAATGTGCCATCTAGCTTTCAGGCTGCAATGAACACCTACTTTGACGTCATCTACGTAGGTTTGTATTGGTGTTTTTTGATGATATACTTATTTATAGTGCATGTATGGCTGATCGCTTAGTTCATTTGCAAATAATATTGGAGTTGTTGGTTTCTAATCATTTTTATGCTAAACTATCGAAGTGTACCTTTGTTGTCGCCTCTATTAGTTATTTGGGTCACATCATTTCAGCCCAAGGAGTCAAGTCAGACCCCGATAAAATCCATGCTATGGTAGATTGGCCACAACCACGTTCCCTCACGACACTCAGAGGTTTCCTGAGCCTTACGGGATTTTATGATAAGTTCGTCAAGAACTATGCCTCACCAGCTGCTCTGCTCACTGATTTATTAAGATCTCATAAGTTTACATGGACACTAGAGGCACATACGTCATTTAAAATATTACAACAAGCAATGATTACAACACCAATATTAAAATTGTCAGATTTCACCCAGACATTTGATGTTGAGACAGATGCGTTCACTATGGCAATAGAGGCAGTCCTTTCCCAAGGTAGTCATCTGCTAGCATACTTTATAAAAAAGATGTCGAGCAGAATGCAGCATGCCTTCGCCTATGTATGAGAGATGTTTGTAGTCACCAAATCTGTTAAAAATGGCGTTAGTATCTACTTGGCAAACAATTTACAATTTATACAGATCAACAAAGTCTTAGACACTTGATGACTCAAGGTTTTCAGACTCTGAAACAGCAAAAATGGGCAACAAAATTGATTGGAGTTCACTATATAATAAAGTATAGGCCAGGTACCTCGAATTGAGTTGTTGGTGCACTTTCAAGGTGCGACAACAATAAAACTCCACTGTTCTCTGCATTGTCCTCCCTTTTTCCACACATCTTGGATCAATTTGCAAATATTTCATCTTCGATGAAGGACATGCATTAATCAAAAAATATGAATCAGATTTAGCTTGGAACTCTAAATGCATATTCAGACAAGGTTACTATTCCATGACGGATGAATATTTATACCTGATCTGAATCCTCTGTGCAGGAACTTAGTCAATGAATTCCACGCTACCCCATCGGTTGGACATTCAAGATGGAAGGCAACATTATATCGCCTTACTGCTTCATGTTATTGGCCAGGGATTGCAAAACATGTCAAGGAATTTATTTGTCATTATGGTCTTTGTCAGCACAATAAGTACCTGCCACAAAAATACCAAGGATTAGTTCAACCTCTCAAAATATCAGATAATGTATGGGAAGACATATCTATGAATTTTATTACTCACTTACCAACATCTTAGGGACACACAATAATATGGGCCATTGTCGATAGGCTCACCAAATATGCTCATTTCATTGCACTTCCTAGTAAATTCACTAATGAGTCATTGGCTCATCGTTTCCTCAATGAAATTTGTCCTCTCCATGGAACTCCCAAGTCCATTGTCTCATATTGCGACAAGATTTTCTTGAGGTCAATCTGGAAGGAACTCTTTAAGTTGTTGGGTACTAGTATTTGCTATAGCACAGCCTACCACCCCCAATCGGATGGTCAGATCGAGGTGGTCAACCGCGAGTTGCAAATTTACCTCCATTGCTTCATCGAGTCTCACCCAAAGAAATGGTTTGCATACATCTCTTTGGTTGAATACTGGTGAATACCAGTTTTCATTCCCTGTTGCAGTTGACTCCTTTTGAGGCACTTTATGGGCGAGCATCCCCCACTCTAGAAGACTATATGCTAGGAGCTGCATCACAACAGCAAATACAAGATATCCTACAGACAAGGGGTACATTGTTAGCGGAGCTTAAACAAAATCTTAAGCATGTACAACAAAGAATGAAGGCTCAAGCCGACTCAGGAAGAAAAGATGTTACCTTTGAGCCGGGAGAGTGGGTTTTGCTTCGGTTACAGCCATATCGACAGCATTCGGTTCACTGGTGGTCCACCCAAAAACTTGCACGGCGGTTCTATGGCTCATATCATGTTAATCATCAGATTGGCCCAATTGCTTATGAGCTTAGCCTCCTTGAAACCGCAAGGATACACCCAGTGTTTCACATATCGTGTTGCGGTAGTTTTTGGCAAACCAAAGGGTGTTAAAGTTGAGTTACCTCCATATACCTTAACCACCACACCTAATGAGCCACTCAACTTACCATCATCTATTTCAAACGACAACAAAACCACGGAGATAACAACAACAAAATAGATGAACTAAAAACAGGGAAACCACCTTGTGTGACACAGTCTAATGGTGAAATGAGTTCTGTTGAGACCACTAGAGCTCTCTATGACGGCACTGTGAGAGACCAACAAGTGAGTGAAGAAGAGAAAACCAAGGAACAACTAGTAACACAATGGTTGAATGAGGAAGAAAAAGAAAATGGAACTCTTTTGAGAGACCCACGAGTGGAGAAAGGAGGATCTAAGTTTGAGAAAGTTTGGCTTGAAGAGAGAGGCGAGAGAAAGAGAGAGGATTCAGAAATGGAAAAAATGAAACGAGTGAATGTTGAGATTGAAGGTATTAACTACCCTCCACTTCGTGCAACTCGCCCGGAGAAATATACATTTGTCTCTACAATAAATTTATCCTTTAAATTAAAATGAAATTACACTTTTAATATTAAAATAAAAAGAGAAATATACATTTGTCTCTACATTAATGTAGAATGTCCTTATTCCTTCATTGACACCACTGTTATTAAAACTAGATCGGACATCAAAACGGTCAGTGTACTATTTAGTGGTTTAACTGGTGGTTCGGTAATTAAACTGCATGCCAATTAAACTAGAAATACATGATTATATATATATATATATA
>NC_032020.1:8480485-8490571 GCF_001865875.1 Lupinus angustifolius
TATATATGGTACATTTATATATTAAAGATGTAGCAAATTTTTTCTAATATGTATATAATAAAAATTAAACTTTATGTTCATAATCTATTAACAATTCTCATAGACAAACAATTCAATCAACAAAACATACTATAAATTTAAGTAGTGATTCCTCCAATATAAAATAAGAATAATTGTTGAATGTGTCTCAATTATTTGGGTCATAAAACCAAGAAAAAATTATTAAAGTTTCTTTAATATAAATTAATTATTTCTAAACATATTCTAAGTTTTCTTTTTTGCAAAGATTCTTATCTTTTTATTTTTATGCTTGAGTACAAAAAAGAGTGGAAAACAACACTACTTTAATGTTTTAAACTCTTCCCATTCTATTTTATTTTTTCATTTCTCTAGAATATATCCAGCTTTTATCTATGGAACATGAATATTTTGTCTCTAAGGGAGTCTGTCTCCATGTCCCTATCTAATAAGATGGATATATGAAACGATGGAGATGTATTTGGATACACGACAGAGAAACGATGGAGACTTGGCAGAGGATGAATATGTGAGACGGAGAAGGAAGAAGAAGAAAACGTAAAGAAGAAATGAGATTTTTGAGGAATAAATCTGTGAAAGTCTATGGCCTTTTCTATGGATAATATGCTTGGAAAAAAACGAATTCATTTTGTGCTAGGTCTGTAAAAAGTATTTTTTTGCATGAACCAATAATAACAACTCAACTAGTTCTCCGGTTTCACCCAAAATTGTCCAGTTTAATCCAATTTTATCCAATTCTAATTCTCGTCCAATCCAAAGACCTTGCCATACTGGTTAGAAGGTCTCGTTCTCCAGTTTTCCAGTTGAACCGGCCGGTCCGGTCCAATTTTAATATCATTTTTAGCACAATTAGATATAAGTCTTCCTACTTATTAAAACAATTTTAATAAATAACAAAATAAAATGAGTATGAAACGAGCTGGGCCCACTTGGTTCTTTGGTCGTTATTATGCGCCAAAATCGTGGAAAAGGTACTCTCCGCTACGGAAGTTTCGTTCAGCAACTAACAGAAAAAACTTGTACCCAGAGTCTATCATCACAAGGCAGAAAAACTCATTTTTTGCCACAAAAATTGTAGCACAAGCTTTCATGGCTGTTGATGATACCACATGCTTCTTGTTTTCAGAGTCATTCCTTTTCAGATTTCTTCATTGACATATCTCTGTACGCATTCTCACCTTTCATGGTCTCACTTTGTTTTTGGCATTTTTATTCTTTATTTCATCAATGATTTTTGTTTGGTTGGTTTCTGTAGCCATGTTTTTGTTATGGTTCGTTACCATGTCTGGGTAATTTCTTTTTTGATTGACCTTAGGTCCTTAACAAATTTCTCTTCTACCCATCGTTAGTAAAAGTTCAAACCAGTACTCAAAGATTGCGAATGTGATTTGAAATAGTCCGGCCATAAAAATGATCAATTTGACACAGAATTGATATTCATTGGGACATTCTTGAATTTTTTTATGTGCCAAAAATTTTTTGGTCTCACATGTATTCTCACACTGGAGGCAATCTTGTCCGAGCTGGTAACATCTACATGTATAACATCTACATGTATGTGGGACTAACCCGAGACGAGACCTTGCTTAAGGGGAATCATACATGTACCACTTGAACCGACACTAGTTGGTTTTAGGTGCCAAATTGATATACACAAAACTTTTGAAGGACCAAAGTGTATTTGTTCTTCTTTTTAAATAACTGCAAATGCAATTCAAATACAGGGTACCCATATCATGTTTGCTCCATTCAGTGGTACTTTTATTTTCCTGCCAAAATGAATTAAGCTTTTAGAGAAGCATAATGATTGATCCCTTTTCTAGCCAGTTCATTAAGCCAACAACACTGCCCAGATGTTTTTTTCGAGCACCAAGTGTAGCTCTTAGGACTTTAACATTTTATCATTTGGCCTATCTGTAGATCCAGTGGGGCCTTATACCATTAGACCACACGTTTAAAATTACTCATGCTAACTTTTAAAATATTATCCCTCTCTTATGATTTAATATTTGTGTTTATATGTGAATTTTACATCTTATATCATTGTTGTGTGGTGTCTTATAATTTTTTTTAAGAACAATTGTATCCTGTGTCTGCATCATATAGTATCATTGCTTTCTTCCTGTTTGTCTTGTTCTTTAACGATGTACTACTGCTACTCTTTGTGATGCTGTATTCGGTTTCTAACAAGTAGTGTATTTCTAGATTCTTCGGGTTCATGTGACAATGGATACAAAGATACGAAGGAGATCTGAAGTAGAGATTGGTGATGAAGGAGAGGACTTAGTTCTAGCTACTTTGATTGCAAATGGAGATGATCTTAGTCCTCTTGTCAGGCACGCCTTTGAAATGGGGCGGCCTGAGGGGCTCCTTCGCCAGCTGAATTATGTTGTCAAGAAAAAGGAAACTGAAATTGAGGAGATGTGCAAGATGCATTATGAAGAATTCATCCTTGCAGTTGATGAACTCCGTGGCATGTTGGTTGATGCCGAAGAGCTAAAGAGTGAACTCCAAAGTGACAATTTTAAGTTGCAGCAGGTTGGCACCAACCTTCTTGTCAAGCTTGAGGAGCTTTTCGAATCTTATTCTGTCAAGAAGAATGTCACTGAAGCTATAAAAATGACCAAGAACTGTATACAGGTGTTGGAGCTTTGTGTCAAGTGTAACAATCACATTTCTGAAGGCCAGTTTTATCCCATACTGAAAACTGTGGATTTACTTGAGAAGAGTTACATGGAGAACATTCCTGCCAGGGCTCTCAAAAAGGTGATAGATAAAAGAATTCCTACCATAAAATCGCACGTCGAGAAGAAGGTATATAGTCAAGTCAATGAATGGATGGTCCACATAAGGAGTTCTTGTAAACATATTGGACAAACAGCAATCAATCACTCTGCGTCCGTTCGTCAGAGGGACAAGGAAATGTTAGAAAGGAAGAGAAAGGCAGATGAGCAAAATATTCCAGTAGTAGAGGATCAAGCTTATACTTTGGATGTTGTAGAAGTTGATGAAGATTCTGCCATGAAATTTGACCTAACGCCACTTTATCGTGCTTGTCATATTCATAGTTGTATGGGAATCCTAGATCAGTTTCATGAGTATTACTATAAGAATAGATTGTTACAATTGAATTCAGACTTGGAGGTATCCTCAGCACAACCTTTTATTGAATCGTATCAGACATATTTGGCTCAAATTGTGGGGTACTTCATAGTAGAGGATAGGGTCCTGAGAACTGCTGGGGGGCTCTTGGTAGCAGATCAGGTTGAAACCATGTGGGAGACTGCTGTATCTAAAATGACATCAGTGTTGGATGTGCAATTCTCACTTATGAACTCTGCCACCCACCTTCTCCGGGTTAAGGATTATGTCACACTTCTCGGGTGTACTCTTAGACAATATGGATATGAAATAGGCCCACTTCTTGATGTGCTTGATAACAGTCGTGACAAATACCATCTGCTTCTTTTGGGTGAATGCCGGAAACAAACTGTTGATGTTCTTGGCAGTGACTCATATGAGCAGATGGTGATAAAAAAGGATACTGATTATGAGAATATTGTTCTGGCATTGAGTCTTCAAACTTCAGATATTATGCCTGCTTTTCCGTATGTTGCACCGTTCTCCTCCATGGTACCTGATGTTTGTCACATTGTGAGATCCTTCATCAAAGGCTCTGTTGATTACTTGTCTTACGGTGTACGTACTGGTTACTTTGATGTCGTGAGGAAGTATTTGGACAAGTTTTTGATTGAAGTAGTAAATGAAACATTGCTTGACACAATCAATAGTGGCAATATCAGTGTGTCTCAAGCCATGCAGATTTCTGCAAACATAGCTTTTCTTGAAAGAGCTTGTGATTTTTTCATTCGACATGCAGCCCAACAATGTGGTATCCCGGTTCGATCAGCTGAGAAGCCTCAAGCTTCTTTAACTGCAAAGGTTTTACTGAATACTTCAATGGATGCGGCTTATATTACTCTGCTGAATTTGGTAAATACAAAAATAAACGAGTACTTGACTCTTACAGAAAGTGTTAATTGGATTTCAGAGGAGACAAAGCAGAATGGAAATGACTACATGAACGAAGTGATCTTTTACCTTGATTCTCTTATGTCCACAGCGCAACAAATTTTACCCTTGGATGCTATGTACAAAGTTGGGACTGGTGCACTTGAGCATATTTCCGATACAATTGTGGCTGCTTTCCTTAGTGATAGCATCAAAAGGTTCAATGCAAATGCTGTTATTAGTATCAACAGTGATCTTAAGATGTTAGAGAATTTTGCAGACGACAGGTTCTATTCTGCTGGCTTGGAGGAAATTTACAAGAAGGATTTTAAAAGCTGTTTGAAAGAAGCACGTCAATTAATTAACCTCTTGTCAAGTAGTCAACCCGAAAACTTCATGAATCCTGTTATAAGGGAGAAAAATTACTATGTATTGGATTATAAAAAGGTGGCTACCATTTGTGACAAATTCAAGGATTCTGCAGACGGGATCTTTGGAAGCCTTTCGAATAAAAATACAAAGCAAAGTGCTAAAAAGAAATCGATGGACGTGCTCAAAAAGCGACTTAAGGATTTCAACTAACCAGAGTTGGAAAGTTATTCTTTCATTTGAAGTATGGCATGATTGTAGTGCTCTATTATGGAAGATGTTTAACTTCAGAACTGATAGTGTTTCTCACTGTTGTGACTCAATTTTATATAATAAAGAACTATTTCTGTCTTTATGCTGTTTTGTTTCAGTGAATATGTCAAAGCATATTGCTTTTCCATGCCTCTTTAACAGACAAAAATGTTCAATGCCATTTGAATAAAGAAGTTGAAGTTTATTATCTGCATTTGATTTCATTATCACTGCACCATTCAGCTTCTGGAATATCTTTGTCATTTTGTTTTCCTACACATGTAAATCTTGTTCATCTAATTATCTAGAAATAAATGTTTCCTATTTTTTATCCTTGCAAATAATTCTTTACTCACTTTGAATGAGTTTTACAATTTATGTGGGATGAAAGTTAACATGATGAATCCTATAGTTTATTCATAAAATGTAATTTTTAAAGATTAATAAAGACAGTACTGCGATAAAATAACAACATCAATCGATAATTCTCTAAACATTGTTTGTACTAGTACACAAATGAAATATTATTTGAATAACTAATTTTAATACTTTCTTATAGCTGTTGATAATTGAAGTATAAACCACATATTTAAATCTTAAATTATCATATATCACAAGAAATTATCTGAATCATTTTTTCAAATGGCATTTTGGTATAGGGAATATTTCTGTTGTATGCACTTCAAATGATAATGTTCTTTAAGTTGGACTATCATTTTAATAAGATTACATATGTTGTCTGATAAAGTATATAACTTTATTGCTTTTGATTTGTTAAAAACGTTAAAAAAGTTAATTATTAAATATTTTTATGACCATAAACTGTAACACAGATATAATTTCATTTTAATATTAGTCAATTGCATTATTTGTGCTATTATAGACTAGAACAAACTCAGTGCACTTTTCCTATGGTGGGGTAACACACCTCAACAACGCCAAATTTATCCCATTGAAAAAATAATGGGGTTTTATTGCTAAAGCACCCATTCTACACCCTAATCTTACATTGGAGTGTTGGTCCAGGGACTATGGGGTCTTTAGGGAATGCAAGGGTTGGAAAAGTAAGTAGTTGGTGCACCTTTACTAAAATTATATAGTCTTAGTACACATTTTAAGTTATTTATGAAATGGATTTAATATATATATATTGACAGTGTAATGTTTTTTATACTGTCAGTTAATCATCCACCATTAATTTATTAATCATCATTAATTCTCAAACAAAAGTAATACAAATCAATGGTGGATGATGTACTGACAGTGTAAAAAACTTTACACTGTCATTTTACAGATTTTAAGCTCTTATGAAATTAGTGTATTTTTTAAAAACTCAACAATTGAATTGTCATGTTTTTTATTTTTTTTATCTTTCCTACAAAACTCGTCATCTTTAATGTAAAGTTAAGGTTATATACATATTTTATTAAACTCGGCACTTCCAATTGAGCTTTTCTATTTATTTATTTTATTTCCTAGAGTAAATTGGGCATGCATTAAAATCGTTTTTCACATTAGAGTTTTAGTATTTTATTTATTTATTCGCTACTAAACTCGCCAACATAGTTGTAGTTTTTAGCCTAATTTTTTGTTAGTTTTAAAGTTGAAATCGACAGCAGTGCTGGGGTTTTATCCTTTTTTATGGTTTTCTGTTTAATTTTGTTCTTCTTAAAGGTTAAATGGGCAATGTCATTAGAAAAGGAAAACTTATTGCATTTTATTCGAGCATTGTATGATAAAATGTGTGATAACACTACGGATGACACTGAAATAATCGAGATGATGGTACAGTCTTTTGAGAACAATGGTCCAGCAATGAAGTTGATAAAGGGTGATGAGTTTCTGGTTAAAGAGAATATGATAATACATTCTCTAATGGGGACAAAGAAATATGATATCATGATATGCATTTCTTACATTGTATATACTGGCTTTTGATATATGTACACCCGAAATTACATTTTTTCATTGCATTTTTACACTTTGCAAAACATTTTTACAATTTTGTTTTTTAGTTCAAGTAAATGCATGAGCTTCCTTTTTAGTTCAAGATAAATCTACACAGTAACACTTTGAACCTCTCACTGTAATGGTATATTTTGTTAATTATTAACATTGCCGATTTAAGCTTGACAAATTTTAACAAAAAAACTACAATGACATTGGCCATTTAACCTTTAAGAAGAAAAAATTAAACAAAAAACAATAAAGAACTTATAAAACTCCTGTCGATTTCAACTTTAAAAGTAACAAAAAATTAGACTAAAAACTACAACTGTATTGGCGAATTTAGTAGGAATAAATAAAAATATAATTTTGCAAAAAACAAAATTCTGGTTGCCGAGTTTAGTCTAAGAAATAAAAATAAATAAATAGAAAAACTCCAATTGAGGTGCCAAATTTAATAAAATATGTTTATAACTCAAAATCTACACTAAACATGCCGAGTTTTATAGGGAAGAGAGAAAAAAAATAAGAAACTCGGTAATCCAATTACCAAGTTTTTAAAAAGTGCACTAGTTTAATAAATAACTTAAAAAATACACCAAAATTGTAATATTTCAATCAAGATATATTAACTACTTTTATGGTACGTGCCACTATGTTAACCAAGGTGAGATCATTGTCAAGCCCTTTGAAGGGTATGATCCCCTAGAACATTTCAAAAAATAAACATCCCTAGTGTCCACCAATCAAACAAGGATTATGTGTCCCATAATCATTATGGACATGTCCCTAATTAATTAAATTTCTTCAAATAATATAAAAAATTTATTCAATCTTTTTTTGGAATATTTCATTTTAATGATATAACATTTTTTATTGAACTAAGACATGAATGAGACATATGATCTTTATCCCACCAATCAATGACATTGTCAATGCCAAGTACTTGTGGCTCCTGACAAATGAGAGCAATCGAGTAGTGACATCAAGGAACCCTGGATAGATTATCTTTTTTCATGCTAGAGACACTATTTATTTCCACAATTGTGTACATGTATGTCTTATGTTTATCTTTTGTGTTGTTGTTAAAACCGTACATGTTATTAAATTGGTCAATGTGCTAATATAGTAGTTTAGTAATTAAATTGCATGTTGATTAAATTGGACATAATGTTTATATATGTATAAACCTATAACAAAAAAATTTCAAATAGCTAGATACTCAAATTTATAATTCATATTCATAATCTAGTCAAAATTCACATAAACAAACAACTTTAAGTCTTTAACAAATTCAAAGTCTAAATTACAAAACATATATCAATCCAAAAGTATCACTTAACAACCGCAAAATATAAATAAATGACATAAGTTCCCAACTCACTTTACAAAACAAATAAATTTGGAGTTTTAACATTTAACACCAAGGAGTCAAAGTTGTCTCATATCGATATTATATTTTTGCACTAAATCTTATCTTCAGATAGTACTCAAAGATTACACAAATGTCACTGAGATTACACACGACTACTAGGAACCAAAATGTATAATCTAAGTATGTCTTAGAAGCATGTGCTTTGAAGTGTTGAAGAATGGTTGGAAAGTGAGTCACCTTGCAATGAGTTTTTAAGTTTTTAAGTTTTTTTTCAAAAAAATAATATTTGTATAAACATGCTAATTTAGTCAAATATTGATCGGTTTATCAGTTTTGGCCGGTTTTGATCAATTTTGATACTTGGTCAATTCAACATCTGTACCATATCGGTTAGGAGTCCGATTCGCCAATTTTTTTGTTGAACCGGCCTGTACGATATGATTTTTACATTATTGTTTTTGTGAGTATTGTTGGTTTTTAAAATGTGTGCACTCATTTACTAAATAAATTTTTAAGATGATCTTTAGAAAAGAAAGAGAAAAATAAATATATTCTATTTTCTTGTACTTAACCAAGTATGTGATCCACATGCTTATGTCTATTTTATTTTCCGAAACATGTCTGACATCATTGGCCAACTTTCGTGGTTTGTTTGGGTTATTAGATACCTAGACAACCATCAATTCATAATCACTTTACAATAATATTATTAAGGCCGAACTCAATGCAGAATTCCATTGCATTTAGATAACTTAAATTTCAGCATAGTAAGCCCATCTCAGTCCTATTGATTTGAAAAGCAACTACAAATTCTCATTTCTGATAATGCCTTTGATCCCTGCTGATCCATGAGTTGCTTAAAATGATGAAATATATTTTGGTATCTTAAGTTAATATTGTATCACATTAATAATTTGTTTAAACCATCATATTTTTTATATAACAAACAATCATTATAAATTCAAAATTTATGACTAAAACATGTGTAAATTAGATTAGTTAGAAGTTAGTTAGAGTTAAGTATCTTATATTTTCTATATAATGTACAAATTAGTTTTTTGTACTCTAAGTTCATTCAATTAATTCAACTTATTCAATCAAAATATATATATATATATATATATATATATATATTCTTTTGTTGCTCCTTCCTTCCATTGAAATTAGTATTTTTATAGACTGCAATCTCAATTCCTTAGACCTGCACGATGTATGTTTCTTTTTTTCTTCAAGAGAGGTGTTAGTAATGTTTTGGCTCATTTGATTAATGGTTTATGGGCATTGTTGGAACTTGGTTGTAGGTGTGAAATTAAAAAAACTCTCAAGTCCCACATAGAAGAGTTTTGAAAGAAAAACTCTCAAGTCTCACATAGAACACATAGAAGAGTTTTGAAAGAAAAAACTCTCAAAGTCCCACATAGAAGAGTTTTGAAAGAAAACAACTCTCAAGTCCCACATTGGAGAGATGAGGAACTTGAAAAAAATCTCATGTTATAAATAGAAGTCTCCTCCCTTCATACTTTCTTGCATTAAATTGAAGGCGTTTCCTCTCAACTTTTCTTTCTCACCCCTAATACTCTGCTGATGCATTACCAGCAATCTTCTCCCCCTTTCTTTCCATGGCACTTGAGAATTGGCACATACAACCAAAGTGGAATTTCGAGAACTAACAATGGTAGTCAGTATTGTGGGTAAAGAATTGGCACGGATAGTCATACTGTGGGAATTCGAGAACTGACACTGGTAGTAAGTATTGTGAGTGTATTCGAGAACAATTTTTACAGTGCAGTAAGAAATCGTATAACAGAGAATTGGACTGTTTTATCCTGGGGACAACGTGGTTGATAGTCTGCTTGCACAATTTTAACAGTACCACGAAACGTCTTAAAGAGAGCGACCCCTGATCGTGACTCAGCCAGTAAAGATTATCTCGTCCTATTCATAATTGTTGCGAGCTATGCAAACAACAATTTTAAGACGTTTCGACTGCAATGACATTCGTAGATAATATTACTGGACCGAACAACTATGACCTGAACAAGCCATTTTGGTTTGACGGGACAAATTTCAAACGTTGGCAACATAAGATGGAA
>NC_032020.1:8490671-8493032 GCF_001865875.1 Lupinus angustifolius
AATTTCAAACGTTGGCAACATAAGATGGAATTTTTCCTCACTATGAGAAAGGTTGCTCACGTTCTGAAAACTGACATCCTAGTGGTGTTAGATGAGGTTGAGAAAGAGGAAATTGATAAATTGGCTATTGAAATAGCTTTCTAGAATTAAAGTGATTACTTATATAAGAACTTCATTCTGAATGGATTGTCTGATGATCTCTATGATTACTACATCTCATACAAGTCTGCCAAATTAATTTGGTATGCACTTGAGGAAAAAATGTGATACTGAGGAAGCTAGGACTAAGAAATATATTGTTAGCTGCTACCTGAAGTATCAGATGACTGATGATAAATCAGTAGAGTGTCAGTCCCACGAGATTTAGAAAATTTCTCATGAGATCATTTCTGAGGGTATGCCCCTAGATGAGCAATTTCAAGTGGTTGTCATAATTAACAAGTTGCCTCCTAGTTGGAAGGACTTCAAAAACCTTCTGAGGCATAAGACCAAAGAAATCACTTTGGAATCTCTATTCACTCGTCTTCGTATTGAAGAAGAGGCTCGTAAGCAAGATCAGAAAGATGAGGTGTTGATTGTCTCCAACAAATAGCACTAAGAAGAAATTCTCAGGTGTGGTTCTGAAGCCTTCTAGCACTAACTTCAAGAATCAGAACCGCAGTGGGAATAAGGCTAAAAACATCAATCGGAACAAGAATTGGAACCCCCAAAATGTCCAATATGCTAAGCCACCCGCTAAGAATGACTCTAACAACCTGTTCACTTGTTTCAAATGTGGGAAGCTAGGTCATATGGCACACAAGTGCAGAAATAAACCTATGGATCTTCCTCCACATGCCAACATGGTCGATGAACCATTTATGGTTGTATTATCTGAGGTCACTATGGTTGGAGGAACTGGTGGATGGTGGGTAGATACTGGCGCATCCCGCCATGTCTGCTATGACCGTACTATGTTCAAAATATACACGGATGCTGATGATAAGAAGGTGTTGTTGGGTGACTCCCACACCACTATTGTTGCTGGAACTGGTGATATGGAGCTGAAGTTTACATCTGGGAAGACTCTGATTCTCAAAGATGTGATGTACACTCCAGAGATGAGGAAGAATCTAGTTTCTGGTTTTCTTCTTAATAAGGCTGGCTTTACCCAAATCATAGGAGCAAACTTGTATACTCTTACTATGAATGGAGTATTTGTTGGGAAAGGGTACGCCACTGATGACATGTTTAAATTAAATATTGATGTTTCTATTAAGAAAATTTCTAAATCTGTTTACATGTTGTGTGATTTTAATATTTGGTCTTCTAGACTTTGTCATATTAAAAAACGTGCAATTTCAAATTTGAGTAGCTTAGGTTTAATTTCAAAGTTATCTAAAAATTATTTTGAAATTTGTGAATCAAGCAGTAAAGCAAAAATTTCAAAAAAAAAACCACATAAATCAGTTATGCGAGAATATGAGCCTTTAGATTTAATACATTAAGATATATGTGAATTAGATGGAACATTAACTAGAAATGGCAAACATTATTTTATCACTTTTATTGATGATTGTTCTGATTTTACCTATGTATATCTTATGAAAAATAAAAGTGAAGCACTTGACATATTTAAGTTATATGTAACTGAAATTGAAAATCAACTCAACAAGAAAATAAAGAAATTCAGAAGCGATAGAGGCACTGAGTATGACTCTAACATGTTTAATGATTTTTATAAATTAAACGACATTATTAAGGAAACAATTGCACCATATTCACCTGAAATGAATGGTAAAGCTGAAAGAAAGAATAGAACTTTAACTGAATTAGTTATAGCTATTATGTTAAGTTTTGATGCATCACCCTCTTGGTGGGGTGAAATTTTATTAACTGTATATTATGTGATAAATAGAGTCCCCAAGGCTAAAAGCAAAATTTCCTCATATGAAATTATTAAGAATAGACAGCCAAATTTGTCTTATTTGAGATAGAACCTATGAATGTATATTCATTAGGTATGCTGTAAACAGCAAGGCATACATGTTTTATGACCTTAACGCAAAAGTGATCATTCAGTCTAACGATGTTGACTTCAATGAGATGAAATTCTCTTTTAAATTGAGGAATAGTGGGGGCACAACAACTAGTCACATACATGTGATTGGCAATAATGATAATAACAATGGGTTAGAAATAGAACCTAGAAGAAGTAAGAGAGCAAGAACTGCTAGAAAGTATGGACCTGATTATATAGTTTATATATTGGAGGAGGATCCATCAACACTCCAAGAAGCTTTGACTTCTTTGGATGTTGATTTGTGGCAATAAGCCATAAATGATGAGATAGATTCTCTAGAGTCTAACAAGACCTGCCAT
>NC_032020.1:8493132-8536866 GCF_001865875.1 Lupinus angustifolius
GATTTGTGGCAAGAAGCCATAATGATGAGATGGATTCTCTAGAGTCTAACAAGACCTGCCATTTAGCTGACTTGCCTCCTAGCTGCAAACCTATTGGTTGTAAGTGAATATTGAACAAGAAACTGAAACTTGATGGCATAATGGATAAATATAAGGCTCGCCTTGTAGCTAAGGGTTTCAGGCAAAGAGAAAATGTAGATTTCTTCCACACATTTTCACCTGTTACTAGAATAACATCCATTAGAGTACTAATATCGATCGTTGTGATTCATAATTTATTAGTACATCAAATGGATGTTAAGACTGTCTTTTTAAATGGTGATTTGGAAGAATAAATATATATGGAACAACCTGAAGGTTTTGTAATACATGGGGAAGAAAATAAGGTCTGCAAGTTAGATAAGTCGTTGTATAGTCTTAAGCAAGCATTTAAATAGTGGCATGAAAAGTTTAACGACTTAATGGTTTCGAATGAGTTTAAGGTGAATGAAAGTGACAAATGCATTTATTATAAATCAGAAAATGATATTTACATTATCATAACTATCATATGTGTCTATGTAGACGATCTACTCATATTTGGTTCCAACATTCATGTTGTGAATAATGTGAAATCATTGTTGTGTAACAACTTTGATATGAAAGACCTTGGAGAGGCAAGTGTAATTCTTGGTATAGAAATTACTAGGTCGAAAGAAGGAATTTCTTTGGATCAATCTCACTATGTGGAAAAGATCCTAAAGAAATATAAATAGTTGGACTGTAAACCTGCTAGCACACTATATGATCCAAGTGTAAAACTTTTTAAGAACATTGGTGAAGGTGTAAGACAAGCCTTCGGTATGCCACTGATTGCACTAGACCCGACATTGCATATGTTGTGGGATTATTATGCAGGTTTACTAGTAGACCTAGTATGGAGCATTGACATGCTATATAAAGGGTAATGAGATACCTTAAGAAAACAATAAACCTTGGATTACATTATCGAAGTTTTCCAGCTGTCCTAGAAGAATTCAGCGATGCTGATTGGAACACTCTTTCATATGATTCCAAAGCAACCAAAGCTATATATTTAGCATAGCTGGTGGGGCTGTTTCTTGGAAGTCAAAGAAATAGATTATTTTGGCTGAATCCACTATGGAAGCTGAGATGATAGCACTAGCAACAGCTGGTGAAGAGGCAAGTTGGCTGAGAAGCTTGATTGTAGAGATTCCCCTATGGGAAAAACCGATTTCAGTTGTGTTGATCCATTGTGATAGTACCGCGACTATTGCAAAAATTGAGAACCGTTTTTATAATGGTAAGAAACGACAAATTCGTCTTAAGCACAACACCATTAGAGAGTTTCTCTCTATAGGAGTTGTTAGAGTGGATCATGTACGCACTAAGAATAACTTAGCAGATGTTTTGACGAAAGGACTAGCTAGAGAGAAAGTTCATAATACTTCTAAGAGTATGGGACTATTGCCCTTAGAACGAGGATCACTCATGATGATAACTCGACCTAACTGACTGGAGATCCTAAGAAATAGGTTCAATGAGTAATAACAAGTTGTGAAGTGATATGAGAATGAACATGCTATAAAATTATGAGAAGCATGACTCCTGCAGCATATGTAAGGATGAGTTAAACTCTTAATGAGATTGATAATGAGTTAAACTCTTAGGTATTCCAATTGGAGTGGTGTACATAAGCTACATGAGTACTCTTAATAGACTCACATATGTGAATGTGGAAGTGAGGGTCACTTCCAATGAAATTTTGGGGCATAAATTTCTAGACCATTCACTATATTGGAATAGACGTGCATGACCTTTAACGCACGGACTTTACAGAATACACCTTTGAAAAGGTTGTGTGTAGTTTGATGTTGGAGATAAAATTTTAAGACTACGAGTCACTCTATTAAAATCTGGATCTTATTCACTATGCAAAAGTTCAAGTTGCATGACATCTTTGTTTATGCACAATCTTATTGAGACCACAGAAATTCCTGGAAATCATTTTTTAATTTCAAGTGGGGGATTATTGGAACTTGGTTGTAGGTGTGAAATATAAAAAACTCTCAAGTCGCACATAGAAGAGTTTTGAAAGAAAAAACTCTCAAGTCCCACATACAAGAGTTTTGAAAGAAAACAACTCCCAAGTCTCAGATTTGAGAGATGAGGAACTTGAAAAAATCTCATGTTATAAATAGAAGTCTCCTCCCTTCATATTTTACTGCACCAAGTTGAAGGCGTTTCCTCTCAACTTTTCTTTCTCCCCCTAATACTCTGCCGACACATTACCGGCAACCTTCTCCCCCTTTCTTTTCGTGGCACTTGAGAATTGGCACAAGCAGTTAAAGTGGGATTTCGAGAACTGACACTGATAGTCAGTATTGGGGTAAAGAATTGACATGGGTAGCCATACTGTGGGAATTCGAGAACTGATACTGGTAGTCAATGTTGTGGGTATATTCGAGAATGATTCTTAGAGTGCAGTAAGAAATTGTATAACAGAGAACTGAGCTGTTTTATCCTGGGGACAGTGTAGTTGATAGTCTGCTTGCACAATTTTAGCAGTATCACGAAATGTCTTAAAGAGAGCGACCTGGTCATGACTCAGCCAGTAAAGATTATCTTGTGCTATTCAGAATTATTGCGAGCTACGCAAACAACATGCATTGTATCCAATTTGGTATGATGACTTTAATCAACCAATACAAACTTACAATAGACATGTTAATACTATTATCAACACATAATTTCATATTGTCTACCTCACTTTATCGGATATTCAATTAGTATGTCAACTCTTAACTTGTGCATATTAGGAACTTGAGAAAAAAACTATAATACAATTCTAAAGACTTGATTTCAAATTTCTTAGTTTATATGTAATACATGGATTGTCAAACATGTTCGATTTCCTATATCAGCCCATGAATATGTTGTGGAGATTATCAACGGCAAATAATGAAAGCTTCCAAAAAATCGTATGTGTCCTTGGTGAGTTCTACACCTCTACAAAAGTCATACATGTTGGTTGCATTTGGTCAACTTTTACTTTTAGTGGGTTAACTCTTGTTACATTTGGTTGAAGACTTGAAAACAAGATAAGAAAGAAATGTGAGAAAGATAATGAGGAGAGTGAAATATATGACAAATAAAATAGATTATTGTATTGTTTGGTATGATATAACGATTAAAGAAAGAAGTAGATATAAACTTTTGAATGACAAAAATATACAAAAAAGAAAAAGAAACGGTAACTCAAAAACACAAAAGCTTAGGGGTAATTTTGTCATTTCAAACTAAAGCGAGATTTTTGTATGGCCCCATGCCATTTTTATTTTATCCTCTCACTTTCTCTTTCAAACCAAAGAAGAGAAAGTCGATATTTCTCTTCAACTTCTCTCCCCTTTCTCTTTCTCTTATACTAGTAGTATACTCGTCTATTCGAATGGATTGCTCCATCCTATCTCTATGAAAGTAATAATAGTAGAATACAAAGGTATAGAAACTCGATATCAACAATTTGAAGTGACAAATTCTTAAAGTATCCAATTTTAAGTAATCAATTATATTATGCAGTCAACTGTATAATTTGTAGAAGTACAAACTAAAAAATCAATAATATGTCTAACTAAAGTATATAATAGAATTATAAAAATAGTATCACATACATCCTTTTGGTCACTTATTAATGAATACACAAAATAATTGTAGTCATCTTTTAAAATGTACAAAAAGAACTTAAAAAGTATGAAATAACAATATTTGTTTATAGATCTATTCGCACTAAAATTGCATGAAGTATAAAGAGCCTTTTAAGCATTTGAGTTTTTCTTATGCATTGGGTTAGCCAACTATGCAATAGTATGACGAAATATTTCTTAATATATTCCAGTTAGCATTTTCCTTAAACAAATCTCACCCAACTGTCAGTATATTTAGTTGGAAATAAGAGCAAACCAATATACAACAATCTCAAGTATCAAGCTGTCGGTAGCAATAACAACACCATATAGAAAAAAACTAATCTCTTTTTTCACCAAATCCCTAAGGAAAAATACTATAATACACTTAAACAAATGATAAAGTTCTTAACATAGAACGAATAAATTATTTACAAAAATAGACCTTATTGTTCTTGATCTAAAACATGATTTTATCACCCGCACACGGTCTTAACACTTCACTTCTTCAAAAACAAACAATTAGAATCTATAAGGTTTGATGATCATGGAGCTATGTACATTCTCTCAAAGATACAACTTATAAACTTTTTATTTTCAAAATAATAAAAAAATATCCATTCATTAAATATTTCTCGGTTTTATAGTTGAACAGGCATGTGTCTTTCACTGATAGTACAACTTTTAAATTTTACATTTATCAAAATAAAAATAATAATAAACATGTAGAAGTTACAATTTTAACCTTATAACTAATACTTGTCAACAATAGAGCTTTAAAACTTCAAAGAACTTCTTACATTCTTCATTAGTCTATCTCTCTAGTTGTTCTATGATTGTATTTAATTTCCTTACTTATTGAAGTAAAAAAGACAATTGATTAAAATAAAGAGGACACAATAAAAATATTTTTATAATAATATCTAACACCACAATAAAATTGATCATTTAGTTGAGAGTGTGCGATGGAATGCAGTCCAAGACTCCTAGTTATTCAAAAATTGAGTATAAATATCAATAAAAGTATAACTAAAGTTTAGGAAAAGATACCAACAGGTACCGCTATATGGGTACCCAAATAGTGCAGTATAATTACGGGTAAGCACTAATTGTGCTCGCCCAGTCTGGTTTCCATCCCTACTTGCAAAACAATGCAAGGAAGAGCAAGTTCAACGTGTAAAATATAAGTAATCAATCATAGCTTTTCAATTTTTGAATATAAATAAATAACAATAAACATGTAACTTTTGATAAGATTCTAAGGTGTTTCGATAGTGACATCATTCACATTATTTATTACTTACTTTTCCAATATTATCAAGAAGTAAGAACGTTGACATGCGATGGGAAGGCTTGAATTACCTGTTAGTAAAAGCATAGGGTGGAATGCATGCTACCTTCCAAATAGAGGAGTGTGATATTTACCTGATCGAAAAAGCATACTTGTAAGTGATTGTAATATAGAAAAAGGTTAAGTGTGTTAAAAATGTCTAAATTGAAAATTGTGAAGGGTAGAAATGTTACCTTAGGAAGAGAATGTTGATAAAAAATATATATAAAAACTATACATGTAGAAAGATGATATTTTTAGTATTACTTGTACTCCTACATTATATTGGGTTAGCCAGCCATAAATACACATCCATCACTTTTGAGTTTTTTCCAATATTTTGGATTGGCCAACCATACAATATGTAGAAGTACAAACTAAAAAATTAACAATATAAGTTTAACTAAAATATAGCTAATGATGTTAAATTTATTTTACAATTTTCACTTCCTTCTCATAACTTATTGTTCTTCTCCATGCTATGAAGATGGGGGAATTTTCACCTACAAGGGAAAGAAGAATGATGCAAGTTATGACTTAGATGAGGAACATGTGAAGAAATCATTGCGAAAGAGGATGACATGCTAGACAAAAGGTTTAGTGAAAAAATGTTGAATAAATACATATAATAAAGCTTGCTTTGCATGTAAACTTACCCATAATTTACACAAATAGCTTAACCCTTTTACCATGGTCTTGGTGATCATCTAATCAATTGTTTTCTATTTATAGCCATAGGCCTCATCACGATCGCAAATTTTGATGCATATAACAAAAATGTAGTATGTAAACATTATAAATATTGGATCAACAATTTAGTAATTTAAAGCACGCAGAAAATGATTGAAGTCATCCTTTGAAGTATGCAAAAGGAAGCAAGTAACTGTTATTTGCTATTTACTTATTTGTATATTCTATATTGTTTTCATAGCAAATAGCACTAAGAGAAAGTGCAAATTGATGAATATTTTCAACTTTTTAGCTAGACATAAAATTACTTTAAAGCTATGACTTTGTTTTTTTATCTTAGATCACTTTTCCTTCTATTTATCATTTTTAAAAGTTAATAATGGATCTTGTTTCACCTTTTCAATAGAATTTTCTAGTCAAAGTTGAAAGTCTTAAATACAATTAGAATAAAAAATTAAATTGTATAATAAAGAAATATACTTCTAAATCAATCTACAAATCTTTACACATCACAAATGACAATAAAACCAATAAAAATGACATTATTATAAAATATATACTTTAAAGTTATGGGTTGATTTTACAACACCTTATAAATGTCTTTATTTTCATGCTTCATTTTCACTCTTGTAACTGAAAAATATAGATAAACAGTCAAATATAGGAATTTCAGATTGGATAATGTTTTCTTTTACCCTTGATATTATATACTTCTTATACATGATGTGTAATTTATTGGTTAACTATATCAAAGCTTATTACTGATATGTTGGGAGCATATTACTATTTTACTTTCCATTTGTTACATGGATCGAATGATGTCATAATGCTCCATCATAAATTATGTTCATTGACAAAGTATTGATCTCTAAATCTTTATTAATCGTTTAGCATACAATAGGAAAATTCAAAGGTGTAAAGATAATGATTTTCTTAAATGAGCTTTCTTTGAAGTACATAGGTAGCAACTACCAAGACTTAAACTTTTTTCATTTAATACAAATAATGTCACTAATATTCTATTTTATTTCTGAAATTCATGAGGATATTATAACCAAGCATCCAGAAGCCACAATATATGGTTTATGTTTCCTAATTCATACCCAACATCTAACATGTGAAATAGTTTTTATACCCTGTCAATGGGTATAGATCTTTGGTTCACTCCTAATCTACTTTCCCGCCCTCTCCTTTATTTTCATCCTCGGCCACCTACACCATGATCACCATCAATGTAAAGCATAAGCCACATTCAATGAATTTCACCAAACCTAAACTACTAATAATAATGCATCACTTCGGCTTTTGTGCAACTTTAAAAACTAATCTTGAATTGATGCAAACTTTTTTGTTCTATGAATACTCTCCATGGGTTTTTAGTCCTTCATTTACCTCTTCTCATGGGTTCCCTTCAGTAAATCATAAGTGTTTAACTATTGAGCAACATCTTGTATATTTGGGATAGTTTTTTACTACTCTATTGTACTATAATTGTGAACATCAGTCTTTATATTGTGTCTAAATCAGTAGCATAACAACAAATTAAGCACTGAAAGCAAACCTATTCATAAAGCTTATATTCATGCTTGGTCCTGACTCCTGGTTTAGAAATCTATTTTATTTGTTCGATTAGTGTTCACTGCTCCTACTATTCAGAAACCTATTTTTTATATTAGTGTTCAACCATTTCCAGAAACACCAAATCTCGAAATGAAATATTCAATAAATACAATTAAAGTACAAGCCATATTCTCTAATATGCTAACAATCTCATATGAGGTTTCAAAATGAAATCAAAGTGTCAGCACCGAACAACATAGAGATAATCAAATAAAGGCTTCTCTAGTTAATCACAATCTTAAATTTTGAGGATCTTATTTAACACAATAAATATTAAACACACATAAAACTTAAACCACAATCATTCAGATATTTCATCAAACACCTTAGGATCATTAACATAAGAATGCAAAATGTGAAAATACCTTAGGGCAACATTTGCTACAATTGGGGCATGGAATGAACTTGAAGTGGCCACAATCATGCTTGTTACATCCATCATTCATACGCTTGAATGTTTGTGATGATTCAATATACAGAGTAAAAAAATGGGATAGATAGAGAAAATAACACAACTGAAGGGAAAATCACATAGAACAAAATCGTGAAGCTAACACAATATTTCGTCAAAAAACATAAAGATCTGAGAAATTGGGCGTGAATCGAAATACGTGAAAGAAGGGAATAGAAGACAGTTTCTTAAAAAAATTCCAGGTGAGACAAAATGGTAGAGTCATACACAATGAACATACTTAGTGAAATGAAAATGGATAAAATAAATAAATAACATTTCACACAAAATGAATATGCAAAAACTCTTATAGTACAAAAATGGTGATCAGGGGAAAGATTAAAATTTGTTAAAAGAAATAGATAGATGAGTTTAGCAGCATAGAAAAGAGATGTGGCCAGAAAACAATGTTTATGATTTCAAATTCAAACATCTTTTGAGGTGTCAACATAAGTTTTGGATTGACGAATTTACCCTTAAAAAACGTCAGGTGTCAATCATAGGAGATACCTTTTTTTTTGTAATACCACCTGCTCTTTCTATTTTTAATAGTAGATTTCTAAACAACCAAAGAGAAACTAAAGAAAGAGATGAAAGTTGATATGTGATACAACAAAATGACTTTTCCCTTATTTATTTGACAAGAAAGAGTATATGAACCGATCCAAATTCTTTCTCTCTAAGAATGAATACTCACTTTTATGTTTTTTTTTATATAATGAAATAATACTTTTGTTATTGAACATAAAATGTAAAAAATAATTATTTTCTTTAGTACTAGAGAGAATCATGGTTTTCTCTCCATATATAAGGAGAAAGTGAGAGAAGATTAAAATGATAAAAAAACATATTTAACCGCTCTTTATATTATATTTATTTATTTATACACTTTTCTTTACCATTATTTTTCTTACTTTATAAATATTGTTTAAATTTATAGTAATATTATTTTTATAATAAATTTTAAAGTTGTAATTATTAAAATTTTAATTAGTAATAAAATATTTCTTCATATTCTTTTGACTATATGTATATCTTTATTTTTCAAAAATTTATATATACATTTTCTCTTCTCTTTCTCTCATATCAAATACTATAAAAATTTATTATATTTGTCATATTTTTCTTTCTCCATTCTTTAGGGAATGAAAAGATAGGAGAACAGATAAAGTATAAATATAGAGAGTAAAGTGAGAAATATAGTGACTTTTAAGGTTGCTTCATTTGGTATGAGAGGGAAAAAAAGATAGTAAAAAGAAATAGATGAGCAATAATATCTTGTTATACTAATTTGTTGGAACTGATCTTAAAAGTTAAAATTGTGTTTTACAAATACAATACTCTCTTCATTCACTTTCTCACCCAATGAGAGATTGAGAGGAGACAAATAAAGTGGTAGACCCTCCATATTTTCCTTCCTCGTAAGTCTTGACCTCTTCCCTTTCCTACTCTCAACTAAACAAGTGAAAAAAGAAAATTATTTCATTTCTCTATCTTCTTTCCTATTAAAATCACACCAATCAAACAATTTGTAAGAGTTGGCACCAAATTATAAAATTTTCAATATATTTCAACTTTTCCAGTTTACTATGATTTTTGTTATTTTCAACCTTTTTCACTGAAAATTTGTATTGCTTTAAAAGTTTTTGTTATCTTTCTTTTGTAGAAAATGATACATTTTCTTACTAAATCCTCCTACTAACAAGAAAGTAACATATATGATGATAAGGTAATATTTACTTTATTTATTAATGATTAGTTTATAAATGATATATATTATTTTCTAGTGGGTAGAGATTTTTATAGGAAAATTCAGTATGAAAATATAACCCTCCTCTTCTTTTATTTTACTGTGATGTTTTTTTTTTCCACTAAAATTTAAATACTTGAAACTTGTGTCCTTTAATTGTGGTGAATGTTTCACTAAAATTCTCAACTGTTTCAAACTTTGAGAATCTCGGCCTAGGATACCTTAAATCACTATTATGTTATAATTGAAAATATTTAAAAGCGCAAGATTTATCTCAAATCACTTTTAAGTTAATTATAGCTGTTTGGATAAAAATCATAAATTGTAGTTTTAGACAATGACAATATAGAAACTACTAAAACTTTTAAAAAAGTATCAATGTAATATAACTAAACTTAAAAAATGTCATAAATATGTTGTAAGACCGTTTAGTACACTTATTTCAAAAAATAAGTTTATTTTATAATTGGAGTATGTTTGGGCAACAAGGTTAAAATATAAGACAAGTCCGCTATCAGCTCGAATAAAATTATCTCCTATACCAAGAGAAACAAAAAAAACAAGGTTAAACTCTAAGTTATAACCATGCTATAATTTTTCAAACTATACAAAATACACGCTACAATTAGGGATGGCAACGGGCACGGGCGGGCACGGGTAGTAGCTACCCGCTACCCGTTTTAAAATAGAAGAGTAATACTCATACCCGTCCGTATCCGTACGGGTACTCGTGAGCATGTATTTCTAGGTACCCACGGGTTTCCTCTATTATAAATATTTTTTTAAATTTTTACTTCTATTATGTTTCAAATAAGATGAAACTTAATTATTTTTGTACATTTTGATTGAATATTTTGCAAAAATGCTAAATTTATTGGTGGTTTCCATTTGTGTGATTTTTTGTTCTCATTTTTAACAAAAAAATATATATTTTCTTTGTAAAACATGTGTGTTTCTACACATGTAATAATATTTGTAGGGTGTTTCACCACCAAACTAAACAAAGTAAAATGAAAAAATATACATAGTATAATAAATGTTAGAAATTATTTTTTATTTTAATTAAATATAATATATTAATCATATAAATAACGGGTACCTGTGGGTACGGGTACCATAATACCCGTACCCGCCCGTATGTACTACGGGTATTTTTAAAAACCCGTTTATAATACTCGCGGGTACCCATTTATGACCCGTATCCGTACCCGTGCCCGTACGGGTTTTACCCGCAGGTACCCACGGGTACGGGTTTTTTGCCATCCCTAGCTACAATGTAAGTTTTTATCAGCTGAAATGCCAATGGCCCAAAAATTTAAGTTTGAATTTTCAAGTTTAGATTTCACTGGTTTCTTCTTCCTTTTGGAAAGTAGTTCAAGAACATTTCCTTTGAGAATTTTTTTACTTTTCATGAATTTCTTTAAAAATGAAAAGAACTAAAAAAACTGAGTTGGAAAGAGATTATTAAAGTAAAATTAATACATTGTCACTATAAAATTCTTTTTGCAGGCATTATATTATAAGAAAAATATATATGCGTAATATATTTTTACGTTACCATCCACAATTTATTTTTACGAGTAAAAAGTGAATAAAGACTCCACGTTCCTAGCCTAATTTCTACAATCCCATCCAATTCTACCGTAATTTTTCAAACATTCAAAATACAAAAATATATCACACCAAAGCCATTAATTTTACTTTCCTTTTAATACCCTCAAAATCCAACCACCACAAACATATTTCCATCACACGTCACACCGATCAAGGACAAACCCGTCATTCCATACCCCTCATCTCACTCTTACGTGTTCCAAAATATCTTCTCCTTTCTCTCTCTCCATTCCATTTATTTTACAACCTGAAATAAAAAAACTTCGCCATTGAACTCACACTCATTACTCTTCTTCACATCAAATCCAAACCCTTCGTTTCTCAATCTAACGGTTCACATCACCCCAACGGTTACTCCAATTTTCCCCTTTTCATTTTTTTCATCACAGTGGTTTTAACCATAAACCCTAACCTAATCTCTTTCTTCTCACTCTTCTCTAAGCGCGCGCTATTTCCCGCTCTCTCTATCTTCCATGATCCGTTTCTCTCTCTTCATAGATCTCGCTCTCAATGATTCATCTCTCGTTTTTCAATTAATTCCTCTTCATTTTCTGTAACCGTAACTTCTTTCTCCCAATTTTTTACAAATTTTTTGCGGTTTTTAGGGACTTTTAAGTCTGTAACGTTGGGATTTATGTATCAAACATGATCCTTTGTGTATTTTGTTGTGACAATTATTTTCGTCCTCGATTTTCTCTTTTATGATAAATTACGGCTTTTTCTGTTCTCGCTCTGAGGCTGAGAAGAAGGTTCTAGAATAATCTGGTGAGTTTTACGCTGTTCGTTTGTTTTCTTATTTATAATTTTATTTTTTCAATTTTATTAAAAAGATCGTTTTTTGCGTTGATTTTGTTTCGTTTTCAGTATTATGTAATACTTGAGGTGTTGAGGAATAAGGGTCTGAGTTTAAGTCTTCATTTTTTGGGGTCCGGTTTGTTTAATAACTGACTCGGTGCTGAGTTGAGTCAACTCGTGAGTTTGAACTCAGTAACTCTGGGTTGGGTGGGAAGGGAAGGAAAGATCGAGTTTTGGGTGGTGTCGTTTTGGGGTTGAACGGCAATGCCGTCTGTTGGAATGAGGCGAACAACTAGGGTTTTCGGGGTGGTAAAGGGTGGAGACTCTGCCTGCGTGCTAAGGTCAGGAAGGCGGTTGTGGCCAGAGTCCGGGGATATCAAAACAAGGAGGGGGAATGAAGGAGAAGAATGGTTGAAGAAGGTAGAGAAGCATACTTCTTCTCCTTCGACTCGTGGCGCTGTGAAACCGAAGCAAGAAAATGCAATGGTGGATGATGCCAATGAAGATTATGTTGGTGGCATTACAGAATCAGTGAAGCAAAAGCGTCGTCGGTGTTTGAGTAAAGGGGATGATGATGGGTGTGATAGATTTTTTGGGATGGTTTATAGTAGGAGGAGGAAGAGAGCAAGTGGTTCAAGTTCTGAGCTTTCAGCTGGTGCAATTGGAAAAGATGGGAGTGATGGCAGTAACATGCATGGGTTGCAGTTTTCGCAGCAGAGAAAGGATCAATGCAAGCTTGCAGTTGTTGTGAAGTCCATTTATCCGGGGAGTGATTTGTTTTCGTGTTTGTTGTTTTTGGTTTTGAGGTATGTCAGAAGGTTCAAGGTCACACTCAAGGATCTCTCTGGCTTCCTTCTATCTGAGCCAATTTCTGGTGTTTACGCATCGCAGGGCATACAGTTCTTGCAGGTAATTGGATATGTTGAATTTTTGTCCTGTGATTTGCCCATGGTTTAGTTTTACCTTTATGTTAGTAATGAATAGATGGAACCACCAAGTTTGTATTCATACAATTTTGTTTTTTTTAATTTATGGTCGATGAGTGAAAAAGTCATGTGATAGTAAAAAAAATCTAATACTTTTCTTTATTTTAAGTAACAGAAATTGAATCTTTGAAGCTGTCTGCTAATAGGGGTTAACTTGGGTTCAAATCTGGAGTCCCTAGTTGGTAGATGTATGTAAATTCACTGAAATCCTCATTGTATATTGTTTGATTACACACTTTGTATTTCGCCCCTTGATCTACTGCAATACTGCATCATAAGTGCATGACTTGGGTTTGAATCCTGAGTCCACAGTTGATAGACAATATGGAAACTCACTTTAAATCCTTGTTTTCTAATGGCTGATAATGTCCTATTTATTTTGCCCCTTGATCTTACATAACATGTAGGTTTGATCTTCTTTCAGGGTTCTCCTACTGTCAACATTGGAATTTGCCAATTTTTTGGAATCAAAAAGTTCATGCCATCGTTTTGTGTGGATTTTTCTGCTGTTCCTCTTTGTTTTAAGTATCTGCAGTGTGAGATGCTTTTAAAATCTATGGTTAGATCATGTACCTTCATATATAATCTGGTAAGCACCCCCAGTGATGTTGAGGACAAAATTGATTTCCCAGAATCCCATATTGAACTGCAGATTTCATGTGATTATTTCAAGAGACAACCTACTGAGATTGGAACTGTCATGTCTGATGTTATTGAAATCAAAGACAATTTATCTTTACATGCATCTGTCAAGGGTCCCATATTATCTGGTCGAAATGGAAAACATAGAAATATAAAACATAAAGGCACTCGGAGGAGGAGAACTCCGCACAGGCTAAAGAAAGCTCGAAATGCTTCACTGGTGGACAGAAGTAATGGTGTGTTAGCTTATGGTTTGAGGAGTGGGCAGAAAAGAAAAAGTGTTGCTTGTGCAGGATCTAGTAAGAAACCCAGAAGTTCAGTTAACAGTTGCCCTGCTGTGAGCTCATTAGAAGCAAGTTCGGCCATGGTTGATTCAAATGAAAGACTGGATTCATCTCACTGTTCTGCAAATATATTGATTACAGAATCAGACAGATGTCACAGGGTAGAAGGAGCAGTTGTCACTTTAGAAAAGTCAGCTTCAAATGATTGGCTTTTTGCAGTAAAGAAAGATGGATTAACAAAAGGAACTTTTAAGGCAGAAAAGGTTATGAGACCTTGCTCTTGCAATCGGTACACCCATGTGATAATGTTCTCATTGGACAATGGATGGAAGTTAGAGTTTCCTAATCGTCATGACTGGGTTGTCTTTAAAGACCTCTATAAGGAATGCTCAGATCATACTATACCAGCTACTGCAGCCAAATTCATCCCAGTACCTGGTGTCCGTGATGTCTTTGACTATGCATACAGTGGTAGTGTTTCTTTTGAAAGACCAGATGCTTATATATCTGTAAATGGTGATGAGTTATCTAGAGCAATGATAAGGAAGACTGCAAGTTATGACATGGATTCTGAGGATGAAGATTGGCTGAGCAAGTTCAATAATGAGTCTCAAGAACATGTGTCAGAGGATAATTTTGAGTTAATTGTTAATGCTTTGGAAAAGGCTTATTTTTGTAACCCAGATGATTTTTATGATAAAAAATCTGCAGCCATTCGGTGTAAGGAATTTGGTAGCAAGGAAGTTGTAGAAGCTGTATATAGTTATTGGATGAGAAAACGGGGACAAAAACGTTCATCTCTGCTCAGGGTTTTCCAGGTAACTTGCAAAAACATTTTAGATAACATATGACACTCTTCATGCCAGTTCTATTGTATATGCATTTGATTTGTAATTTATTTAGTGTGGTAAATTAGGATCCCTGAATCTTCTTTTATGGTTTGATAAAACATTTAGAATTCCATTTTGTTTCTTCTGTCTCTAGCTGACCCCTGCTTCCTAGTTTAAGTTAACTTTCCATTTATTTATGCTTATTAATAAGCATCTCGGCGGTTAAGCATTTAGATCTGATTATGTCATGAAAATTTGCATGTTGTGTGTTGTAGCATAATAATATCTATTCACTTGATCAGTATGTACAAAGTTCCCAGACATTCATGACTATTTTGTTTAGGGATCATTATTATTGATTTTATGTGGCTACGAATTTTTTCCCTTAGCTTGCTTTATGTGGAACATTTCAATACTTATCCCCATGCAATTTACCTCCTTAGAATTTTAGAAAACCAAAAAAGAATTTTTGTTATGGCTTGTGAAGTTGTGATTTAATTTCCAAATCAGGCAAAGGTTTTAGTTTATTATGTGAACTGAACTGTTGAGGTGATGTATATTTATCAGCGTTGAAATTTTAGATGAGATCTAGAATATTTCTTATTTAATATCAAAAAGGATATAGTTTAGCAACCACCTGGTAGTGGGTTAGTGAATGTTGATTCCTCTGCCTGCATGGTTTACCTTGATCATGCCTATATAGCTTTTAAATTTTAGCATATTTTTTTCTCTTTTTATATGAATCTAAGTTTGCTGTAAAAAAACCAAGTTAAGGGTATTTCTGTAAACTGCAATGTAATATCTGATCATTATCTGACTAGCACTGTTGATTTAATTTCGTTTGTCAGAGTTATCAAGCCAAGAGACTTCCACTTATTCCCCAGCCTTTGCTACGAAAGAGAAGATCATTTAAGAGACAGCCTAGTCAACTTGGTAGAGGCAAACATCCGAGTGCTTTGCAAGGTAAGATTCTGATTTCATGTCTTCAACGGATAGATTGCTCTGCAAATCAGATTTTGTAGAATTGATACTTTTGGTTTAGGTACCATAACCTGTTGGTATTGAGTTTTGGCATAGTTGTTTATTCTCAACTTTTTTTCTTTGGTAATGACCATTGTCTAAGCCCAACTTTTATACTTCTATTGGTATCTACATACATAATCTTTGACCTTGCTTATGCAACACATACTAGAACATAATCTGTTTTGCCGAACAGCGGTTCATGTTCAGTGGCTTGAATTTTTAATATAATGTAATTCAGATCTTCCGGTTTTAATAATTTCTTTTGGTGTAGAACCTATAGTGTGTTTGTTTCAGATTATCAAATAAGCAGATTATCAGATAATGTGGATGCCAAAAGTGAAGCTTAAAAGATTATGCTTATTTTGACCCTGTAACAGCTTTATGATTCAACAGCAACCAACAACCAGGTCTTAATCCCACTAGGTGGGATTATAAAAAATGAAGCTTTATGACTATGTTTTTGCCACACACCCTTGCCCATAGAATTATGCTTATTTGGATCCTGTAACTGTTTTTCAATCTCAACCAAACACTCACTATCATGCCTATTATGCACCATATAATACATTTTATAATTGCATATATTTACTTGTGGAACCAACAAGGTGTTGGTATAAGGCCATGCTAGATCCCCATATAGACCAAAAGGTCAGGTGTTCGATTCCTGGGAGTGACACTTATTGGGAGGAACTTTCATGCACCCTGAAAGGGATTAGTTCCTTGCCCAAAAAGGTGAGGGATATAAAAAAAAATTTACTTGTGGAGCATAAGGCTCTTGTTTTGCATATCATAACTAGGGAGGGGATCAACTTACTCTAGGAGGAAGTTAAAAAACCCTACTCCACATCTTAGTCATCCATTCTATAAAAATCTAATGGTTCACGTGATTTGAATTAGTTAGTAGATCTAAACCCTCTCATAACTATACAGAAAATGTTTTAGTTTTGGTATATTGACATATCTTTTTTTATGTTCTACTTGTCATGTTTCTAGAATTTGTCTTTTTGTTTTGCCCTTTATGTTGTTTGGTTCAGTCTCCATGATTTGTTATATAAGTTTGCCACTGCATATGTATAAGTTTCTAATTCATGTTAGATTTTCTTATGAGCATTAAACCGCAGTTGTCTACTTATATGTATAGATGGTTGTTATAAAACTTTGATGTATTCATTTACAGCCATTGCATCCGAACAAGATGCGTTGGAAGAGAAGAACACCTTGCTTAAGATTGAAAAAGCTAAAGCAGCAGCAAAAGAATCGAAGGAATTCGCCTTACAGAAACGAAAAAGAGCTCAGACACTAATGGAGAATGCAGATTTGGCAGTCTATAAGGCTACAATGTTAGTTAGAATAGCTGAAGTAGCTCAGGCTGGAGAATCAGTAGATGCCTTTGCAGCATACTTTCTTCATTGATGGTTAGAGAAATTCCCTATGCTAATTATAACACCCCATTTTTATGCAGAAAGGCATACAGCAGCCATTATTTATTTATTTTATTTATAGTAACTCTGTATATATATTTTGGTGTGTATGTATAACTTGTCTTAAAATGATGGCCTCAACAATGTTTTATACAAGTAGATTAGTTGATTAAGTTGGAGGAAGGGATTCTAGGAAATGAAAGGAAAAAAGGGAATAAAAGATATTTAATTTCATCCCTTGTACATATTTAATTTTAACTTCTTTAGGCTAATGTTTAATTTTATAATATCATTTTCGCTTGTGAGCCCAAGGCAGAGTACAATTGTACATTTTAGATTTTTAGATCCTACAATATGGGAGTTGTCATAACTGTATATGTCATGGTAAATTGAATGAATCCAATTTGATCAACTTTTAATTGGTTTGGATACTGAGCTTCACCAAATCTGATCCTACAATATTATTGGGCTGTAGTTTATGAACTCTGACTAAGCCTTAGGTTTTTTCCCTCTGATTAGACTTGGGTATTAGTTGTTGGTTATTTTAAAAATGCTGTCAATATTTGATTAAAAAATGAAGTTGAATATGATTGTTAAGCATAGTTATATTATGATCTATATTACTATTTTTTATTGTTGTTACGAATATGTTTGTTATATATTTTTCAACAACAAAAACTATATGGGGCATGTTTGGTTGTCAGAATATGACAAGGATAGAATTGGACATAGAGCAGGATAAAGCTGTAGTCCTGTCCAATATTTGGTGCAGAACATATAAAGATGACATTGATGTTGTAGTAGTGATTGTTCAGGTTTAAGAGTGAGTATGGGGTAGAAAATTGGAGGAAGAAAATTGTACTGCCCTCCTATGCACATTCTAAACTCATCTAATTACTCTTCCATCAAGTGTTTTTGCTGGAATCACATTTTCTCCATAGTGGTTCCTTTCTCTGTTGTATTTTCATCTTCCTCCTGTTCCCAAAATCCAGCGTAGTGGATATAGCTACATTTAATTTAAAATTCATAAACTAACAGCCTCTAGAAGGTTGCTAGCTCAATTGGTATAACAAGAAAGAAATAGCGTGGTAGGTTCCTGTAATTATCAATTGGATAAAAAAATTACTTCAACTATGTGAAATTTTATCAGCAATATATTACATCAACTATAGTATAATCATATAATGGTGTCACCTAAGATATTTGGTGTCAACTTAGTCTACGATTAACTTATTATTCAGTTGCTCTCTTACATGCAATTGTGAATCCATTCTTTCTTGCCGCTAAATATTTACTTGATTATCACATCTATATGTTTTTCTTCAAATTGACTATTATTTATTAATTGTTCAAATCCATTTTAATACCACTCAAAAAATATGACATTGGTTTGGGGTACAAATTATGATTATAAACATAGAGAAATGGTCAAAATGAAAATGAGAAGAGGAATACCCAGATTTTGATGATGTGAAAGAATAGATTCATTCAGCTTTATAAAACTTGACTGAATAGACCGGTCGAATCTTGAGCTAAGCATTTGATGGCCTGCATGTAACTAGGTTTACATCAAAATTGGATTGACTCCAATGATTGAATTGATTGGACCAACCGAGATAATAACAAATATTTTTAAAAAGCACAATAAAACGATGTTATTTTGGGATGAAAAATTCAAATACTTTTAACTTATTTTTAGTTATATTTGTCATATGTTAACTTATGCTCAAATAAAAACTTTATTGTTTAATTAAATTTTAAATATATGTCAATGTCTATTACAATTAAAGCATAATTCATATATTATTTAACGATGTTTTTAACTTATTTGTAATATTTTTTATTAGTGAAATATTCTCTCTTGATTATTTAATTAGGTATGGTAATGTTTTTAAATTTGGAATATAACATTATTAAATAATGTCAACTAATACTAAGAATTTTTTATATTTGTTAATGTAAAGTAAATCAACCGGTCTAACTATTGACCTACTGGTTCGACTATGACTCATTGATTCAGTATCCCGACCGAATTAGACAAAAATAAAACATCAATTAATATTAATTTGATATTTTATAATCAGTAAGAAAGAAATGATATATACAATAAAATATCTACATCCTATCAGTATTTAAATATAATTAACGCTGATTAAATATAAATAAAAAATTAATATAAAACTCTTATATTATCATCCTATTATTTTTTCACATTTTATATAGAAAACGTACTGTATTAAATCCCACCCACAAAGACTTGGTATAGTTAAACTTTACTCTTTACCCTCTTCACACACTTACCATCATAATCATATGGTGACGTGGGTCACCAAAATATCACGTTTCATTGAATATTAATTATAACAGATATTAAAGTATATTCCATATTGCATGAGACCAACATTAATATGAGGGAATATGGTTGAATATATTACAGTAAACATAATAGATATTGTTAAATTATATAAGCTCTTTTTTGTTTTTTTATCAATTAGAAGGTTGATATAGGGATATAGCAGAAAAAGTGAAAATTGTACGCACTCAATTTCTACAGTAGGAAACAGAACCTAAATTCTACAATAGGAAACAGAATAACAAAATTCTACTATCAATCGTACACGTTTTCTATAAAAGCCTAATTTGTTTAACATGAATAATTAATGCGGTAACCTAAATTCCTAGTGAACCACCACATGCATGTTGAACAGCTAACACGTGATTCTTCTACTTTAACCAAAGGTTGAGTTTAAATTTCTTGCATTTTTTGCATTTTTGTCGGGCTCGAATGGTAATTAATCGTTGTTTTTTTGTGGTATTTGGATACCATGTGATTTATAGAAAAGAATAATCATAAGCCAATAAAGAATGTTTAATTTGCCAACAAAAGGTTCCTTAAAAGCATGTCGTTAGAGACCATGGGTAGATAAAAAAGTAAAAAAAGCTGGAGTTATAAAACTCATATGAGTGATATTTATTTCGGAAAGGATTAATCTTTGAATGGTGATTAATTAGAAAAACTATTGGGAAAATAAAAAATCAAATTGTTAATTTGTCGAGAATAAAAATACACTCATAACTGAATTCTATATTTTTGTTTTTTATTATGTTTACACTCATAACTCAAGAATAAAAATGAAAGTAGTTTTTCATATTTTTTTTCTTAAAAATTTGCATAATTCTCAAATAGAGAAAATTTTAAGTGGCTGTATTTAACATTAATAAAAAATAATAAAAATATATATCAAGAATATACTCATAAATCAATTTTATATGTATGTTTTGCTTCAATGAAACGGTGGTCTATTTTGAACCCAATTTGGAGAATAATTTATTATATTCTCTAACTATTAAAATCATGATAATTTATCTGGTTTTCATGAGATACTTTATCTCAAATTTACTGAGTTAGTTAATCCCTAATCAAATTCCAGCAAAATAATAATGTTTGGTCCTAGCACAGGCCACAGTTGAGGACCCACACTCTTGAATCTTGAAGACTTTGACAGACTCTGAGTTCTTAAGTAACCAACCACTAAGATACGTAAAATAAAGTGTGGCAGGATCAAACCTACTTCATTAAAACCATGACAACCCTTCAACAAGGTAAGTCCCCATCCCCAACCAAATCGGATTTTTTTTAATTATTTCTTTTTTTAATATTATTTTCAAACTCGACTGTATGTAAATAATTATTTTGTATTAAAGTAAATTACTTTTAATTGAATTAATTTTATTAGATGGTGCAATCAGCTAGTAATCCTACCAATTCGCTTAATGAGAAGAAAAAATAGACATAATAGAATAAATTATTATATCATATTGTAATCAATGATTAGTCAGTATGATATGATAATATGTCTTCCATATATTATTGTTGGGTTATTTTTTGAAATGTATATAGAAATAAATATATGTATTTATACTAAACATGATGTATTAAAAAATTAATGTGCAAACAATAAACTAAAAAAATAAAGGATCAAAATTTTCTAAAGTGTATATCTAGACCGTGAGAAACTAATGATATGTTTAGTAGTATTGGTAATCATATTTTAATGATTTCCAACATACGAATATGTAGTTTTCAATAGGAAAATGGATCATCTAATTTTGCTCTGTCGGTACTATTTTATTCGTTTCATAATATTTGTTGACTAAGGTTTTCTACAAAAATTAAAATATTTATACCATCAAATGCTTGCATCAATAAATGTGAAGTTATTCTTACAGAGATAAAGATTATCCTTTGTAATGATCCTATCCTGTTTGAGTGGATTATCTTTGAAAAAAAATAGTTATAATTAAAAAAAAATTATTAGTAAGCATCATACGTGTAAGTAAATTGTCCACTATTTTTTTTAAAATGAGCTTGCACGAATACAAGAGATAAAAAATCATGTTAAAAATTTTAATTTCTCCTTATTTTCGAAATTGAGATTTAAAATAAAACATTTTTTTATATTTTAAATAGTATATATTATATATAGAATAAGGGGAACGTATTAAGTTGCAAGTGTACGTCTTTTTGTAGTATCACACATTTATTATAACTAAATTTTATTTTCTTATAATCAATTTTTTTATGTTTAAAATAATTTATAAGCATTAGTTTTAATTTTTTACAATAAGGCAAATAAAGTCTATATCCTAATACTGTATAATTCAACTGCTATACATGTCAACCAATGATTTTGACCCTGGCCGGCAAATTAATGCTCACAAGACAGCATTGCATGGTTGTCAATGTACTATCACTCCTTTACAATAAAAAAAATATGGAATTTGATATAATAGACCAAAATGTTAAATATTAATTTATGAAAACAAAAATTATCAAGAGAAACAGTTACGTATCTTAAAAGGAATTACTGTTGTACTAATATGGTAAAAAGATACTATTAATTAAACAAAAAATACATCATTCATTTCTTTTATTGTGATACACATAAATTAAAGTTTTATTAATGTAATCTAAAAATTTAATAAATTTAACTATATTAATTTAATCTGAATTAAACATTATATCATAGATAAATAAAGAAATAGATGTAAAAATAGGATTAATAAATATATAATGGGAACATAAAATATAAATATGTATGTATTGCATTATTTTAAAACAATAAAAGTAATTGAAAATGATGACCTCTTCTCAAACTAATTATTTAAGACATTCTTGCTCTAAGTCTTAATTAAAAGCATGAAATCTATCCTAACCTTGGTAAACCCCTGATATCTCACTCACATATACTTTTTTAATAAAAAGAATACCGGTTCTATTAAGTCTTAATACTCGTGATTCAAACAAAAAGATCCAATTAGTAAGCATATATCCTAAATATAATGAACCATATGTGTAATTAAATTATGCATATTTTTTAAAATCTTCTCCATTGAATACAAGAGATAAGAATAAAGTTAGAAGGTTAGTTTCTCCTATTTTTATAAAATGAGATTTAAAATGAAACAAAAATAAATAGTAAATATTATATATATCAAGAATGCTAAAGTAATATTTAATAAGTTGCAAGTGCCACTAAGTTTGTGTAGTATCTCACACTTATTATTACTTTTTGTTTTATGTTTAATTTTTTTATAATCACTTTTTTACAATAAGGCAAACAAACTTTATATACTCAACTAACAAGGTGTTGGTCTAATAGTATAAGGCTCTACTAAATTCTCAAGATAACCAAAATGTTAATAGTTCAATTCCTGTGAGCGACATTTGTTGAAAAATGCAATCACACACCTCAGAAGAGATTAATTCCTTATCCAAAATGATGAGAGATATCGTTGATAGTATAAAAAAACATTATATATACTCAATTGTCAATACTTTATAATTCATGATTCAATTCCCATATACATAATATACGTGGTGACCAATGTTTGTAATCAATGATTTTGACCTTGGCCGGCAAATTAATGCTCACAAGACAACATTGCATGGTTGTTCCTAATTTAATGTACTATCAATACTCCTAATTCACATATCTTCATGAATAGGTAATATAAATAGCATGTTACTATCCTTAAATCAAATTTGGGATTATGTCTATAGTAATTAAATCTGTAAAATTTTGAAATATATATGTATAAAATATGCAACAGCTACATACGTTATAATTCTATTTGTATATATATACAGTAGCAGGTGATATAGAAGTCAATCCGTATTTCTAAGTTGTTACCTTTGGATGAAGCTGAAACCTAGAACAAACCTTTAGTTATAGCATAAAATAGTAATTTGTAAAATTTATCTTCCTCTTGTTTACAAAAGAATAAGGTGATTTACTGATTTAGCTGTTGAAAAATAATTAACGAAAATGATAATAACAATAAAAGTTGTTAAGGAAGTTATACACTTAATTGCATTATGAATTGTGTAACGTAAAAATAAGGCTTCGAAAAAAATATTAAAATCATTCTATTAATTTAAATCCAATTATACTGAATAATTGTAGTATACCATCTATATTTCTATACTATTAATAAAAGCAAAACAAATAATAATTATCAACATGATATAATTTTTATATTCAAAATTTACCCTTTTATAACCTCTCTTATTAATAACTACTATAAACTTCCAGACATTGTTTTCACTGCTTTCATTTTTTATATTAATATATCATTAATCTTTCACATATTCACTTATTTCTATCTTCTCTCTTTCTCACCCAAAAAGAATACACAATAACATAAAAAAACATCTAACAATTCTGTAATGATTATTAGAAGCATAAAAAGGAGAAATTCACATAAATTTTATGTATATCATATCCACTGCTATATGTTTTACTTTATATTAAGTTTATATATTGCATTTCTTGTTAGGTATCAGTAACCTAAACACACCTAGAATGAGGGTTGAATACGTGTAGCTATTATCAATTGTCGCTTCTCGCACCAAAACCCATTTCTGGAAAACAACACAGATAATCAATTAACCAGTGGGCTTAATCGATTAACACACAACAGAAACATAATGATCAGAGCAGCTAGTTGCACAATTATTTAACAATAGATAAGCATAGATACAACAGATATATTTATGCAATATTAACAAGGATATAGCAAGGTATAAGCATGCAAAATATCAGCTTCAAACTCGAATTAAAACAGTAAAAATTATAAAGGAGATTAAATGCACAAATGGATTTTTATCTTGGTTCGTTTGTGGTCCACTGTAAACTACATTCATGCCTCCCTATCTGATCTTGGGATATTTTCTTCTTCACTATATTGAACAATTAGTATAATCACATACACCAATTCAATTTACAAGACTCAAGATGCTTCTTTCTTGAATTTCTAGAACATCTAATCTTTGGATTGACTATCCCTATCGCCTGAGAAAACCTTTCTCGTGATCCATCCCAGCCAAGATCCACGTTCTCAATTCAAGACCTTCTAGTCTTGGTGAAGAATCACTCTATCTCAATGGTGGTAAGACACCAAGAGACTAACCCAAAGTACAAAACAAAATAATAAAAAAAACAGAGTTGTACCAAACACAAAAATGCTCAAATTATAACTATGACAAAACTTCAAGGATTAACTCACTCTCAAGAAACACAAGCCATCATGCATTAATACAAAACAGTAAACACATAATATTTCTCTTAAAATCTCTAGCAAGAATGCATGAACATGCAAGAAAGAATGGATGAGATTAAGCATATGAAAACATAATGCAATACACCATGAATAATTTCAACAAAACATGTTAATCTCTCTTCCTCACACATGCATTTCTCTCTGCCAATTACAAAGTAAATCATGAAAATATGCTCTCTAATCAAATATAAACAAATAGTATGCAATGCTATGTGTTTCTGCAATTTGCCTAAACTTATACAAAATAAATTTGACCTTTCAAACCGTTGCATTCAGTTAAGCAGTTAAAACCGAAAACAGTTATAACATAAAACAGACATGTTAATCGATTAAGTTACCACGTTAATCGATTAACTAGTATAACGTGATTAAACAGAAAACAGTTGTAATAGAAAAACAGATATAACAGAAAACAGTTAAGTTAATCGATTAAGTCACCACGTTAATCGATTAACCAACATATTAAAAACGTGATTAAAAAGGCAAACTTACTTATATGTTATGCTTAACTCCTATACATGTTTTAGCAATTATATTATGCCTAATATACACATATAACATGTAAGATTAATGCATGAACATACAATAAACTAGATGATATGTCTCATGAATATGATATGACAATTATAATGGCTTGTGAGACTTACATCTAGGTTTACCTCACCTATACTCACTCACTAAGGCACACATCCCAGACTACTTAGAATTATGACTCTTTTGATATAACCTAGTCTAGATATGACCAAGGAGATCTAGACATGTTGATTGTTGAGTCATCTTCAAGCTTTAATAAAATCTTGTCGTCATCAAAATATAGGCAAGACATTCCTAGGGGAATCCTTGATACTTTGCACTTTCATTTTTTATATTTAAATTGTTTTTTCTTAAATAATATAACATGAAGAAGATACATTCTATATGAGAAAAATTAAAAAAATGTGGGTAACCAATAAGAAGTGCATGTCAACTTAATGGAATAGAAATATTAACATGAATTTGCTTTTGTAACTTACTTACATCATAAATATATGTTCCTTGGAAAATGAATTGTGTAGAAACCTAAAGAAGTGCTATAGAAAAGTGCCATCTTAGAATATAAAAATTACGTTTTTTTAATTACATAAATATATTTTTTGGTTATGTTTTGACTTTATAAAGTAATTACATTACACAAACAATTTAACAAGTCATTATTAAAAAAAAACAGACTAAAATATATTCATTTATTTACATAAATAGAAATAGATAAATATGAAATGGAAAAAAGAGTAATATATATAGTTAAAAAATATATAAAAGTGTATTGTGTTTCTAAAATATCAAATATTTAAAAAATGAAATAGTTGAAAAATAAAAATATAGGAAAATAAATTAGTCCTCAAACTAATTAGTAGAGAATCAAACCTACTAAATTTTCAGTTGATTTTTTAAAACTTGGTGTTAACTGCTCATAGATATGTGAAGTTATGTTGATCTTGGTAAACTTTCAGACCCCTGTTCATATATAGTTTTCGTAATTAAAAGAGAGATAATAGATATATTAATAGATGTACCTAAATATATTGCCCAATTACTAAAGAGGAAATGTTATGTTTTTTTGTTTGAAAAAATGCATGACTAATATAAAAGTTTTTTTATATTGTTACAAGGACGGTGCTATTTGATTTTGAGGATGAGCAAATGCACATCCTCAATTTCTTTTAAAATAGAAAAATATATCCACTAAAAGTGTATGAATTCTATACAATGTTATTGTATTATCTACTATTCATATTCAATTATCATTACTCTTCAAAAAAGTAATCCAAATGAATGATAAATTATGTAGTGACTCTATATAAATATTTAAACACAATATAAATATTACACTCTTATTTATAACTCTACAAGCCATTTTTTATAAATAACATCACATGCTTTGTGAAAATAAATAATCATCATCGTGTTGAATTATTTTATAATATTATAAATATGTAACTTAAGTAATTTCATGATCGGATTTTTGAGACAAACAACCAGTTGCTTCTTTATATGTCTTGTTTGAGTCTAACTAACTTATTCTCTACTTTTGATACGAAAAAACTGATTAAATTTGCACAGTTTTATACACATGATTTTTTATTCAAATGATTTAGTGATGTTTGATAATTAATTTGAGACTTACATAATTGATATGCATAACAATGTTAAATTTGCTTATTTCACATGAATTAATAATCTTTAAGATAAATTAGTTGAAAATGAAAGACATGTTATTTACCTATTAGTTTATCTTTTTTTGAAGTTAGTAACACAAGTGTAGAAAGAGTTTTTTTAATTATGAAAATTGTGAAAAATAGGTTGCGTAATCGAATGGAAAATGCATGGATGAATGAGTCTGTAGATTCTTATATTTAGTGAGAAGTGTACCACAACATTGACAACAAATTTACAATTCAACCATTTTAAAATATGAAATCACATAAAGATTAATTATGAAAAATGTATTTTATTTGATTAAATATATTTAATTTTGTGATTTTGATATCAATATTTTTATAATTAATAATATTTATTATTTTAATTTTTAATATATATTACACACTCTGACTCTGAGTCCTAAATTTATCACTAGTTATTAGTATAAATATTGATGATATAATGAAAATACATAAAATATTGTACACTAACATGTAAACATAAATATTATGTTTTTTATATTCAAAAGATGACAAAGTTTGTATTACTCATTTAAAACTTATTTCGAAATTACTTTTCAGACAGTAAGGCAAGGAATAAACTTGCCTAGATATATGTCCAATTCACACAAGTTTATCTGACCAAGTGATGAGTTATTTAAACCACATATAAAACAAAGAGACATTTAGATGGGAGAAAGGTGCACTTTGATTAGTGACTAAAGGACATTTCAAGACATATGATAAAAAGTTCTATTAAGAATATTATTAGAGAGATGATTATATAATAATGGTGATAAATAAAATGTTGGTGGTTTGACAGAAAATAAGCAAACAAAAGTTCTACACGTACGTATGAAAAGAGAGTTATAAATGTAGTGGTGGGCTTTGGCTGATGAAGGGTTAATGCCAATCAGAAAATGGAAACAAACAATAAATCTCACCTGTCATCTGTAAGCAATTAATGCATAAATACGACTTATGAGTTTTAATAATAATAGATATTTCCTCATCTTTGTCATATGTGGCTGCCTAAAATCGTAGGTTGTGACCAATAACGTAATGGTCAAGTGGTCTATTATTAAAATTACCAAAATGTCAAATGTTCGATTTCTGGAAGTAACAATTGTTGAGAGGACAACTATATGCCATAAAATAAATTAGTTCATTACCTAATGTAAGAGATACTTTTGGTAATATAAAAAACAAAAAATTTGGAATGTTAATTTTTTTATGTCTTGTATTAGTATCTCCATATGGAGTTTCTCTACTCAAAATAGTATATATGCTCTTAATTTTGATTACCGTCATTTCAATTTATTTTCATTTTCCATACATTCTCTTTAGAAGAATAGGTTGAATCTGCATAGGCTCAATCTGCATAACATAAGTGGGTTTGATTCTAAGAAGTAATTAATACTTTTCAGGACATCTTGTCTAACATGGACATATCTTTCCGTGTTAGATATCCTAGTTTATCTGTCCAATTTAAATGTAACTTGTTGACAACCGACAATTGTATTCTTGTTCCCAAAGAAATTGGAGTACATTCTCTCTTTTGCAAATAAATAAACTAAATGTGTAGTGATACATCTTCCCTTTTTTATCGTTTTGTGTGACACTTATAATTATGTTAAATATATAAATACTGGCTTTCAATTTAGATCTTTTTGTGATATTAAGATTAATTTCATTTGACATTATACCATGTATAAATATAACTATTTATTTACTTCTATATAATGTCACTTGTCTTATACTTTGGATATTGAAGAGTTAATTAGCACTATATTTAATTTTGAATTATATTTTTACTATTTTATTGGATTTAAGTTACTATTTTTCTCTAATTTTTGAAGCCATAGGACTCGTGAGGAACTAGAATATGAGGATATAGAGAAATTTTCCTTGATGACATTTGGATAGTCTATCCAACTTGCACAAATTTGTATGCACCAAAAGATTTGTTCAAGCTTGATGATTTACAAAATCCGTAGGGCACCCATAGAATTGCAACAACATGCCTACACTTTTAATCCAACAATCATGATTTACACAAGCTTGATGACAAGTATAGGGCAATAATTTTGATCTCATCTTTCACAACTTTTGACGAATACTTGGTAACAACCTTAATATACGAGATAAAATCAAAGGAAAAAGAATACATAAGAAGGGACTTTGGGAGAAAGTTTGTATGTAAAAGGTAGTCGGGCATGTGGGAGAAAACAATGTGAACATGGACAAAGTCCAAGAGTAGACCCACATCACATTTCTTTAAGTTCAAACAAACTGGGAATTATAAAAGAGAATGTCCCAATAAACAAGTGAAGCTCGATATCTAGTTGGATGGAGCATTCAACTATAAGGAAGGTGTTGTCAATGTTTCTCTAGTTGTCGAAGAGAATGGTTTGCTTTGAGATGAGAAGTGATGTATCCTCCAAGCATTTCCACGATGTTGTGGGAAATGATATGTAATTGTTAGTGGATCCATAATTGCAGAAGGACGTTAATGTAGATGAAAAATGTCACATGAACATTGGTTGACATTGATGCAAAGTGTATGGTTGATATATTTCGTAATGTGGAGTATGATAGTTCTTTTTAAACTATGATTGTCAATTTAGACAATAAAGAAAAGTACAAGGGAGAAGGTAGGGCTTTAAAGGTAGTTGTATGGTTTAGGATATTGGTAAAGAGGTTTAAGGATTGAGCAATCTAAAGCTTAGTCACGCATTGACCAATCTAAAGCTTAGTTAGGCATTGAGCAATCTAAAGTTTAGTTACATTGTAACAGTTCATAGTGCTACTACATAGCAATGTGAGGAAGAGTTTCATAAACGTGGAAATTGTTGTATATGACTCATACAAGTTTATAGTCGTTGGACCTTGAGCCTCGTGTTGGGCATTGAGTTCAAGTATTAGGTTATATATATGTATTCTATGAACCCTAATGGGTGAGTTTGACGTTTCAACTACTAAACCTAATCTTTAATAATATATTGATAGTGATTGAATACTCTCTTAAATATAAATACAATTAGTTGAATATCATTAAGAAATCAAATTGTATTATTGTCTTCCTTCTTCTATATCTTTTGTTCTTTATTACCCATTGCTTGTTCCAATAGTGCACAACAAAAAAGATAGAGGTTGAAGATGTAGATTATGGTAATTTTTAAAATCTAGTGAAATATTTTAAAAATGACTATTAATAAGGTTTCGGCAAATAGAATTGTAAAAAATAAGTAGAACAACTGTGGGTTACTTGTGTAGTTGTTGCATATGCATTTATAATTTGTATGTCACTTCTAAGTTCTAACTTACCAACATTATTTGACATTAGTCCACACAGGCCGTGTTAAGTGGAGGAAGATTGATTTGATTTTAACTTTGACATTATATTTTATAATGTTCAAGATTGGTTCGCCAATAATTAATGCACATTCAACTGCTTCATCCTAATTACCTAATTATAAATTGACAAGTCATATCTTATGTATGTGGATAAAGAAAGTAGGTTTTCTTGAAAATTCTTCCAAATATGAAAAACCATCATATGATCATATCATAAATCCTTTTAATAATTTACATATGATTTTTCTTCTAGTTAATTTAAGCTATACATATTTAATTTCCTTTAAATAATATTTGAGGTAAAGTCTTGTATATAAAGAAAATACACGTTTAGAAGGTGAACTATATTATAATATGAATCTTCCCCAATTAAACATGATTACTTTACGTTGAGAATATACCCAATTAGATCAGAGCTATTATGATTTTTTCCTAATAAGTATCCAAAATCACAATTTAATTTATGCAAGAAAGATATTAAATAATACACGAGATATATTAGAAACTTGTATCTATATAATTTATAGTTTGGGACAACCTCACTCGTAAGCATGTCACTTGTCAGAGCTATCTTTATAGCTAAAATGTATGGAAAAATATTAATGAGCACAGCTCAATATTCCATATCACTTATAAGGAATGCTTATGTAATTTCTTAGATAAATTGAAGTGTCACATTGAATATGTTTGGATCACCTGCTTCAACGATGTCTTATTTCTTATTCTGGACTAATCATATGTTACCACATGAATAAAAGAAACTCATATGTAATGACATTTTGGTTAGTTCGAGATGGAGAATGAGACATTGTTCGGGATATGTACATCTCTATCTACATTTAACACCTTTAAAAGAAACTCATATATTGACATTTTTAACATTCTCTAGCTTATTGCCAAAACTACACATCTATTTCATATTGCAGCATCCTTTGAGTGCACAACTTGGTTTCAACAATTTAAGTGCTAATAAACACTCAAAACTTCCACAAATAATTCATTTGACTTTTCCTGAAAATTTCTTATCATTTTCCCACATTAGAATTTTCACAAATAGTACTAAAAGATTAATGGAAGAATCTTTAGATGGCGATGATATTCAGACTCATAGAGTGAATTCAATGAGAAGCATGAGAATGAGTATTGGATCTTCAAGTAGAAGGAGTTGGAGTAGTGGACAAGTACATGGAGAAGTGTTTGAGAGGAAAAGAAGGGAAGATGATGAAGAAGAAGAGCTGAAATGGGCATCCATAGAGAGGCTTCCAACATTTGAAAGAATGAGGAAAAGTTTAGTGAAACAAGTTCAAGAGAGTGGAAGATTATATTATGAGGAGGTTGATATATCTAAGCTTGGTGTGATGGAAAAGAAGAATATGATTGATAGTGTACTAAAGAGTGTTGAAGAAGACAATGAGAAGTTTCTCTCTAGAATGAGGGAGAGAATTGATAGGTTTGTTCCCTTTTTCTTCTGAGAATAAATATATGTTTTCATCCTTAAAATTTTCATGAGTACAATCCTTCAAAAATTGAAAAAAATTCAAAATAGTTCTTAAAAACATTAAACGTGAGTCTAATTAATTTTTTTAGTATATTTTATGACATAAAAAAGACTATTTTAACTTAAATTCATGACCATAGAATACTATTTTTATTTTTTCAGGAATCAATTGGCATATGCAAAAAAAATTAAGAATTAAAATGGGTATTTACTCTTGTTCTAATATTTTATGTATCATTTTCTCATATCACTCATACATTTTTATAAGATATTAATATGGATTATATGATTATTCACAGAACGATGATGTATTTATTTTTATTTTGGTTTATATTGATGAAATGCTAATATGAATTCATGATATATTTTTGTGTGATTAGGGTGGGTATAGAGATTCCTAAGGTTGAAGTGAGATTTGAGCATTTGCATGTAGAAGGAGATGCATATGATGGAACCAGAGCACTGCCAACACTAGTAAATTCTACCTTGAATGCTATAGAGGTATTAGCTTTTCTTTTAATTGAAGGATTGGTTTCCTAGCTTCCCCACCACTTCAAATAAATATTTCTTTATTGTTCCAATAGAAAGCTTGTTGTCATTCAAATTTGTCAAAGTTTTTTATTGAATGTTTTGGAAAGCTTACCTTTTTTTCTTGAAATGATTGGGAAAGCTTTCTATTTCAGTGAAAAAAGCTGTTTTTATTTTGGAAAAAAAAAGTGATTTTGGGTTTAATATTACATATAGTTAAATTTTACTAAATTATGAAGAAAACAATTATTGAAGAAATGAAAATTATCTGAAGCAACTGATTTTTTCTCTCGATTTTACCCAGTTGAACTTATTGTGAAACAAATATTATTAATCTTAATAAAAAAATTCAATTTTATTGTTGTAATATATTATTTAAAGTGGTTTTTTCATTTGCACTTTAGAAATAAACTTTTTTATACCATGAACTGGTCATACGTTATTATCAACGATTAACTTACACTTACAAATTTCATTGCATCAAATAAAGTTCTTATTAAAATTCTTATATTGGTGTAGTAAAAGAAGGTTGCATACTATTCATCGTTATAAGGTGGTTATTGCACTGACTACTCTATACTACTGTATAATATTTATCTACTATTGATAGAAAAATCTATATACACCCAATACATAATATATTATTAATTTGTATTACTTTTAAAGATACAATAATAATAAATTATAAATGGTGAATGATATAACGACAATATGTAAAATTAATACACTATTATTGTATACATTTTTCAACTTACTTATGTGATATCACATCAGTAAACAAATGAGGATCCTCTCAGATACTTTATGATATTAATAAAGAAGAGAGTCTTTTAAAAAACAAGCAAAAATAACTTATGGAAATTTTAGCCTATATAAAATGGAAATATTATTTATAATATTAACTTATTGAAGAATAAAAACGTGGGTTGAGAGGCTTACCTAATAATAATAATAATCTAAACTATATATTTTTTATACAAAAACATGGTGTAACTACAACCATAGTATAAATTTACTATTTTTTCTTAACAATTTTTTATTTCTATAAAAAATTATATAATTATGTATAACCATTACCAATATATTAACTACTCTTTTACCTTAATTTGATCATTAAAAACAAAAAATATAATATAATATATATACAATAAAAATTATAATATAAAATATATTCAATTCCGTTTACCATGATTATATTCACTTTGAATTGTGATAAAAACAAACATGCTATAGGTACTAAACCTTAGGCTAAAAAGTAATAGAATAATATTAATATTACAATGAAGCAAACCTAATAGCAAAGAAAGCTTAGTCGGTGGCTGCATTTATTTTTTTTGCAACGGCAGTTAGTTGTATATTTAATTTGAGATAGAAAGTGTGAACCAATCACCTTAAATAAATAAAAATATATATAATTTTGCAAACATTAAAAATTAGTGTTCACATTTATGATTTTTTTTCCTTGGGTTGTGTTGAACAGAGAGTTCTTGGAACAATGAAGCTTCTCCCTTCAAAGAAAAATGTGATAAAGATACTCCATAATGTTAATGGAATCGTTAGACCAGGAAGGTACTTGATAGAATCATCCTTATTCTGTAATTCACAACATTCCTCAAATTGGTGTTACATTACATAATGCATTTAATAACTTAAAAATAGGAGCCTAAATTGAGAATGTGTTTAAGATTCTTTAATTTAGTTATCTTAGTTACAGCTAAATAAAATTTAATAAGAACAAAGTAAAAGGCTGCATTTGAGTGCAAAAGTGAGAAAATGGTGACTTGCCTACCTTAGATTATTTAGTTGACTGCTATGAATTTAATTTGTAATCACGATGACATGACAGTATATAAAACTCATACAATATAGTAGATACATTTTTTCTCTTATCACAGTGAAAAGTTGTGAAAAAATGTAGTCCAAAAGGGTAAGAGCTCAGATTACTCTAGTTTAAAGTTTAAACATTGAAAAAGTCTTATAGTCAGTCCCATGTTGAACTTGAAACAATTTTTTACTTGTGGAATTTTTGTTATGTTTCTCATGTAAAAAATGATTTATCACAAATGTATTGATGTGTGTTAGGATTAACTTATTTTATGTCCAAAACAACTTATAATCAAAAGTTTCTTGACACAGCTTTTATAAATAAGTGATTATTTTGTAAGGTCTATTGCTAACTCAATTTCCTTTTGTATCTATCTTTACCAAACACTCTGCAGAATGACCTTGCTTTTGGGCCCTCCAAGATCAGGAAAAACTACAATGCTGCGAGCACTTGCTGGGAAACTTGACAGTGATTTAAGGGTTGGTTACCCTCTTGCTCCATTTTGAGAAATAAAGCATCTTTTTCATTTTAAGAATAATGAATTTAAATGAAGCATGATTCAGGATTTTGGCTTTCAATTTCAACTAACAAAAAGAAAAAAATCACTTTTCCAACTTTTTGGTGTTCAAGTCAGTGTTAGTGTAAGTGTAAAATAGTGATTATTCACTTGTCAATGAATATAAGAAAGGATTAAACTTATTACACTTCGAAGCTTGTGGTGCTAGTTTTCTATGAGAACATAATGTAACTATTATCAATGCTATAAGCACTTACTGCTATATGTATTCCATTCAACTCAATTATGATTGTGCTAAGAAATATAGTGAATTGGTGATTATGATTTGCCTTCCAATTTTCGTAATCATGCCTCACCTATGGATCATAGACTACTAATCCAGTAAAATAAGCTGCATAGAGTCCAAGTTTCCGAATTTTTAACTGCATCATCAAAATTTATCAATAGGTATCAGGAAGAGTTACTTACTGTGGTCATGAGTTTTCAGAGTTTGTTCCTCAAAGAACATGTGCTTATATTAGTCAGCATGATCTTCATCATGGAGAGATGACAGTCCGAGAAACACTGGACTTTTCGGGACGCTGCTTGGGAGTTGGAACAAGGCAAGATCTACTTGTGGAATTGTCGAGACGAGAAAAGCAATCGGGAATCAAACCAGATCCTGAGATAGATACTTTCATGAAAGCCACAGCAATGGAAGGTCAAGAAACAAGTCTCGTTACGGATTATGTTCTCAAGGTTTGATGCTTCTATTTCTATTTGATTACTGTCCTTTCAGCTAGTATACAAAGTTTATAGCTTTTCTAACTTGTCAAAGAAAATGGACTCAGATTCTTGGATTGGAAATATGTGCTGATACTATGGTAGGAGATGAAATGAGAAGGGGAATATCTGGTGGAGAGAAAAAGCGATTGACTACTGGTATGAGAAACGTTAGAGGTGTTTGATTTCATTTCTAGTTCATATGATTTCACTTGTAATTACAAAATGCCGAAATTTAAAGCAATAGCTTATGAATGCAGGTGAGATGTTGGTAGGACCTGCAAAGGTTTTCTTAATGGATGAGATTTCAACTGGTTTAGATAGTTCCACCACCTTCCAAATTGTGAGGTTCTTGAGGCAGCTAGTTCATACCAATGATCTTACAATTGTGATATCTCTTTTACAACCTGCACCAGAAACATTTGATCTTTTTGATGACATAATATTACTTTCAGAAGGTCAAATAGTCTACCAAGGTCCGCGAGAGAATGTTCTCGATTTCTTCGAGAGTGTGGGCTTCAAATGCCCAGAAAGGAAAGGTGTTGCAGACTTTTTACAAGAAGTCACTTCCAGAAAGGACCAAGAACAGTACTGGTTCATGAAGGACAAACCTTATCGCTTTATCAACGTGTCGGAGTTTGTAGCTCATTTAAACAATTATAGCATTGGCCAACAACTTCATCAAGACCTTCAGGTTCCTTATGACAGTACCAAAACTCATCCTGCTGCATTGGCTAAAGAAAAATATGGTATCTCAAAACCAGAACTCCTGAAGGCATGCTTTGCAAGAGAGTGGCTACTGATGAAGCGCAGTGCTCCTATATACATATTTAAGACTACTCAGATTTTGATAATGTCCTTGATTGCGATGACAGTGTTTCTGAGAACAGAAATGAAATATGGCCAACTTGAGGACGGGAGAAAATATTATGGTGCGCTATTCTTCGGTCTCATTAATGTAATGTTCAATGGGATGGCTGAGCTTGCAATGTCTATTCTTGGACTTCCTGTTTTCTTCAAGCAGAGAGATTTGTTATTTTATCCGGCATGGGCTTTCGCACTGCCCATATGGATCCTTCGAATCCCTCTTTCTTTTGTAGAGTCAGCATTATGGGTTTCCCTTACTTATTACACTATAGGGTTTGCTCCAGCTGCAAGTAGGTATGAAAAATCACTAACTTGTTGTGTAAAAGAATTAACCATTCCAGAAGTTTATACTGCTACTTATAGATATATGCATTGCTTTTATGTTGTGAGTGAAAATTAAGGAAGTAAATCCTCTCACTTTTATGGCTTTTTCTCTTAATCTGTGTTTGTATTTTAGCAGAATCTAAACTCTAATACATTGTTATTAACCCTATTCCCTAAGTGCTTTGAAGTATGAATACTTAGGAAGTAGATTTTTCGCCACATTGAAGTGAATTAATTGATATGCTTCTATAGTCTTTTTTTATCGACATGCATGTTGCAAGGTACAAACTACATTAAATAACAAAATTAAACTATGTTGCAGATTTTTTGGTCAGTTATTAGCATTCTTCTGCGTTCATCAAATGTCTTTGTCTCTTTTCCGATTCTTGGCTGCTTTAGGAAGAACAATGGTTGTGGCAAATACACTTGGTACCTTTGTGCTGCTACTTGTTTTTGTCCTTGGAGGATTTATTATTTCCAAAGGTAAGCCTCAGTTAATGCTTTTCCACCTCAACTTCTTTAGTCAAATGAAATGCATAACACAAAACAAGATTACATTAATTCAAGTAATTGAATCAAAAGGTACAGTTTATACAACTTTATCATTATTCTTACAGATAACATTGCAACATGGATGATATGGGGCTATTATGCTTCTCCTATGATGTATGGCCAGAATGCCATTGCCATTAATGAATTCCTCGACGAGAGATGGAGTTCGGTAAGATCTTTAATGCGTAGACCGATTTCTTTAGTTCATTTTCTTGGAATACTGCATTCATGTATCTTCTTTGCAGCCCAATATAGATGCAAGAATTCCTGAGCCAACAGTTGGGAAGGCTCTTCTCAAGGCTAGAGGCATGTATACAGAAGACTATTGGTACTGGATTTGTATTGGTGCTCTCCTAGGCTTTTCTCTGCTTTTCAACATTTGTTTTATTCTTGCTCTCACATTTCTGAATCGTAAGTTCCCATACTACTTGTTTCTGTTATTTCTGGAAGACTGTCCTTAACAAAGCCTTAAATTGCAGCATTTGGAGATTCTAAATCTATTATTGTGGAGGAGGAAAATGAGAAAAAGGGAACTAGAAATGAGAGTTCTGCTTCAGCAGCTAAATCATTTGACCGTACTAAATCTTACCCTTTTCATTCTTGTCAATATACTTTTAAAGGATCACTCATCTCAGAAACTATACTTTATTGTTTGTAACATATCTACTTATATATAAGTTACCAGAAGAATACTGGCTTCATTCTTTGATTAATTATAGTTCGATTTCATATTTTCGTCATTGTTACTTGCTTAAATGTTACATGCTAATGGTTAGATACATACTCTGATATTGCAGGAAGAAACACTGAAGAGAGTTCAATTCCTAAAGCAAACACTGGAACTACAAAGAAGGGAATGATGTTACCCTTTCAGCCACTATCACTTGCTTTTGATCATGTGAATTACTACATCAATATGCCAGCAGTAAATTTCTTCATACTCCAGCCTCATTTTAATCATCTATAGTTATTCTTCATTCCATCATTTCTATGTCACCTGTCTATTTTGCTACCTTTGACAAATATCTATGTAAAGTATATACCTTCACATTTATATTTATCCTCTGATATCCTTATGATGTTGTAAAAGTGTTCTCATATCAGGAAATAAAAACACAAGAAGTTGAAGAGAGTCGCCTCCAATTACTAAGAGATGTCAGTGGTGCTTTCAGGCCTGGAGTACTAACCGCACTAGTAGGTGTAACTGGTGCCGGAAAAACCACCTTGCTTGATGTTCTTGCTGGAAGAAAAACTGGTGGCTATATTGAAGGAAGCATAAGCATATCTGGTTACCCAAAGAACCAAGCAACTTTTGCTCGGATTAGTGGATATTGTGAACAAAATGATATCCATTCTCCAAATCTGACAGTTTATGAATCTCTTGTGTTTTCTGCTTGGCTCCGTCTTGGTAAGGAGATCAAGAGAGAAAAACAGAAGGTGTGCTTTACTCTAATCAACTCTAATACTGAATCCTTACTCTCACCATTACTTTTTTTATATGTTTCTAAACATTGTATGTATAATATATTCATTGCGGAAGAGTCGAGATAGGACATGACTGGTAAACTAGAGTTATGTAGGGAAGCTTTGAAATGACATGACTTCCCTTTATGCAAATGTAAAGCTGAACATATACCTTAAGATTCCCATAAGCACTGGTTTAGAGATGAAATGTGGACTTTCGAGATCAAATAATATACCTTAAGTCATACAGTTCAAGTACCTTCGGTCTATAGTATAAAGTAATGGAGACATAGAAAGAGATATAAAACATAGGATTCAAGTTAAGTCGAATAAATGGAGGAATGCTTCGAGCATTATTTGTGATCGAAAGGTACCTATCAAGCAAAAAGATAAATGTGATGCACAGCTATAAGATCAACAATGCTTCATAGTACTGAATATTGAGTTGTAAAATATTCAACTAGAGCATAAGATTAGTGTGGGGAGATTCGAGTGTTATGTTGGATAAGTAGGGATATACAACAAAAAATCAGGAATGCTTTATTTCATTGATCTCTCAATCTAGCGCTGTGTTTTACTTTTAACAAAGCATGTAGCTAAATCATCTCCAGAAATGTAGAAATATTCTTAAACAGTTTTTCTGTACTACAGATGTTTGCTGAGGAAGTTATGAAGCTTGTTGACTTACATCCAGTGAGGAATTTTCTAGTAGGCCTTCCTGGCATAGATGGTTTGTCAACTGAACAAAGAAAGAGACTCACCATTGCTGTTGAATTGGTTGCCAATCCTTCTATCATCTTTATGGATGAACCGACTTCGGGACTTGATGCTAGAGCAGCAGCAATAGTTATGCGCACCGTCAGAAATACAGTAGATACAGGACGAACTGTAGTCTGCACAATTCATCAACCAAGCTTTGACATATTTGAAGGTTTTGATGAGGTATGATTTCCAAATATTTGGAAGATGAAACTTTTATTTATCTTGATGATAGTCACCAGGATACATTATTCTATCAATTTCATATTTCCTTCAGCTACTTTTGATGAAGAGAGGAGGGCAAATCATATATAGTGGTCCCCTTGGTCAAAATTCTCAGAAACTCATAGAGTACTTTGAGGTGAGTATGACTTCTATACTTCAAAATGTATAAATTCTCAAAATTCAGTAATCTCTTATAGTATGTCCCTTTCGCAGGCTATTCCCGGAGTTCCTAGAATCAAAGATGGATATAATCCGGCTACATGGATGTTGAAGATTAGTTCTCCCGCGGTTGAATCTCAGCTTAATGTGGACTTTGCAGAATTGTATACTAAGTCAGAATTGTATCAGTTGAGTATCACTTGGAGCTAACTAGCTGCATTTGCAGATTACTGTCACTGTACTTTTATCAATAGTAAATTTACACATTATCTTCTCTTCTCATGTTGGATATCAACTCTTTTCAGGAGGAATCAAGGACTTATTGAAGAGCTAAGCACACCATTACCGGGAACAAAGGACCTTTATTTCCGAACTAAATATTCCCGGTCCTTCGTTACTCAATGCAAAGCTTGCTTTTGGAAACAGCATTGGTCCTACTGGAGGAACCCGCAGTATAATGTCATTCGCTTCTTATTGGCAATAACTGTTGGTCTTATTTTTGGACTCACTTTCTGGCAAAAAGGAGATAAAATGTATGTCAACAATTTCTCATTCTTAGTATTGGAAAGTAATGGAACAACTTGAAGCTTCATTCATATTGGATCATACTTCCTATTGAAATTTTAAATGAATATGTAAAAAAAAGTATAGTTGAAATAATTGTAGGAACCATCTAATAGTTATTTAAGCAATCATTATCATAAAACTGCAGAACCATCTTCAAGATCTCTTGCTTACCTCTATTCTTGTGCTTTAAAAAAACAATATAAATATGAAGTTACTTTCATGCTCATCAACAATAGGTGACAAAAGTTATTTCATCTGCAGAAATAAGGAACAAGAACTTATGAATATAGTGGGAGCTATGTATGCTGCTATTTTCTTTATTGGAGCCACCAACACAAACTCTGTTCAACCTGTAGTTGCAATAGAAAGAACAGTGTTCTACCGTGAAAGAGCGGCCGGAATGTACTCATCTCTACCATATGCATTTGCCCAGGTAAAATATAGCTTATCCTTTATGCTTTTACACAAAACAAGGCAAAAATAATTGATAATTTAATTCCCAATGACTGAGCAAACTGATGAATCTACAAGTGTTGCCTTGCAGGTAGCAATAGAATGTATATATGTTGCAATCCAAACATTGATCTATTCTCTTATCCTTTTCTCAATGATTGGGTTCATTTGGCAAGTTGACAAGTTCTTTTGGTTCTACTACTTCATATTCATGTCCTTTGTCTACTTCACAATTTATGGAATGATGAATGTGGCTCTTACACCAAACCACCAAATTGCTGCAATTGTTATGTCCTTCTTTTTAGTGTTCTGGAACATATTCTCAGGATTTGTTATCCAAAAATCGGTACGTGTAGTCTGTGGCATACAATCTTCATAAAGAATTCTCAACTCTACATCAGTTCTTAATATTCAATATTCTAATACATCCCTTTTCTTTAGTCATAAAATATTGATCATGTACACCTTTAACCAGAAATAGCTTAGTCCAAAACAACAAACCAAAATAGCTTTTTTATAACATATTTTCACCTGTTTTTAGCATCTCCCTAGCTTATAAAAATCAAGTTCTGACTCAGGAAGTGGAGCACTACATCATGCACTTTCTTGAACTTCAATTTTCTAGCTTGCAGCACACTCAATTCTGTGCTGAATCACAAGTCCTTCATTAACATTAACTGTTGTTTTTCATGATTGCAGCAAATTCCAATATGGTGGAGATGGTACTACTGGTTATGTCCAACTGCATACACTATATATGGCTTAGTGACATCTCAGTTAGGTGACAAAGATTCTGAAATTGAAGTTCCTGGGTTTGGATCAATATCACTAAAAACATATCTTGAGAAGGAAATGGGCTATGAATATGGCTTCCTTGGAGTTGCTGCTATTGCTCATATAGTTTTCATTGCCTTGTTTCTTTTTGTATTTGCTTCTGGTATCAAGTTCCTTAATTTCCAGAAGAGATAAGTAACACATGATTCAAATTGGAAACAGTAAATACACACAGAAACAAGGAATTGAAAATATTTACAGGATCCTTTCTTTATTACAGTGAGTGCTAGAATATATAAATTGCACTGTGGCTTTATGAGTATAGTTCCGTTAATTTCTCATTTACCTTCAGCACCATGTACCTAATTCATTGAAATTAAAGGCCACTTATACTCTGGGTGAGCAAGACCTGACCTGATTCATAGACCCGTCTCAATCCGATGACTTAGGGACGGGTCTGACCCGTCCAAATAAATAAAAAGGACAGACCCGATTAAAAGGGACAGACCCGTCGTCAAAAAGACAGGTTTGGGTCTATGTCTGGGGTCACTTTGCCCGTTTCTTATAATTATATATCAAGAGTAGTTGGATAAGTACTTATTAATACTCATTATGTTCATCTCATATAACTCAAATACCTATAAGGACTGTTGCGACGTGAGTGAAGGACATTGTGGCGCTTAAGAATTAGTTATTTTCTCTTCTTCATTATTTGTTTTTCCTTAATAAAGTTGCTTATGCTTATGTTATTGCCTCTATTGGCCTTCAACTTGTCTTCTTCATCTTTTTTCCATTATTTTCAAGCCACCATCCAATCCATAATAGACCCTAGTCTTTTTCTTTGATAGATAACTGCACATATTCTAAACTTTTACTTTCACAAAATACAAAATTTAAAACACAAGTTCCAAAATAATTGGTGCCCTATATTTATAATTGATGTGACAAATCGACCATCTTGGTTTACAAGGTGCCTAGGTCGTTAAATTGTTCTGAAATTTTCAATGTCTTCTATAATTTCCCGTCACGTGATTGTGATAGTTTTTAGTTTGAAAGATACAATTTACGGTTTGTAGTTTATATACTGATGTACGTGGGATGCATGTTTTAGTTGAGTTTATATACAGATCATGATAATTTTGATTGTGCATGCTTAAAAATTTGAGAGAAAAATTCTACTTTGTCATTTTGTTCTTTTCTAACCCGAACTTGTCCCTATCTTGACCCGTCTTATTTTGGGCTCGTGTAACACCACGAATTTTACGATTTTGAATTATAAGATTTTATTAATATTTTTATTAATTATATTTTCGAAAATGAATTTATGGGAATTTTCGGTAAAGAATTAGACGAAACTCTAGCTGAGTTTTAGTCTTGTAATTATATTTCCAACTTGGTGGTAAATTTTCATGATTTTCGGAGACAGTCGGTTTTGGACCGCTGTCGGGGTCGAATCTCACCCGGTACGGCTCAAAAATTGGTTTTTGAGTTCCGTAACTCGGAATCGAATTCCGATCGCACCGTTGGCTTCGTAATCACATTTCGAGTCAAGATAGACCCTGAGTTGGTCCATAAATATTTTCTAAAATATTTTCACTCGGAATGCTGAAATTCAAAGTTCCAACCGTAAAGTAAAATCGGGCGATCATTTTTGGCTACTCGAGCATGGTTTTAATCGCGCGCGTTTCGCCGAAGTCGTCGCATCGCGTGAGTCACTTCACAAAATCTACCTACTAAATCTTATAGATTTCGTTCATTAATGCCTTGATTTACTATACAAAAATCCCTTAAATCACTCAACAAAATCCTCTCACTCCACCACCATTAGACACATCACCTATGCTAGTCTAAATCTACTTACCTTGCATTAAATTTTATGATTTGATGAGGGTGAGGCTCTCCTATAAATACCCCACCCCATTCTCTCATTTTTACACTAAATTTCCTATACAAACTAAGGTAGTCTTTTATGTTTCTTCTTCATCTTGTTCTCATACTTCATAGAAAGTTATGAGCTTTTATTATGTTTTTCATAAAGTAGAGTTTATATTTGTTCTTTAAGTATTTTATGAAGACATAACTAAAGGGGATGATAATAAAATCATGTGAACTTTAAGTAGTTTTTGACCTTTGTAAATCTCGAAATTTCTCCTTGTTATTAGATGGAAAAACTATATCTTTGGA
>NC_032020.1:8536966-8537167 GCF_001865875.1 Lupinus angustifolius
CATCAAAGGAACCTTTAATGTGTTTAGGAAAAAAAATTGTATTTTCTTCTTGAAAGTTTATGATGTTGATAAGTTGTTGTTAAAAATGTTTTATTTTTAGAAAATATTATGTTTAAAAATGGTTTAGCATATTTTACTCTTTGATTTCCAAGTTAAAATAATTATTTGGGATAAAAGATGATTTATTAAAGTCTTGACTTC
>NC_032020.1:8537267-8575801 GCF_001865875.1 Lupinus angustifolius
TTAGATATTAAAGTAGTAGAAAGTCTTACCTTAGGATTTATTTTCATGACTATGGAATTAACACTTACTAACCCTTGAGATTTTTTCTAACAAATTAGGAGGTGTTAAGATGTTCATGAAAATTTGTGTTGTATTTATTTTAGTTAATTTACTTTAAAGTGGTAAGGATAACTAAAAGATGTTTAGTGTAAAATATTAAATTAAGAGTCATTCTTTTTCATGACTATGAAATTAACACTTACTAACCCTTGAGGTTTTTTCCAAAAAATTAGAAGGTGTTAAGATGTTCATGAAAATTTATTGTAGTAGTATACTTGAAATAATGAGATTTACCTAAAAGTCTTGACTTTATAAACTTAAAGTGTTATGAAGTCTTAGATGGTAAAATGATTTAAAAGTGTTGAATCTTAGTTAAGTGAACTTACTTTAAAATGGTAAGATTTACTTAAAAAGTATTGATTCTGTTTAAATTGACTTACTTTAAAAATGATAAGTCTAGCTTAATGATCTTATTTTAAAAGGTTAGTTTTAGTAAAAACGTTTTATTTACAAAAAAAAATAAGATTTATGAATTATCGGAAAAATGTAATGAAGTGGGAATACATGTCTAGAAAGGTTCTGTCTAAGGAAAGACTTGGTATTTAAGGGTGTCTTTACGACCCACCTCTCTTTCCTGGGAACTAGCCTGGTGTATATCCACGGATTACGACATAATTCCGGTATAAGTTTTATTGAAAACCTTACTTTAAATAGTGTTATTTGTTTTTAAGACTTTCAATGACAAATGATGATTCAAGGATATTCAACCTTGAATCGGATGGACGAAAGCAATTAAATTCATTTTAAATTGAAAGTTTTATCTTCGCGTAAAAAGTTATTTCATAAGTATAATAATTATCGTCAGTTAACTAATTAACGAGATTTTGGCGTAATGAAGAGTTCGAGAGGAGATCGGATCAAGTAAGCTCACCTGCAAACAGAGAACCTTGTGACCCGACACACTCAGGTGAGAGAGAAAACATCGTGACACAGTTGTGTCCGAATATGCATCTGGACCTCCAAACTCCCTCACGAGTTTGAAGTTGTCTTGGGTATTAAGAAAGCTTGTACTTAATCAATTGTTTGTTTGGATTAAGTACAACAATATTTCTTATACCGATTTATGTTATATTTATATATGCAAATATCATGTTTACTCTTGAATTATAATGTTTGAATGATTATTATGGGAATTATATGTATGTGATAATTGTTAAATTCAAGGTTTAAAAACATGTAATATAAATGATGAATATTTACACATATGATAATTTGTCTGTGCTCATTGGATACTAGCACATATATGTTACATGCACGAGTACTTGCAAATAGTCTACTTATAAGTACCAAAAACACTATTAGCACCTATTCCACCTGTTGCCATCCCTATGATATAGTATTGTGAGCAATGGTGTGATAATGTTTGATTATATTGACTTATTTATTCATTTCATGAATTTTTGATTTTTTTGATTTGTTGATTTTGTTGAATTATTTATTTCTTTAATTATTGAATTATTTTTTTTCTTGAATTCTTCCTTTCCTGATTTGTTGATTTCTTTATTTCTAAATTTCTCCATATATTGTATGCTTAATTTTTTTATTTCTTGAATTCTTGTTTTCTTGAACCCTTGAATTCTTGAATTTTTTATTTCTTCATTTTCTCGATTTCTTGGATTCTTGATTTATTGATTGTTGTAGGCTTGAAAGTTAGATTTATTTTCTTGTGGTTCTGATATGAAAGGTAGATTTCTTTTCTTCATTATCTCTATTAACTATTGTATACTATTGTGTATTATCATATATGACATTCACAAAATCTACCTAAGTTGAATCAAATCACAAACATTTTAGATATAATATTTCTTACTCAATTTTGAATAATTAATTAGAAAAATCATAATCATTATAATTATGATATCTTTATCCAAAATTTCATATTTGATCACATCCAATCTCTCCTTAATTATGGTTCTCTTATTGAACCACATCCAATCTTGTCCATAATTATATGAAGAATCACTTAAAACTTTGAAAAGGTTGAAGTGAATTCTCATGATAGATAATCAACCAAACTAATAGAAATTTAAATGTGTGATAAAAAATAATTGATTATTTGGAAATGATTTAAAAAAAAATCGGCTTAAAATCTATAAGCTACCCATATTCATACTTTTTACATTAACCCCAACTACTTTTTTATAGGCAAAGTTTTTGATAATAAGAATAAATGGAGAATTGTGCAACTAGTTTGAACTTATATACAAACATTTTACATCTCACAATTTTAGTGACTTATTTATATCTTTGGGACACAAACTACAATTGCTATATAATATATTTTACTCGTCATATTTATAATACATGAGAAAATAATATATGACTAGACGGTGTAAGAGTTTCTTGTATTGTTAATATGCTATTTATTATTATTGTATAAATGAATAATATCCTAAGTGTGTCAAAAATCTTACAAGGAAGGTGTATTAATATTCAACTTATAATATTTACTAATAATCATATTATACATTAATTATCCATGTGAATCATATTATACATTACTTAATAATTATTTTGAATCATTATATTATACATATAAAGCTCCTTGTTGATAATATTCTCAAGAGGCTATTGAATAAAAAAGGAAAAAATACACAGAACCATAAACTTTATGCATTTTACAAATATATACTATGAATTATTTTTCTTTCTAATTATACCTTAAATTTTATTCTTTTATGAAATTGATATCCAGCAAGGAAAACAAGCTAACATTATAAACTCAAATGGTGTCTATAATGAACTTAGATCACTTGTCCCTAAAAACTCTATATCTTTCTGTCTTTATCCAATCAAATTACATCAAATAATATAATTTAACATCTTCATTCGCTATAATTTCTAATGTAGGTGCAAAAAGGGGACCAATAACATCAGTCAAATTGGTGTATTTTATATAATAATCTTTTATTGGAAATAATTTAATTATAATTTTTTGTTTTTATTAGAATAACCAATGTCTTAATGATGGTTACCTATGAATATGTGATTTTTTTATAGAAATTAAAAAATGTTAAATGCAATATATGAAAGTAGAAATTACACTATAATAACATTTGTATCATATTTTGATATTATATATTGTAAAGAAGTATATATATATATATATATAACATAGAAGTATAGAAGTGTAGATATATTTCGACATTTACAAAATATGTCAATATAAAATATGTTTTCATCTACATATATATCTTTTTGGCATCCTAGTGCTAGATTATAAACATACATAACTCAGTGATGAATCTTGATCAAAAATTTAGAGGATAATAATATTTAACTATAATTTATAATTAAAATTAAATCAGTAACAATGGAATATAAAGAAACATACTACATTGTGATATATGGGAATGTCTTAAAACTGTGGTATAATATGGAAAAATCATTGCCTTTATCATAGACGATAGTTTTGTAATTTCGATAGTCTAAAGTGCTACTTTTTTAGTAATGATTTTTTGACATAAGGCAACAAAGAATAAAAATTGCAGCATTTATAATTGATATAAGCAACAAATTTTTTTTTTAACAAAGACTACAATTTTATAATCGTGATAAGCAACGCCTAAACCTACGTCATTTGATATATGTATATAGCAAATTAAACTGTGGCATTTGATATGCTATAAAATACACCAACATATATAATTATTTGTTTTGAAACATATAATGTTTATAAAGATAAATGAACCTTCTCGTGATTGATGAAATTAGATTTGTGAGATCTAACTATGCCTATGCATATGTTTGGGTATGTTATGTTATGTATGTTATCATTATAGCCAAGCAAAAATATAGAAATACAAATTTACAGAACAACCATAATAATCAGTTAAAATAAAGGAATATTTGCATTTTTAACCAAAATTAAATGATATGAAGCTTTCAAACTAATTCAATTTCGTATCTTGACATGAACTTTTATAAGGATGATGTAATTAAGTTAAACACAACAAGAAATATTTGGGAGAATCAACTTTTAAGGGTAATAGAACACTTGCATTGCATCATCTAAAGTAATAAGTGTTTGCTACTTCAAATTTTAGACTTTGTATGCTAACCAGTTATTTTTCTTTTGTTCCTCAACAAATTATCCAAAGGTTTAATACCATAATCACCCATATTTTTTAAATTTAAGTTGCAAAATACGACAAGATGAAATTATATCCAACTTAATAAAGAGCATTTCAAGAGAATAAATGAAATACTATTATTTTTTTTGGTATTATCAACAGTGTTCTCTTACCTTTTGGATAAGAAATCAATTCCTTTTAGAATACGTGACTTTCCTCTCAATAAGTGTCGCTCCTAAGAATGACAATTTAGTTATCCTAAGGATTCAATAAAACTTTACACAACTAGACCAACATCTTGTTGGTAAATGAAATGCTATTATAAAATACTTCAATCTAATTGAAAACCAAAGGTAATAAAATACAAATATTTTAATATTTTTTTTAATTCCAAACAACAACCCCACCTGCTCCAAGGAAGTTCCCCCTCTATCCCTAATAAGGTTAATTATTCTAGTTAAACTTTTCTTCATATGCAAAATTTGAATTTAGGTATTCCTTTAAGTAAAAATAAATATGTATCACTTGAATCAATAACATATTGGAATATCAAAAGATCTTAAAGAAAACACTACTTTAAGAAAAAAACAAAAATATTAAGTCAAAAACCAAATCTCTCATTTTATAATAGATTAAATATGATATATTGATTAAAGCAATAAACATGAATTAGGAAATAACATAATTAAAATTAATGTATAAAAAAGTAATGGAGCTATTTTTTATATACACTCATCTATATTTTAATTGCATAAACAGTGGAGATTGAGACTTAAATACAATATTTTAAGGTGTGATTATTCAGATTGTACTTATTTTATCCCCCTCTATCATGAGAAATCTTTTCTTGATCCATATATTTCCTTATGTATATACTTACCAAAAAATTTCCTTCTATATATTCTCCTATAAGTAAAATCCTGGATCTCATTTCTAGAATTCAAAATGAAGAAATTATATATATGCCAAATTGCGTGTCATGTTATAATATTAATATTGAAGTTATTAAAAATGAAAAATTCTGTTTGGTATTTATATGGGAAAAGATAAGAACAAACATATACATCAATTATATTAAGAAAATAAAATATCTCCTCGTACCAAAAAATAACTTATCTCTTCCAGTTTGTAAAAATATGATATATGTACTGTTTTGTTCAATTTTAAAAATATTTTGTAGAAAATAACTAAATATAACACATGTCATTATTTTAATAATTGAATGAAATAATTCATCTCCTTATACCAAAAAATATTTTATTCTCTTATATTAAATTTTGATCCACTCTTGTTTAAAAGTATTCCATTCACTCCCTATGTTCCTTTTTGTTTTCAACATTTTTTATTTTGATTTAAAACTATTAATTTTTGGGTACTACCAATTATATTTTTACCTTTTTGGATAAGAAATTAAACTTTTGACTTTTTAATCATCTAGTGGGCTTTACACTACATTTCACCAAATTTTATCATCAATTTTTATTAATTAAATTTTATATTTTCTTCTCTCTTAGGAAATAAATATACGTGCTTTAGTCAATATACAATACCTCTAAATGATTTTTTAGTCTGTGTGCATTCACCTTAAACAAAAACTATATGGACTGTAGAAAATAATTTCATAATAAAAAATTATTTTAAAAATGTCTATAGTAATTGATTGTTTTTGACTCATTCTAACTGATTACTATTTCATATAATCTCATTGAGATTCATTATTGATTATAGGATATTAATGAATTAAACAAAGTAGGTAAAAATAAGGTATTAATAGAATCATCAGATTACTTATATATAATTTGAGTGAGAATCCACTTACTCGAAGAGTATGTTTTTTAAATTTATTTCTCATCCTAACTATTAATTTTATGAACATATAATAGTTTAGATCTACTCATATTATTTATATTTAAATATATTCTATCCTGTAGTTTTTATTTAATTCATTTAATTTTATGTTTATATTGATTTAGTAATTTTTTGTGCATTGCACAGAATATTTGCTGCTTCACCTTATTTTCCAATTCACCATAAATAAAATGGATAGAAAAATTATAGTATCAATACTCTCATCCATATTATTTTAATACAAAATTTAATTTACTTATTAATTTAATTTATTAATAAAATAATATATACTTCCACGAAAATTTAGTTATTAATAATTAGTTTATAAATAATACATATCATTCTTATAATATATATGATTTATAGAACAATCAGTATGTCAATAGACACTTTGTATTATTAGTTCACATTCTTATTTTATAGTTCTAAAAATTCAATTTTTATATATATTCATTTTGGAGAACTAGAATGTTTTTTTATCTTGAATTCATTTTATTAGAACTAGCGTGTTGACATGCATTGTTGTGTCTGTCAACCCGCTTTCCTATCGTTTGTAATGCATAGTTTGTATTTTATAAATTCAAATATAATTTTTCGCGTTAAATTTTTACGGTTGAATTTATTCAATTGGTCTAATATTCAATTTTTTAAATACACTTTTAAAATAAGAAGATAATAAGGATAAAATAAGAAAATAATATTATATGGTTTTTTGGTAGAAATAAAAAGATATTGAGGGCAAAATAGGAAAACACAAATTACACCATGATGAGTGGTTATTTTGTGTTTTCCCTTTATTAATAGTATAGATAATAAGATTGAACATAAAAATATTATTTAGTCATTCAATTTTATCATTTTATATTGTTTGGTCGGAGTTATTTTATGTATTTATGTTATATTAATTTAACTTCAATAGAAACAATATAGAGCGACTAATGGGAATAGACTAAGATATTATCATGTGAATATGTAGTATGAGATAAAAAATGATATAATATTTTTAAAAGGTCATATTTCAACCGCTTTCCTATCGTTTGTAATGTATAGTTTGTATTTTATAAATTCAAATATAATTTTTTGTGCTAAATTTACGATTGAATTTATTCAATTGGTCTAATATTCAATTTTTTAAATACACTTTTAAAATAAGAAGATAATAAGGATAAAATAAGAAAATAATATTATATGGTTTTTTGGTAGAAATAAAAAGATATTGATGGCAAAATAGAAAAACACAAATTACACCATGATGAGTAATTATTTTGTGTTTTCCCTTTATTAATAGTATAGATAGATGACAAATTTAAGGTGAGAAATACAATTTCAACTTGTTGTAATTAATGTGATGAGGTGATTACCTATGAGTGTATTATTTTTTATAAGAATTAAAAAACATTAAGGACACAATATGAAGATATAAATTATATGATGATGATAAATATACCATATTTCAGTTTTATATAAAAAAAGAAGATATAGATATAGAAGTATAGAAGTTTCACAGAATTAATTAATCAAAATTAATACCCAAATTAATGCAGTTTCATGACATGTGTCCTAGGAGGAACAAAAGAGAGGAAAGGGTTGCATAAACCGGGTGGGTTAATACAACCGAAAAAGCCTACTCCGGTCGAACCGAACCACACTACATTTTATTCGTGCTCTTTCTTAAACCGGTTTTTTTGTTTGTTTTTATTTGACAAAACTTCTTCACCATTCACCAACCATCACCTCTTCTCTATTTCTCTCTCTTCCCTCTTCGCGCGACCCAACTTTCTCTCTCCTCTACCCAGAGAGAAAAGAATCATTTTTTATTTTTATTTCTCAAAAATATCACTGTTGAAAAAAAAAAACCTAAAATCTTAATCTTCAATCTCTTTCATCTATTAGCAGCAAGGTATCTGTAATATGTAATCTTCATTATTTTCTCTCAAAGTAGGTTTTTTTATTTAAATTTAATGTTTATATCTCTTTCTGTGCAGAGGGTCTCATTATAATGCTGCTTCCTAAGGTTTTCTTTTCGTGAAGGAAGTGTTGTTTAGTTTCATTTAATTGAAGGTTTAGTTGAATTAATATAGTGTTTAATGTTTTGTGTTTAAAGATATTGGGTGATATGACACATTGTAATTGATTTGGTTATTGATATTGTTTTTTTTGTTTTTTTTTGAAGCCCAGTTTTGATTGATTGATCAGAGATTCTGTCAGGGTGTGTCACGCAGTGAGGGTTAGTGGTAGTGAGGTTGATTTTTGAATGATTTGTTGTTAATTGGGATGGGCTCGTGTGGGAATTCGGCTATGGATGATGATCTCGTAGGTGGGTCTGTTATTGAGCAGAACCTGTGCTCAGAGTTACCGGTGCAGTGTGTTCCCGAGCAGCAGTCAGCTTCAAAAGAAGCCTGTGATGTGTTGGACTCTAATGTTGATCTCTCTGGTATTGATTCGGCCGGAGAGGGCCATGTGGAATCTGCAAGCTTTGTTAATGTTTCCGAGGGATCCAGGGGTGCATTGGTCAGTGAATGTAGAAATGCTGATATGGTGCTATTGGAGAATACCTCAGAAGACGATTGTCAGAATCAATTCGGGACGTATTGTGATGATGTTGAAGTTTCAGGTCTAAATAGTGGTGGGTTGTGCTCGGAAGGAGATTTTCAAAATGAAGGCAACTTGGATATTCCACCAAAGTTCGTAACTGTGATTGGCTTGCGGGAGGATTGTGTTCAACAGGGTGAGCATAAGGATGATAAGAGCAACATGTTGGCCTTAGGCGGAGATGATTCAGTGGTCATGGAAGGGAGAAACAATGGTGCCGGTTTACTTGATGATGCTTCTAATTGTGTGTCTGATTTCAGTCATTTTGAAATGTCCTTGAAATCAGAACCCATTACTCACTTGCTAGCTGATTGCAACCAGCAAAATGGTGATTTTGGTGGGAGGGAAGCCAATGCCTGCAATCAGATTTCTCCCTCACAATTTATGGAAGTGCCTTCACGTGCATTATATACAGAAGTACAGAGTGCAGGTGATCAGCAACACGATCAGAAAGATGTCGAGGATTGCAATAGTGAAGAAAAGGTTAAAGCTTTTGTTGACATAGAAAACAACTTCATTGATTCATATGCAATGAAGCACCAACACTTCACAACAGTCTCCTTAGGGAGTTCACCTGTAGTTGATTCACCTTGTGAGCCTACCCTTTTTGGTCAGGGGAGTGAAATAGAGAATAGTTTATGTCAAATTGAAGAAGATAGTTTACATGAATTGAAGAACTGTCCCACAGAGCAAACTACCAACTGTACCTTTAGAAAACCACTTTATCCTGAGACAGGCCAGCCCTCCGTTATTTTAGTCACTAGCAGCTCTTCAAAGGAAATGCCCGATCTGCTTAACAATGGTGATAATGTTCACATCAATACTAATGCTGTCAACAATCCTGAACAGGCAGATGTTGTTGAAGTTGATTGTACTGCTGAAAGAACACGGTTGCCTTCTCAAAGGAATAGTCGAAGTACAAAACTTGGCCGCAAGACACAATCCAAAAACGCTTCTAGAAAATGCAAGAACAATGCCAATGTGACACATCCAGGTGGGTGTATGGATGTTATGTCAGAGGCTGCTAGAAAGAAAAGAAGTTGTATCTCAAAACCAGCTCGTTCCTCTACGTGGGGATTGCTTGGGAACGTTGCACATTATTTTGAGCAAGATAATGAGGTTGAGGTCAGTGAAGCCATCAGCCAAGAATTGGGCAAGGCTAGAAGAAAACGTCAAAGCAGCAAAGTGATTAAAAATGGTGCAAGTTCTAGCTCATTGAATTCAGTGCAGAAGTGTTCTGCTTCAACTACTCGTGTTCGGTTGAAGGTCAAGTTTGGGAAAGAAATTGATTTAAGTCGCTCACATGTTTTGATTCCTGAGGCTTTTGATGGCTCAGCTTCTTCTTCCCACTTGGGGTCTGGTTCGGGTTCACAGAAACTAGCCAACAATGCCGAAGGTAATATTTCTGAAGTGGGCGCTTTAGGCAAGTTAGAAACTTTCAAAAATGAGCTGGACACTGATGCTATTGTTCTAAATGCACAAACTATAAACAACCACTTAGAAGGTACCACAATAACGGAGAAATCAGATGGGGATGCAGATGATTCATGTCTTATGGTTCCTCCACAGATAGAGGTTGAAGCATTGATTGAGCCAATCAATAATAAGGGTATGGATCCTGGAACTTCACCGGATTCAGAAGTTATTGATACAATTCCGGAAGACCAGGTTGGAGTAGGACATCAAGAAGATTTACATCATGCTATTTTAGGTTCCTCTAGAGAGTTCAATTCTATTTTGGATGTTAACATCACCAAGAGAGGGAAGAAGAAAGACAAGCTTATCCGTTCAAAGGATTGTATACCTGAAGACGGATCACAAGGTCTTCCAAGGAATAATAGAGCTAAGAATCGTAGACGTAAGAAGAATTTCAGTGATGCTGTTTGCTCTTCAGAATTGCCTACTTCCACTGAGATAAATGCTTCAAGGAAATCTGTAAGCTGTAAAGAATTGTCCACAGAACCATTGCCTGTTTCTGGAGAGATTGAACTCAAAGACTCCACTGAGGCTTTGAAGGTTAAGATGGAAGATAAGACAACTTGCAATCCATCCGTTGACAATGTGTTTTCAGAGTCCCCGGCTTCTGAGAATTTACTATCGTCTGGAAGATCTTCAGGCCATAAACTTCCTAAAAGTCTTTTACCAAGCGAAGTTAGCAAGACCAAATCTAAAACTTCTGACTCAACGTGCAAGAAAAAGACTACTTATAGATGCAATGAGAAGCAAAAACAGTCAACTAAGAAGAGTGGAGTCAAGCGAAAAAGTCTTTCGTCTAAAGTTAAGTGTGAATTGGAAGATCCCCCACGCACAGGTAGTGTTTTATTTTTTCAGATAGAGTGCATTGTAATGTGATGTTTTTCTTGGCATTTTTTATTCTTCTTTGACAGATCATGTCTTCCATATTATCAAAATTTTAGTTAGCTAGTTTATTTCCCAGTCTTATATGTTCATCAATCATTATACAGTTTGACCACTCAAATATCAAATATTATTTCTTTGATGTCACAGAAGAAAACATTGTTGAAAATCACAATTTGGATGCTGTTGGAGAAGTTAATGCCGGTGAAAACATAGTGTCAATCAATGTATCTAATTTGGACGTGGTACCTGGTGTTGGTTTGGGAGAGCAGCTATCACCACGTAATGCATGGGTGCGTTGCGATGATTGTCACAAATGGCGACGTATTCCAGCTGTGCTTGCAGACTTAATTAATGAAACAAATGGCACCTGGTATATCATGTTTCATTCATATCACTCATCATTTTTCTATAATTCATGTCTTCATGAACAGAAGTGGAGATGCAAAACATGATATAAACATGTTAGGGTTAGTTTAGAAATATATGCAGTCATTATCTGAGTTTTATTTGCATTTTTTTCATTGTATTGGTGTTATTTTATTTTTAAATTAATCATTTCAAATTTTCAATCCTTTCTTAGGTCTGTACATAAATAAGGTACACCAGGCAAATACCTTGTCTTTATTATTGCCAGTTTCTTTTGATGACTCATCTTGTCATGTGTGTTTTTCTTTGAAAGGACATGTAATGACAACGGTGATAAAGACTTTGCTGATTGCGCTATCCCCCAGGAAATGTCAAATGCAGAGATTAATTTTGAGTTGGGAATATCAGATGAAGAAGATGCTTATGAAGACTCCAAAAATTATAAGCAATTGGAATATCGACAGCCATCGGGTATTTGATACCTGCTGGATTTTTTAAACAAAATTTATGCTTGAAGCTAGGTTGTTTTTAAAATGCCATTTAGTCTTCCGTATTCACTGATGTGTACTTTGCCTTATGCCTTTTCAGTTTCCCAGGAGTCAACTTTTTCCCGTATCTTCACCAATGAGTTTCTGCATCGTAGCCAGATAACTCAGACTATTGATGAGGTCCTAAATTATTCTAGTTTTTACTTGTTACATATGGTGATCACATTACATTATTTGATTTAGTTGCATATTTTTTAGTTTACATGTGATCTTGTAGTAGCATATATGTACTACAATAATCATTATAATGTGAAAACTGGCCATGCTGTTTCCTTCTCTGACTTGCAAAGGGAGAGGGACTGAGAGCTATGATGAGCTGATGTTCTTTCTTTCTTGTGTACGTATGCATTTTGTTTAATTCCAGGAGGATTCATTGTTCTCCTTTCTCTCGACTTTCCCTAATAACTTTTCCGAAAACAATCTGAAATATGATCATGGCAGTCCATCTGAATCCGTGCTCAGCAGTACGGAGAGCATAGGGTGTGCAAGAAAAGGATATGCACCCAACCAATCTGTGAACCGAACTGAATTGCACCACAAAGGACTGGATTTTTTCAAACAGTTCAGTAACTGAACCGGTTTCGTTTCTTAAAAGTGGTTCGCTAAACCATTTTCTAATCCAATTTGGTTACCAAACTGAAATATAATATTAAATAATATTTTTTTGGGTGAAATCACAAAACACTAGTTTTAGAAATCAAATTCACATTTTGGGAACCCTAAGCCCCAAGTCTCTGCATCTCTGTATCGACACCAAGTTATCCTCATTTTTGTATCTTTGCATTTGAAATGGCGAGCATCTCCAATTCTTTAAATTATGAATTCTTTGCAGTTTGTGCTATCCTTCGATTTTCCTTTTCTTCTGATTTTGTGGCAAATTGACATCTTGAGCATCTCAATCTCGCTCTACTTGTGATCCACGACTTCTTGATTCAGCCTTGCGAGCTCCTCAAACCTCTAGACAAAAACACCATTGTCATTGCATCTATGGGATTCTTCTTGAACAATAGAGGAAGAGGGCTAGGCAGTGTAAGGAGAGAAACGGAGAGAAACAGAGAGATAGAAGAGAGAAAATAATGTAATTTCTTTCAAATGTTATTAATTAGTTACATAATGTGAGGGAAGGGGTATTTACTATTTAGGTATTTATAGTTAGTTAGACTGGATAGCTTGAACAACAATCTATCACAAAGTCTAACCTAACTTTATACAAAAGTAACTAACACCTACCCTTATTACATTCTACACTATTCTCTAATAGGTGGCAACGAACTTGATGAGGGCTTCTAAGCAGCACTGCAACTTGATAGAAGACTTTTGATCTTGTTTTGCATAACAGATTAACATATAAAACCATTTAACTTAACCCAATGAAGTAGTTTCATGCAGTTTGGTTTTTCTCAGAAAAAATGAAACAGTTGATTTGTAAGAACCAAATCACATTTCTATCTCAGTTTGTTTTGATACTGAACTGAACTAAGCTGTGCCCACCCCTACATGTGCATAAATCTTATTTGAACTCTTTTGTAATTGTATCTAGTTTATAGTGGGAGTTCTCTGCAGAGTATTTGATAAATTATTGATAATATTAATCATGACGGATTGTATGATTTAAGAGCTTTGCATACCATCAGTCCATTTGCTACATATATGTCTTTCTCCTTTAACTCTCCACATCAGTCACTGAATTTTTTTTATTCACACTTTAATTAAGCTTTTGGAATTTGCAAATTCGCTCTTCATGCCAGGTAATGGTCTGCCATTGCAAGCCACCTCGAGAAGGCAAGTTGGGTTGTGGGGATGCATGTCTAAACCGGATACTTAACATTGAATGTGTGCAAGGAACCTGCCCATGCGGGGATCGTTGTTCCAATCAGCAGGTTTATAAACAATTTCTATTCTACAAATATTCTAGCAGTCCTTTTTGCCAAAGGTCATGATGGTAGTCCAAATGTTTGATTTCAGTTCCAAAAGCGTGAGTATGCCAGCCTGGATTGGTTTAAATGCGGGAAAAAAGGTTATGGACTAAAGGCACTAGAGGATATAGCTGAAGGCCAGTTTCTGATTGAATATGTTGGAGAGGTAACTTGGACAATACTTATCTTGCTATTTAATTTTATTATCTCTATGGATGCTTAATATTATTTTTCATGATATATGAAATACAGACATTGGAGGATGAACCTCAATTTTGCAATCATGTTTGTGGTTTGGTTGTATACATAAGCTGAAATTTAGGAGATGCAAGAAAAGAATTAGCATTACCTTTAATGAAGTCATGAACCATTCCAGTTGCATTTTTCTTCTTCTCCATATCTTTCTTTCCCCCAAGATATTATATTAGTTAAATATAATATATTATCTGACTTATTGTTGCTAAACAATTGGTGTATTTAACTATTTATCAATAAGTGAGTAGTTGGCCAATTCAGTTTGAGTTGAACAGGTCAATATGCATCAAAGATACGAAGGAGAAAGTTTTACCTAGTTCTTTGCAGCTAGAATTGTGAATTGAATAGCCGTGACGAGCCATGAAAAATCATTAAGCCATTAACTAAGCAGTAGCCTAAGTATATTATATTTATCTCTAATGCAGTTGTGCATGTGAGAGACTATCAGGCTTCAACTATGGACAACACAGATTTTTATTTATTTTTAAAACATAACCATAATAGGATTGAAGCATCCAGCCAGGATGCTTTGATCCTCATAGATCCTCTCAACCTGATGGCATACGGCTGTAGCTAGGTTTAACGAGTAGATCTTAACCAACTTACTTTCTTGTTAAGGAAGGAAAAGGGAGTATTATTTCAAGCAGATTAGATTCTGTATTTATTGGATTATGTTATGTCGTATAGAATTTGCATTGGCACTGTTATTTTCCTTGGGGCTTTGTTGCGATATATATATTTATGTATGCATAGGTGATCCATAGCTTGTTCACATCATTGACCTTTATGTACATGATATCTAATTTATGGTCCAAACACAGGTGCTTAATATGCATGCTTATGAGGCACGGCAAAGGGAGTATGCATTGAGGGGTCATAGGCATTTCTATTTTATGACCTTAGATGGCAGTGAGGTATGACTTTGAACTATTTATGCATGCTTTAATGGAAACAACTTCATTTGTTTTCTATAAAAGAAAAAATCTTTAATTTGATGTTTTTACCTGTGTTAAGTACTATCTAAATTTGTGCTTGATAGTGTGTCATGTAAGTTGTAACATGATTAATTGCATCAATATTAAATAGTTTATAGTTGTAGTTTTGATTTGCCTTTAATGCATCCCGTATGGCATATGCAATGGAAATCCTCTCATTCTCTCCCCCTTCCTACAAAAGAAAAACAAATAAAAGAAGCAAGTGTTTTTTCATAAAATTCTGGGAACATGATTCTTTTGCATTAAATCCCTTCACTTTCCAGTTGCGTGGTGGATTTAGACGAACCTAGCAGATTTAGGTTTGTTTCGCCACATGTCTTTACTTCCACTTATTGCTATTTGCATTATAATTATTCTGAGCATGCTAATGAAAATGGCGTCCTTGTCTGGTTGTTTCAGCAAGATTTTTTTGTCATTGTTTGTTGTTTATTATCATGTTTATGGCAATTACTCTACTTCGGCATTGATGTTGATTAGAGAATACTTGAGGTTAAGTTGTTAAAATGATTAATTAGTTGTAACCAATCAAGCTAACCAAATCAGTTAGCTTGTTAGTAATTTCTCCTTCTGTGTTTTCTTATAAATAGGACTTGGCTCTCCTGCTGTAACTTTAGATTTCATTTCAATAAAATACAGAATACAATTTCTTCTATTTCTCTCCTCTTTACTTTGCTATCTTTACAACATTCTTTATTTTCAGGTGATAGATGCAAGTGCAAAAGGAAACTTGGGGCGTTTCATTAATCATAGTTGTGATCCTAATTGTCGGACAGAAAAGGTGATTATTACCTTTTTGTGGTGGTAATTTATGATGATAATTGAGAAGCTTATTTTTGTGACATTTTTATTTGGAGCTGTATTTTGGCTCTAGCTTTTATATTTTCAGCAAATTTACTTATTGCATGCATATTAAATTATTAATATGTAGTTATATGTCCATTATCGTGCTTATAGTATGGAATGTGAATGTATGCTTTTCTAGACCATATCCTTAGTGACATTTTGTATACACTAGTGACTGGACCATGAAATCCAGGATTGTTCTGTTCTCTTACATCATTTGACCTCATGTTCCTTACTTTTCTTGAACAGTGGATGGTGAATGGGGAAATCTGTATTGGACTTTTTGCAGTGAAGAACATCAAACAGGTATGCCTGCAGCCTCCATGTATTACTTTCATGTCTATATTTCTTGTTTAATTCCACTAGATCTTGTATTTTTGTGTTGTGAAACTTTCTGTGTTCTGTTTCAAATTGATTGTTATTTGAAGTTTATGACACACTAACTTCAATTTATTTTCCTGTGTGCATGTGTTATGTATTTAAGTAAGATCATTAAATATTAACTATACGAGAAAAAAGTTAATCTGTTTGCTTGTTTTCAGACCAAAAATACGAAAACAATTGGTTTTGGTGCCTCTCTAGTCTCTACTTCAGATGAAATATAGAAATGTTTGGGCATTTGAGCCAGACTCATTTATATAAATGGCTAAATGCTTAGTTGAACAAAAGTCTGGATTATTGATGGTTTTTGAACTTTTATCCTTTCGCTTGTAGAATCAAGTTGTAGATTAACAATTTTTACAGTTCTATGTCAAATTCTTGGTAACCCTGAATTCTTTGTGAACATTTTAGTTAATGAAACATATTTAGACACTATATGATGTCTTTAATTCCAAAGAGAGTAGTAGTGAAGTAGATTTATTTTTGGGGGTAGAGGGGAAAGAGGTCTTCTGTTGCCACTGTGGAAAGACTTGGAGGTCATGGTTAATTTTTTTTCTCAGTTGTCAGCATGTGTAAGTATATTATTCTTTGCCAACCTGATCTTTCCGTGACCTTCTCTAGGATGAAGAATTGACATTTGATTACAACTATGTAAGGGTTTTTGGGGCTGCTGCCAAAAAATGTTATTGTGGTTCTCCCAACTGTCGAGGTTATATAGGTGGTAATCCACTTGATGAAGAAGTGATAGTTCAAGGTGATTCAGATGAAGAATTTCCAGAACCTGTGATGGTTACTAAAGGCGGTGAAATAAAGAACAGTATGGCAGCACAGTCTGCTAGGCACATGTTAAAAGACAGGTATGTATTGAACAAGTTTACAACTTTTTTAGATGTAGATGGTACTCCAGACAAGGAGATTTGTATGAATCCTACCTCGGCTGTTTCGCTTTTGTACAGACCATCACAAATGAAAGACTCAAAGGACATGTCTTCTGTTCGAGCACAAGAAATATCTCAACAAATGGAGGATATGACAGACAAAGCCTTGCCTGATGTGCAACCAGGATATGCAATGGAATCAGAGCTTGCAGACAATAAGTCCCACACTCAACAATTAGAGTCTACTTTCCCTACAACTGGCAGCAAATTGCTACCGAACTCTACTGGTAGTAATAGGGAATCACATATGCGTGTGAAGGCTCCTAAACCAAGTGGTTCTGTTAAAAAGGGTAAGATTTGTGCTCATCCTCTAGATGGCCTCAAAGCTAGGACAGCCAACCAATCCCAGGTGTCATCTATCAAACCCAAAAATGTCGGCCAAGGAACTCCCAATGGCCGGTTTGAAGCAGGTTGGTTATCCTAATTTATTTTGGTAGCGTGGTTATTGCATAATAAAAACTTGTAATAATGGATAAACCTTTTCATTACCTGCAGTTCAGGAGAAACTTAATGAGTTGCTGGATGGAGATGGGGGCGTAAGCAAAAGAAAAGTAAGTAATTTATTATGGAAAATGATATTTAAATAGGTGCATTTATTTGGAGGCTGGTGTATGCATGTGTTCTAGTGTTCTTTCCCACAGAAAATTGGTTCTGTCATGTAACAATGCAAGGGACATTAACTTCTACTGCTATACTATTTAAATTTATGTTTGTTGAATAGTAAAGTATCATAGAGACCAGTATTTGTTGGGTCTAATTTATTTTAGATGTTTGCCCCACCTAGTGGAGTTAAGGTTTGGTTGTTGTTGTTGTTGGTGGTGTTTAAAACTATTTTTTTATAAAAAATAGTAAAAAACATTTAAAAAATTAAATATATTAGTGGATGAAATATTAATACATAAAAACAAAAACAGGTATATGTTCTATAGAAATAGTTATTTGTATAAAAATGTGGATATGAAAATGATGTTTACAGTTACGCGTTTGACTATACATTTATTATTATAAAAAAATAAAATAAATATCTATACATTTGTCTACCAAGATTATATATTAGTAGCATTTGGCAAAGTTGGTCGACCCAGTATCCAACCATTATTACAAAATTTATTGTCAAGTATATTCAATAGCAGAGAATTGAACTCTTACTATAAACAAAAAATAGGAGCCAACCAACTCCAATCCAAAATATAAACTAAAAAAAGACACAAAAAGAGGGCTACTTTCCCTGTTTTGTCATAGTCATTCACATATTTCCTTCCATCTTTGTTAATTGACGTGCGGATAGAATTGGAAATGAAATAAAAATAGTCGATAATTGATAGAACACCGGACTTAAACTGAATAATTTTATTAATAAACACATGAATTACAGACAATACAACAATAAACTTGTCATCTCAGTGAAATTTCCTGCTATGATACAATACGACAATGACTGCTATCCTAGAGTTTCAGGAACTCCTGCAGAGAATATCTGCCCAGATTACACACCTAATACATTGTCTACTATCATACAATATATTTAAAATGAAAATACATAATGTCCTCCACATAACTGCTCGTAAATCCTACTGATTTGCACTTACTATGTGCTCCTTATCTTAAACCCCTTTTTCTGGAAAATAGCTTCCAGATAGGAAGTTCCCGTCATGTGGCAGGTTTCTATTTAAACCCCCTTTTCTTGAAAATGACTTTCATACACAAGGTTTCTATAAAAGCAATGACCTTGCGTTCCATAATCAATCATCTTAATTTGTATGCTGATCCATGTCACCGTTGGAAGAGTTCAAATTATACGCAGCACATAACTGGAGAAATGCGAGAACTCCAGCTAGATTAATATAATAGTTTAAAAGAATAGTAGATAAGATAAACTAGCATAGATAGGGCAAACAGAAAAAACAGATTTGTCCAATACTATATCAGATAATATCATATTTATTTTAAAAAATGGTCTTATTTGCAGTTCTTATTGAGTGATCCTCGACGAATGGTAAGCTTGCTTGCCTTGTAACCCGACGACCATGTGTTCAAATCCTGAAAACAACTTCTTTGCTACATCTACCCTCCCCAGACCCCACATGGTGGCGGGAGCCTCGTGCATTGAGCCACCCTTTTAGTTTTATTTTAAGTTTTATATTTTTTAAAGACAATATGTAGCACGCCAAATGACAATCTCCTGTACCTCGCTGAAAGATGTAGATTATGAGATATAGTTAATGTGCCTTCCCATGTATTGTCTTTCTGGCTTTCTTTAATTTTGCTATTTGCTCCGAAATGCCTTTAGCTTGGCTACCAGGCCAGTTTTATGGTTCAGTTTTCACCGTTTGACCTGTCCCTCTTGTAACAGGATGCCACCAAAGGCTACTTGAAACTTTTGCTTCTCACTGTGGCATCAGGTGATAGGAGCAATGGTGAAGCAATTCAGAGGTCTTCTATTTCTTGCCTTTTTTATTTCTTCATTAGTTTACTGTTTTTCATTTTTCTCATGTATTAGGCTTATTCGTACTTAATGGACATAGAAATACTTTGTAAATGAAGTTTTGAACTTTGCTTGCAGCAATCGAGATCTTTCCATGATCCTTGACGCCCTTCTGAAAACAAAATCTAGAACAGTGCTGAATGATATAATTAACAAAAATGGTAATATTGCGTGCTTTATGCAATGCAATTTCTACCCTTATATTTGGAATGTGTGAACTCGTCGTCACACCTTTGGCTATGTCTGAAGAAAACTATAACTTTTCCTTTCAGGTTTACAGATGTTACACAAAATATTGAAGCAGTACAGGCAGGACTTCAAAAAGATTCCAATACTACGAAAGCTTCTTAAGGTTCTTAGATGGAAAATTACTCATATTTTAGTTGTTTATTGTCTACATTCTGATTTATGCTCCAATCCATTATCTTAAATTTCCGCATGCAGTGAATTGTCATTAAATAATTTTGTCTGCTGTAAACTGAAATTGTAGACCCTATGTTGTGAATTTCAATCGTCGGCTTGTTTTCTATCCTTACAGTATAATTGTATAATAGGGTTCAATTGTTTGGATTCACTATAGTTTTGAGGTCAGAATATATAGAAGAAAATAAGGCATTTTTCCTTGGTTTTTTAAAAGGAGGAAAGCGCACAGCAGTGTAACTTTCCTTCTAATTTTATAGACCCTTGATTAATGTGTTTTCATCTAAAGGAGTGTGTGTGTGCGTGCTTTCCTCATGATACTAAAATAGGGAGGGTTTGGTGAGCACTTGGAAACAATATTTATCATGACATGATGATATTTTTCTTGCTTAACGAGAGTAATCCTTTGATTAAATTTGTGTTGAATTCACTGCATTTATATGACTGGGTATGTTGCTGTTCATTCTTTGTTCTCTCTTTATTAAAGTGTATTAAGAGAATACAGTACACATGCTTAATGAATTTTCTGTTGCAGGTTATAGAGTACCTAATATCAGGCAACATATTGACATTTGAGCATATCAATAGTGGGGCCCCTTGTCATGGAATGGAGAGGTCAGAATTTTTCAACTTTTATTTCATTTCCTTGTGTTCTTTAGGCATAGCCGACCCCGCCTTGTGGGATTAAGGCTTGGCTTTTGTTGTATGTTCGCTGAGGCAATTATAAGAAAATTTGTTAACTTATAGAAAGCTTGGTTGCCTAGAAATGGGTAATTTATAACTTTCTAATTTGAGCTAAGCTACAAAATAGAAGAGTTGTGTTTAGAAACATGAAATATGCTACATCAACATTTTCCAGGGGGGATGGAGTAGATGATTTATGGTCATTTGGCCTTGATTGTGGAATAACTGAAAGGGTTTGCTGTTGCTTACCCTTATATTTAGTATCTTACGTTTATTTGAAGTATGATGACTTTATGATATTACCAACTGGGAGGTTTTGAATCTTTTACGAATCAATTTTTGATATTTTACAAATACAATACTTGTAAGAGTAAGCAAACATTAATATGGCATGTTTTGGCCGTTTGTAAAAAATATGCTGTTCCTGCCGTGCTTGAATGTTGTTATATTAAAAGAATGTCAATCGCAGATGTATTCTTCCTATTAGGATGGATGCTTTTCTCGGTGCACATCAATGGATTTTGTTTCATTTTATTGACTGTTATTGGAATGAACTGAAAATTTTCTGTACTTCCTAAGTTTGTTTATCTTAAATCTTGATTGGTCTTAAGTTTTTCATTTACCCCCACAATTGTTTGCACTTCTTTCACTTGAAGGGAGCTGTAGAAATTAACTTAGCAGAACACACTATTTTCTTCCATATATCTTTGATGAAATTATTCTGCTTCTCTATGCTTTTATTTCTTTACTAATAATTGTTTTTTTGTTCAGCTTTAGGGAATCAATGCTGTCTTTGACAGAGCATGAAGACAAACAGGTATGTCTTATGTTATCTTGCTTTGTCATGTTACCCTCTAAAAGTATGATGTGAAGACTATTTCAAATCCGAGTATCCATTTTTAGGGTAAGGCTTTGAGTTTTTCATTTTTTTGGATATGTAGGTCCATCAAATTGCCCGAAGTTTCCGAGACAGATGGTTTCCTAGGCCTGTCAGAAAACACCATATGGACAGGGATGGTAATAGGGTGGAATCTCGCAGAAGCATCTACTCTAACAGATTTTCAGCATCACACAACCATCAGCATGAGCAGGATTTAAGACCAACAGAAGCAATAGATCGTGTTCACCAGTCAATGCCTGTGACAACTTCAGTAGGCGATGTTCCCCAGGAAGGCTGCTCTCCGCTATCTCAGGATGGTATTGAAAAGAAAGGGACAAAACAACGTAAGCGCAAAAGCCGATGGGATCAACCAGCAGAAACGAATTCATTTCCAAATACAGTTATTGGCTCTATTCATGGAAGCCGAAGCACTCAGGAGGATGTTCCACCAGGGTTTCCAGTTCCAGTAGGTTCATTACCTGCTCCACTGAACTCGGGTGTTCCTTCTTCACAAAATGCATGCCATACAGGATGTTCCTCCGATTCAGTCATTGTTCATCCAAAGGAGAAATTTAACTCTGGTTTGCCTGTCATGTATGGAATGCCGTTGTCTGTTGTCCAGCAATACGGAACACCTCATGCTGAAATCACAGAGAGTTGGGTCATTGCACCTGGCATGACTTTCAACTCATTTCCTCCATTACCCTCGTACCCGCGTGATGAGAAAAACTTCCGCCCTTCTAATGCTGCTAATGCTATGTCAATTGATCAGATTGCTGAAGTTAGACAGAGTGATACCAGTGGTCCAAGTATTTGTTCCTCAGATGATACGATTCTCAGGACAACTGGTGCCAACCCTGACGACATGAACCTTCCATCGGAAGAAAATGAACACACATCTAAACGATTGAAGGGTGACTCGTGTGACTTAGGAGCAACGTACTTTAGACAGCAGAAATGGAATAATCCGAAAATACATCGACCATGGTTGAGGAGGAATGCATGGAAATGTGATGTGAAGTTGAACAACTCCAGTGATGTCAGCAATATAGGTGTAGAAGATGTATCAAAAGAGTCAAATGGTGCATGTCATTCTGAGGATGCAATCTGTAGAGATGAGTAAGTGCCAATAATATAACCAACATTGATCACAGAAAAATGGATTATTTTTATTTTCTTTTTTCCTCTATATATACATTGTTGTCAAATTCATTGTCCGGGAACATATATTATTCAATGAAAATCACATTCAATTACAACATTCCTACTCTCATAGTCCACCTCTATAATTGAGAGATTTGATTCATTACCCTTATTGACAAATTACCAAAAATAATGAAATTGTTGACCATACTATGCCTATAATTGTGGGTTCTATCTCATTCTTTATATGGACTTAGAAAGATCAGTTATTTACATTGTTAAAGTTGGGTTTATGGTTCTAAATCTTCAAAATTATCCCTTTGAATATCTTAACAACTTGGGTTGACATGGTTCTATTAGCTTTTTTCTTTTTTAGATGAAACAAGGTAATCTTAATTGTATATCATGATACAGATTTTTGCAAACCAAATAAAAATGATCAAAATCTAAAGTGATCGCAAGATCTCTGTTAAGCCAAGCTGGCGCAGACCTAAGGGTATTGATTCCCGTGTTAGAAGAAAGTTCAAGGGATGTGTTCTTATGCCAAATATTCGTTACGGCAGTGACAAGAAAACTCGTCACTACCTCCCAAATGGTTTCAAAAAATTTGTTGTTCATACTTCATAATGTTGGAGACTTGGAACTTCTCCTGATGGTTCTATTAGCTGATGGAGCAGTTTATGCATCAAGAGCCACAACATATTTAGAGTCAATGGTTCAATGTAAGACAAACAATTAAAGTAAGAAAAAACTAACATTTTTTCCCAAAGCAATTTTAATGTTATATAACTAAGAACATTTATAGCTATCTATGCCAACCAATACAACAAAGAAAAAATGATGATCTAGTACATGAAGGTCTCACTTAGTAGGGTATAAGGAGGATAAATATATACAATCTTACCCTCCGGAACTAATACAACAAAGGAAGAAAAAAATGTATAATAATAAGAGATCTGTTCAAAAGACAGAAATTATGCTTTGGAGATAAGTATTTAGACAAAATTAGTGTACACATAACAAGTAATCCTCACAGGAAGGTATAGTTCCAACATCAATAGACACAACATTGTGCAGAAATCAATTGATTAAAGAAACAAATTTGCCTCTTTTTTCTCTCTTTTGCCATAAAGTTAAGATGGCAACCACAAGTTTCAGTACTTGGTCCAAGATATAGAGTGACCACTCTAACATGCATGCCTCATCTCCCTTCCATCTCATCATAGAATAATAATCAAGCTTGTTCCGGATTTGGCTACATAGATCAAATGACATCGTGACATTCCATGATAAACCATGCCTACAAACAAACTATTGACATCTATCACATCCAGGAACAAAATCCAGAGAAACCAGCCAATCTTTTCCCAGCATCTTACATCACCATTACTTCCGAGAGAACGAAAAAAGAATCCCCCCTTTTCCATCAAGAGGAAAACAAAGTTGGAAAGAGAAGCAAAGAACATGGTCTATTTGAATCCTCCTTATCTACAACACATAGACAAAGCTCTTTCATATATTCACTTATTCAACCTCCTTTTGAAAATAACTAGTCACATGTATTTACTTCACTAGTACCTCTTAAGCAAACTTCTAATATGAACAAAGCACCATGTTTTCAATAATGTTTTGTGCTTTCTCCAACCATCAAAATGCTTGCCAATCACCTTTTTATAACTAGGTCTCTTCTGAACCATAAACCAGTACTCAGAAATGTTCGGCCTAGCGGTTATGTACTCGCTATCTAAACCCAACAGCACTAAACGAGCCAAAATTGGAATGAACATCACATCGGCCATGCTGAATTGTTCACCTGCTAAATGCTGTGTTTTACTGAGCTGCTTCTCCGCTTCATCAAGCAGTCTAATCAAATGCTCCTTGCTTCTTCTCAAAACATCGGCATCTTTCAATTTTTCTTCAGTCTGATAGGCTTCTCTTAACTTCTCATGGTAAGCACCTGCTAATTCAGGAGAGTCGGCCATACGAGCAATCACCACCTGCCTTTTAAACTTGGAAACATAATTGCGGTGTTTCTCCGGTGTATGGGAAAGTGAAAAATACTTCGGATCCCACTCTTGTATCTTATGCATCCATTCAATCACATCCCTACCACTTGAACTGATAGTCTGAGACCCTGAGGAGACCTCAACAATTCTTTCAATATACCTGAAAATCCAATTGCACTATAAAACATCTGCTAGTAGCAAAAGCATTTATAAGTAGATTCAAATTCAACGTCAAAGTGCAAATACAATAGGTAATTGCTTTAGACTTTGGAGAATAATGATAAACAAGCAAATAGCAGCTTATTCAACTATCAAACTTTCAACTTGTTTTCTCTTAGATTAACGTTGAATATTAAGATAACATACTTAATTATATCAATAGTGTTGTAAATAATGTGAGCGCCATTTTGAAAAACTGGGAGTCTTCCACTAGGATTCATTTTGAAGAATGAGGAATCCAAGTTCTTGCCAGTTATTGGGTTGACATGGTATGATGTATAATCAATGCCTTTCTCTTCCAAAGCTAGTCTCACTTTCTGACTGTCCAAATCGAATGGATGATGATACAACTGCATTTTCTTATCAGCGCTCTAAGGAAGCTGCATGTATTGCTAAAAGTTAAGTATCATCACGCCAACACCAGAAATCATACAGAACATTGAGGTCAGAAAAACAATGATATCGAAGTTGTCATTGAGCACAAACATAAATTAGCACTAAACAAATATAAATTACCACAACAATTTAGTGTGCAAATCAATAAATGATGATAAACAATGATAATTTGATGCCCAAGTTGTCATTAAACATCAACTTAATTTTTCATTAAAATTCTTGTATGTAAGCTTATAAATTACAAAAAACAATTGAGTCTGTGAATCAATAAGTGATGATATGCGATAAGGATCTAAAAAGGGTAACCATCTTTTGCCAATCACTTGAATAAATAGCAAATGTATGTTAGACCTGATCGCGACCTGGTAGCCTTAAACCATCGGTGAAGGCATGAGAAGAATAGAGGGCCACAAGTGAGACATAACGTCTTAAACTAAAACCTTAAGGCAATGGTACCATAGACGACATTTTTCACTTATAAACTATTTCACTCATCCCCTGACTTCACACTTGAATATACCCAACAATATGTAATAATAAACAACTTATAGAAGCCAACAGAAGTCATATAAGCCAACTCTGACATGTAGTAATAATAGAGAAAAACTAAAGACATGGATTGAAATATGAATTGCTATCATCCCAAATTCAAAATAAAATCACATGCAACTCCATAAAATGGATGACTCACATATTTGAATATACTCCAATAATGAGACAGTTAAACAAATATCCAGTTCTGGAATTGGAGATTGAGTCCAAAACACACAATCAATTGAGTAGAAAACTGTAAAAAAGAGAACTTGGCAAATCCAAGAAAAGTAAGTGAGAATAGAAGATAAACATAGATCAGTTGTGAAAGGATTGAAAAGAGAGATACCCAGAAACAAAAGAGTTGAATGAAGAAGAAAAGAAGTAAACTTTAATGATTGTGAACTGTGAGGAGCTGAGATAAACCAAAAAGAATGCCTTTTGGGTTTTGCAGAAAAACAATGACAGAAGTTAAAAAGTAGAAACTGAATAGAAACGGCACAAAGATATATTCTATCAAACTATGTGATAAAACCAACAAGGTTTTGGTTAAGAATATTAGATTCCTAAGGTTGAAAGTTAAATTTCTACAAATGATATTTATGATAAGAAGAGCATAAATCCGAAAAGATTAGTTACTTGCTAAAAAAAGAGTAAGAAGATATCATTATTAATAGAAAATAATGTATGTTTAAATTTCTTTAATGGAAACATGTCTTATTGATGGAGGACACATCTCTCTTCTTAGTACCACATTGGTGTTAGAAAAGTCTATCTCATTACAAAATAAATTAATAAAAAAATATACGCACATAAGTTTTATATATTATTATTGTATTACTACTATTTATATTTAAGAAAATAATGTAATTGAAAGGTGAAAAACTGTATAAGCTTTTATAGATATTATACTCGTAAATTAACTTAGAAGATTAGTTATCAAAATTTTCTAATAAATTCGTAGTTTCTACCATATATGGAACGCAATACAGCTATTGGAATGGAAAAAAACAGGTAACGGCCGACATAATGTTGTAATATTTTTTTTTACAACATCAAGAAAATTAACTACATTTATTGATTCTTTTATTTAATGAAGATTTTATTATAATAAGAATCAAATAATTTATTATGTTTCATGTTCTTCGAAAGAGATATAGAAATCTTTAAAGTAAGTATGCATTTATGAAAAAGTAGTATAGATACATTACCATAATGATTCTTTAGTAAGATTCCTACTAAATATTTTAAAATTAATTTCTAAAAATATAACCTAATAATATATTAATTATGGAAACAATTTACTAAATATTATTATAAACGAACAGTCAAATAATAAAAGAAAATAAAGAGAAAATATAATAATACATTAAGTTTTGTAATGAAATTCAGCTAATTCTACTTATGTTCATAAGAGCATTGAAAGATTAATACCATGTATTAAAAGATAAAGATATGTATTTATTGTTACTAGCGTGTCGATCGGCACTTCGTGCCCATCGACCCGCATTCTTATTTTTTTAATATGTATCATTTTTGCGTACCATTCTTTAAAGAAAAATAATTTAATATAAGAAATGTTACACAAAAACTCAATAAAAACCAAAGATATAAGAAGATTAATCAAATATAGAATTGAAGAAGAAAATATGAAAATAAGAAAATTTGTTGAAGAATAATGATATATTGTGAAAGAAAATTTGTGGAAGAATAATGAAGGAATTACAAAAGGGTAACTTTGGAATGTGAAAAATTATGCCATGGTAGTTATTTATAGTTTTCCCTTTATATATAGTATAGATGGTTGTTCTTCTTACGTTTACCAATATATATAGTTATCTATTCGATTTATTTACATTAGCTAAAATCCATAATCTATATTGTTGTTATACAAAGAAAAAGTTTAATTCACTAAAATATGGGTCATTGCATAACAAAATATAGTATTGGCAATGTACTACTAGAGATGGACCAGGCCTCCCTTGAAGGGCGACGGTCCAGGGCCATGACTCTTAGTAGCCCTTAATTTTTTCAAGAGTTTAAAATCTATGTATTTTTGGTATAAAATGTTTTATATTATTAATACATCACTTACCATTGATTTGTATTATTTCTTTAGAGTCAATAGTGATTAATATATAAGTGGTGAATAATTTGTTGATAGTATAAAAAACACTAATAATATTAAATCTTTTTTCTAATTAATATGAATGAATGTTTTATTGTCGTACTGATTATTAAATGTGTGCCTCCAGGATCCAGCTTAGTGGTTTGTACATTGGACTAAATCCATTGTCTTATTTTGTATTCTACTACATAATCCTATTTTCATTCCTCAGTAAAATAAAATTGAAATAAGTATAAACCTAGCTTATAGATGTTTTTTTGGAAAATATTATTTTCGAGAAAGTGAGATTTTCCATATTTAAACTAAATTCATCCAATATTTAATCTCTAGCATATTTGTTTGATGTAGTTCCCTGTTCAAACTAGAAAAATACAATAGAAACATGCATAACGCTACACATAATGTGAAATAGATGCATAAGAATATATTGAAATGAACCTGAATTACATTCATGGTGAAGTCATCAAATAACAAATGACACAAATTTTAATTTTAATTTAGAAATATTTAGCTTTATAGTAGTTTCTAGATGCACATTTTTTTAATTTTTTATGTAGAAATTCTAGTGTGGAAACAAATGTAACTTCATGGATGTGGTGAAAAGCTCTAGTGATTAGTGTATTAATCTACTAGCTTCCAATGTTACTTATTTCTTCTAGCTTTTTTTTTCCTCCAAATCCTTGACCTGATCATTCTCCTCATGAGACCTTTATTTCACTTGGTCTATCATTAAATGTTTGGTTAAGAATGAGATAGGATGTAGAACCTAAATAAAAATAATGTTTGTTATTGTGTAAAAAGTTAAAAATTATTTTTAGATCATAAGAAGTGATAGTAAATTATAAAATAATATATAAGACTATATAAAAATGAATATATTGTTGATACAATTTATGTTAATAGAACAAAAACTAGCTCGTACTATAGATTAGTGTCTCATATCATAGAAAGTAATCCCACCCACTAACAAGTTAAATTTCACTATCATTACTGTTTTCCTTTATGTTAATATGTCGTTTTGGTTTTCCCAAACCCCATATTAAAGGACACTCATTATTCATTGCCACCCTCTAACTCCAACACTCTTAACTCTCATTCATTCATTGCACGTAACTGCCTTCACAATATAATGATTACTAAGCTTATCTTTTTTCTTTAGTTTCTTTAGTATATACTAGGCAGTATTATTTGAGCATTATAAGGTTTTTTTCTTCATTAATATAATTAATTACCATATTTTTAGCATTTGGGTATGGTGAGATGCTATACCCAAGCTATGTTTTTTGAACTAATAATTAGGGTATAAGTAGTTGCACAAGATATTCTAGGCATGTTCTTATCGGCTAATAAAAATTGAGTGTAGTGTGTAGGTGATATGTGTCTTGTGGTAGAGATCTATGTTGTTTAAATGGTGTGACAGTCTTGTACAAATGACATGTCAGAAGTAGTCCCTATACTGTTGTTTGGATCATGTTCGGTCAACAATGTACCTTTTTTGAAGGTCCGATTACCCGGTCAAGATCCAAGATTGTTGGAATGAACCTGTTTTATCTGACTTAGGATGATAGTTGTTGCTCCGTTTCGGCCATGACATGTCTTTAGACAGAAATGAAACTGCATGATTATCAAATTCAGTGTTTTAAATTATGTTTGCGGTAATGGTTACGATTACTGCGATTGCAATTATTGCGGTCGTTGCATGCGAATTGCAGCCATTGCTGTATGAGTTATTTTATGATTAAAAACCTATTTTTGAATTTGATGCAGTCTGATGTGGTCTAATGCGGTTGCATTGTGACCCGATACAGTTTTGTTGCAGCCCAATACGGTTACGTTGCAACTGCATCATTTCGATTCAGAATTATACCGTAATTACAGTGTAATGTGGTTGCGGTAATCACTGCAACCACATTATTGTTGTAACAATTTAAATCACTGATCAAATTCAATATACATGGATGTCCTTTTCTACTGCCTTTGTTATATCGTTCACATAATTGTTTAGGCTTTAGTTACTTCTCATACATTCTACAAATATAGAGAATCAATATTATTGATTACAATAGAAATATGAAGACATTAGAAATTCTTACCATATGGGTATCTATTATAATCAATGGACTCAAATCTTTTAGAGTATTAAGAGATTCACTTTATCCATTCGACTATTATTAAGTTATCCTCACCCCAAAAAAGTAAAAGAAGAAGAAGATATTTTATATATATATATAATGAGGTGTAATCATTGGAAAGTCATATTTGCTTTTAAAAAAAGTTGGTATCTACTTTTCTTTCCTCTTTTTTTCTCGGTGTTGCACATGAAACCAGAAAAAAAACTTAATTATATGCTTTTATTTTTTTATTAGCATTTGACATGTGTTTGTTTAGATTAAAGTATGAATTAATTCAATGAATTAAATAATTTTAGTTTGAGTTTAAATTTAAAATAATTAAGGTAATTTTTTTGGTTATTATAATTAAGCTGATTTTAGTAATACGGGGTTGAGAATGTTGTTTGTTGGGTTTATTCAAGTGTGAAGTTCCACATTGGATATGTAGGGATGAGTGAAAGAGTTTATAAGAAGGAAAGACCCATGGAACTAATGCCTTAAGGTTTTGGTTCAAGACGTGGTGTCTCACTTGTGACTCTTCACTCTTCCCATGCCCATGTAACAATGGAACTCCCTGGTGGTTGGAGGCTCCCCGGTCGCAGTCTGGTCCAACAAGTGGTATCAGAGCCGATGGTTCGACTGAGACATGGTGGACTGAAGGGGGAGTGGACCGAAAAGTGTGTGGTACTCACACTTGAGGGGGAGGTTGTTGGGTTTATTCAAGTGTGAAGTCCCACATTGGATATGTAGGGATGAGTGAAAGGGTTTATAAGAAGGAAAGACCCATGGAACTAATGCCTTAAGGTTTTGGTTCAAGACGTGGTGTCTCACTTGTGTCTCTTCACTCTTCCCATGCCCATGTAACAATGGAACCCCCCGGTGGTTGGAGGCTCCCCGGTCGCACTTGAGGGGGAGTGGACCGAAAAGTGTGTGGTACTCACACTTGAGGGGGAGGTTGTTGGGTTTATTCAAGTGTGAAGTCCCATATTGGATATGTAGGGATGAGTGAAAGGGTTTATAAGAAGGAAAGACCCATGGAACTAATGCCTTAAGGTTTTGGTTCAAGACGTGGTGTCTCACTTGTGTCTCTTCACTCTTCCCATGCCCATGTAACAATGGAACTCCCCGGTGATTGGAGGCTCCCCGGTCGCAGTCTGGTCCAACATTGTTTATGATAAAATCTGAAAGAAAGAAAAAACGAAATTTGTAAATACTAAAACTATTAAAATGGAATTTATATTTTTTTATTGAAATGTATGATTTCCCCCATAATATATCATGTCAATTATCTCTTTACTACTAGTAATTTATTTTCGCTATCTGTTAAAGTTGTTGGTTGATTTCAGTTTGTTAGTTGTAATATTATTTTCATTTATCAGTTAAGAGTTTAATTATTGCTTTGATGACTTCCACTTATACTTCTCTTCCAAGATTCAACAAAGAATTACCATTCTTCCATCTTCTTTGTCTCTATCAAGAGTTATGTCATGTTGATCATCAAGAAATGTCACTTTGCACGGATCTCAGAAATAGAAAGTGATGCAATTACTATGAATACTGTTCAAAAGCATTGGTGCACGATTGGAGAGATCAACATGTATTATCACCATCAGGAATAATTTTTTCAGTGTCATTATGGAAGATTAAAAAAGTGCAGCCAAAAGGTTACTACCACAGATGATACGTTAGTGATTGCATCTATGATTTGCAATCAAGGAGTCCTATGCATCACACTTCAACATTGCTCCAAGGTTCAACCAAAATACTCGTGTTGAGTTTGATCCATCTTCTAAAAATTTGGGTTGTTATAACCCAAGATTTTGTGTACATTTTACCTTTATGTTATTTTCTTATTCTTTCATCTATTACCCCCAATTATTTCTCATTTCTTTATTACTCTATATTCTTTACCCCTCTCTCTCTCATTAAACACACAACATTATAGTGTGTAATTTTTCTTCATTGAAGCAACATATAAGAATCAAGATTAAGGTACATCTCATTTCTCTCTTTCATTCATTATGATTGGTTTGCTTCTGTCAAAAATGATGTGTTGGAGCGGAAGACCCATGGAGAAAATATAATAGAGAAAATGACACCGACAATTTAATGTTTTTCGACAGTTTGCCTACGTCCACAGCTGAAGAGCATCAATGATTAATCAACTATGATAAAAGAGAACTACAAGTGTTTCACTCACTTCCCAAAACCCAAGTACACCCAATTTCACTCTCACTCAAGTATTTCTCACACAATTAAAACAAGAGAACAAGAAGAGAGAATATGCACTAAGCTAAGTATTTGGTGTGTCTTACAATGGTATGGAACACTTCTATTTATAGCCAAAGCTCTTGAAGATTATGTGGCCAAAGGGAAAAGAGCATTAATATTTCACCATAACCACTTCTTTTTACTTGGCTATAAATTCTCCCTTTCTTCAAGATGATCTTTAGCCATTTCCTTTTTTGTTTGGCTCAAGAAAGTCTTTTCATCATATTTTTTCTTTTAGCCAATATTCAATAAATCTCCACCTTGACTAAAAGACTATCATAGTTATTCTTCTGCTACTCTTCTTCATGCTCACTAGAGATTCTTAACATTAATCAAGTCCAGACAATGTCTGAACTTGGTAGTTGGAACTGGCTTCGTCATCATATCTGCCGGATTATCTGAAGTGGGAATTTTCTCCACTCTAACAACTCCTCTCTCCACTATGTCTCTAATAAAGTGTATCTGAACATCAACGTGCTTAGTCCTTTCATGATACATTGGATTCTTTGTCAGATGTATAACACTTTGACTATCATAGTAGATGATTGTTTCTTCAAGTTGTATACCCAACTTTTCAATTAGACTTTTCTCCTAAATGGCTTCCTTTATAGCTTTTGTTACTACGATGTACTCTGCCTCAGTTTTAGACAAAGCAACAATTGATTGTAGTGTTGCTTTCCAACTAATAGTACAACCACACAGTGTAAAGACATATCCGGTGAGCGATCTTCACTTATCTAGATCTCCAGCATAATCTGAATCAACATATCTAGTGATCTTGTTTCCAACATCTTTGACTTTACCATACGAAAGCCCTATATTTGTGGTACCTTTTAGGTAGCGCATAATCCGTTTCACAGCTTTCTAGTGAACTTTACCAGGATTTGTCATATATGTGCTTACCAAACTTACTGCATGTGCAATATCTGATCTAGTGCACACCATGGCATACATGAGACTACCAACCGCACTAACATAAGGTACACTTGACATCTCCTCTTTTTCATTCTCAGTTTGTGGACATAAGGTCATTGATTGTTTGAAATGAGTCGCCAATGGAGTAGTGAGTGGTTTAGAATTTTGCATGCCAAAACATTCCAACACTTTTCAATGTACTTCTTTTGTGACAGAAAGAGTGTCCCCTCTTTTCTATCCCTTTGAATCTCCATTCCCAGAATTTTCTTTCCAGCTCCCAAGTCCTTCATTTCAAACTCTGAGCATAATTGAGCTTTTAAGTTTCTAATGTCTGACATGTTCTTACATGCAATCAACATGTCATCAACATATAAAAGCAAATATATGAATGACTTATTTGCAAGCTTCTTGTAGTAGATGCAAATATCATGTTCACTTCTCGAATATCCATTTTCAAGCATGAAGGTGTCAAATCGTCGATACCATTGTTTGGAAGATTGCTTTAGGCCATATAAAGATTTCTTCAGCAAACAACATGAATAGAAAGAGCTGAATATATTTCAAACATTCCCAACAATATGTCATCTTTAATATGAATAGAAAGAGCTGATATTTTTACTAAAATAGATATCTCTATTTCATACTACTTAAATTTAAAAGGGTTAATTTTGTGATAGCATAAAATTGGGTATTAATTCTCTTTTTATTATCTTAATATGAATAGAAGGGAATGAATTTACAAAAATAGAATGTTGAGAGCCTACCATTCAAAAGGGAGAAAGTTGTTGAGGTTTCTATATAGATAAACATGAAGTCGTCTTGGGTATCATCTTTCTTTATGGGATTTCATCGTAAATCTTATTTTCTATCTCTCCTTAAGTTCTCTAGGTAGCTTTTCTTATTGGAGAACAAAGCCACCATGGAAATAAGATAGTGGCAATAAAAATTAATCAATTAATTGGGTAAGTGTTAATCGATTAACTGGTTAGAAAATCAAGTGAAACATTGGTTGAACAAATCTTGTAATTGACACATTTTACGCATTTAACACATGTTAAATTGTTTTACAACATGTCTTTATTAGATTGTTAGAGAGTTAGTTAGGTTGGTTGCATTGCTTGCTTTACAAGGCATTGCATATAAACAAATTTCTTGTATCATTGCAGTTAAATGAGAAAATTTCACAATATTCATTTTATGCTTCCACATTATTTTCACAATATGATATCAGAGCTTTCATCCTGAATGCTTTGATCACCGCTGCACATTCTCTATGATTAATTATTATTTTTGTTGGTATCACTGTGAGAACCAGAGAGTGAATCAAGAGAGAAAGAAATTCTTCCAAATGGCATCAAGACCCATCCTTCCACTTCAACAACAACAAGCCAGAAATGAGGAGTGCATTTGGTACAAGTAATTGTTTGTTGCTTTGCATTAATTCTTCACCGGATGCTCCAATCAAACATGAAGAAAATCCTTGGGCTTCATGTATATCCAAAAGACGTGAAAGAAGAGTAGTTGTGTGTGGCTGCATTTCTTGAAGTTTTTGCTTTAATTCTTACACACTTGTACAAATGTTGTTCAATATATTCCAAATCCAAGGTATTAGTGCTATGCAAGATTCTGATCATGTTTTAAAGATTATTATAACCCATTTTCAAGATCCTATTTGTAAAGGGATGATTAGAATGCTGTCAAGAAAATGTATGAAATTCACGCCAAGAAAGTGAATATTATAATCAGGAGCAACCAAGGAAGCTTCAACAATGTAAAACCCTGGAAAAACCATAGGAATAAGGTCAAGAGTTCTGACCAGGAAAGAAATCAAGTAATTGAGAAAATCCAATAACATCAGGATCGAGATTTCGATCGATCACATTGTTATTAAATTAAATTATCAAGCTGGAGTCATTAACATTTACCCTCCAGCTTGAGGGGCTATTGGAGAACAAAACCACCATGGAAACAAGACAACAACAATAACAGTTAATCGATTAACTAGGTAAGTGTTAATCGATTAACTAGGTAAGTGTTAATCAAATAACTAGGTAAGTGTTAATCGATTAACACAATAGTTAATCGATTAACTGGTTAGAAAATCAAGTGAAACATTGGTTGAACAAATCTTGTAATTGACATATTTTACACATTTAACACATGTTAAATTGTCTTACAACATGTGTTTATTAGCTTGTTAGAGAGTTAGTTAGGTTGGTTGCATTGCTTGCTTTACAAAGCATTGTATATAAACAACTTTCTTGTATCATTTCAATTAAATGAGAAAGTTTTACAATATTATGCTTCCGCATTATTTCTCTTTCTCTATGTTTATGTTTTTTCTTATTTGTGTAGATAGGTTGATTATTAGCCTAGAAATTAGTTTGGCTTTATGCGGGTGCAAAACATATTTGGCCTTAAAAAGATGAAACATCTCCAATACATGCCCCTCAAATGATCATCTCTATAAAATTTATATAGCACTATCAATGCCAAAAATTTACCTTCTCCTTCCAATTCCACTCCCGCATAGTAAATTTCTTTCCCTTCATTCATTTTAATAATTGTTATGGATACAGTTAATATTTTTATCAACTAAACATTATATCAATTTTGTTGAGAAAATCAAGAATTATATGTTAGAATTTCTGACAATTTATGGGTCATAAATATAATTCTATAATTGCGTTATGGCCATTATGTAATTAGCCAAAATATAAAATGATCTTCAGTAATTAATTTGGTGGCTAAGGGCATATGTGTCATGAAATAATGTAAGTGTAGATACTTTCAGACAATTTCTGATTTGATGAATGAACTGAATCAGAATTATTGCAACTAAAGTAGTAACCACTACGGGGTTACTTTTATGGGTTATGGTCTCCATTTGTAGAGCAACGGGTTTTATTAAGGTCTAGGGTTGAGGAGAATAAGGGTGAATTAGGATAGTGTTATCCATGAGGATAAACACTATCAAGTCATCCATAAGGTAAATATAAGGCAACCTCTCATCTTCAAGAATAACTTCTTGAAACTAAGGCACACCCTCACCATAACACACACTCTTAAGCTAAGGCATTTTCTCTCATTCTCCTCTAGAGAGAAACTAAGGAAAACCATTCGGTGCTCTATCATCTGGAAGATCATCGCACCCTCATACCTTCGAGATTCCGGAAATGGCTCAACAAGGTATGTTCTTCATCTTCACCATGAACTCATTTAGGGTTTCTTCAGTCTGGACCATGGTTGTTCCATTTGGGTTTATGTATGGGCATAAACATTAGGTTATGGGAACAAAGCCATAGTCATAAGGACTTCCGTGTTTAATCTATGGATTTCGGATGGAGAAATTCTCCAACAAGTGGTATCAGAGCCACCCCAATTTGATTCATGGGTGAAATTAGGGTTCTTATTTTTCTTCCCCAAATCTAGTTTGATTTAGGGTTTTGATGTTTCATTTATGCAATGAATCGATTATGATAGACATTCATGCTTTTCATATGGAAACAAAAGGATTTGAAATGAATGAACATTGTTTTTCGTTGTTTTCTTGAATTTTTGGGTATTTTTTCGGAGAAAAACGATGCAGAAATCGCACTGTTCATGTGTTGTCGTTGTGCTCGCGCTCAAGCGAGAAATTTCGCGCTCAAGCGAGAATTGGGCAGAAGCATGGTATAATTTTCGCCCAAGCGAATTTTTTTTTTGTTGGGAAAATTTAAGATTTATAAGGTTTTGGTATCTTTGTGCATTGATTTTAAATGTTATTTGGTTGTCCATTAAGGTTGTCTATTATTTCAAGTGAGCCAAAATGAAGTGAAATGTCGCCAAAGTGACCTCTTTCATGGATATAACTCATGAGGAATATTGGATGTAAGTATGTATGGTCATTCATGCGGGTATTAGCTGGCCCAAAGGAAAGTTAATATTTCGCCGAAGATCATATACACATGTGATGATAAACATGTCAAAATTCTAAAGTTTTGTACATGTGACTGATGAATCAATCCAAAGAGGGATTCGTCAGTTGACATGCCTTATTATGAATTTTTGATCATTACAACAAGAGTACCACTTGCAGTTGATATCACTGTCCAAAGACTTGATATTGATGGTGCACTAGGTATCTTGATTTGGACATACCATTGTTTTAAGCACATTGATAATTTCGAGTTGTGAGCATATTTTAATATTTTTTGTCTATTGTTTGAATCAGCTACATCGATTGCTTCAATATCTGCGAATTTGAATTCGGTTCCGGTCCTTAATGGTGAAAATTTTAAGGACTGGAAAGAGAACATGGAAATTGTTCTTGGTTGCATGGATCTGGACTATGCATTAAGGGTAGAGTAACCCTCTTCTCCTTTGGAATCCAGTGCCTCTGAAGAGAGGAAGGATTATGAGCAGTGAGATCGCTCTAATCGCATGAGTCTAATGATCATTAAGCGCGACATTCCAGAGGTTTTTAAGGGTACTATCTCGGATGAGATAAATAGTGCCAAAGATTTCCTTGCTGAGATTGAAAAGCGCTTTGCAAAGAGCGATAAGGCGGAAACAAGTACTCTGTTACAGAACTTGATTTCCATGAGGTATCAAGGCAAGGGAAACATAAGGGAATACATTATGGGAATGCCCAACATCATTTCAAAACTTAAGGCCCTTAAGCTTGACATGTCGGAAGACTTGCTCATTCATTTGGTCTTACTGTCTCTTCCTGCACAATTCAGTCAGTTTAAGATTTCTTATAACTGTCAAAGGGAGAAATGGACTCTTAATGAGCTCATTTCATTTTGTGTGCAAGAAGAGGAAAGATTGAAGCGAGAGAGGACTAAAAGTGCCCATTATGTTACTACCTCTAAAGACAAGGGCAAAAGGAAAATCACTTCAGAGCCCAAGAATGAAGCTGCTAAGGGTTCAGTGCAAAAGAAACAGAAGCAGGATGATATCTGTTTCTTTTGCAAAGCAACTGGACATCAAAAGAAGAAATGTGTAAAGTATCACGCCTGACGTGCTAAGAAAGGTACATTTCTTGCTTTGGTTTGTTCTGAGGTCAATTTAACTTCAGTACCTGGAAACACCTGGTGGTTAGACTCCGGTTCAACTTCTAACATCAGTGTTTCAATGAAGGGTTGC
>NC_032020.1:8575901-8576596 GCF_001865875.1 Lupinus angustifolius
TTCAAATCTTTTAAGGCTGAAGTTGAAAATCAACTTAGCAAAAGGATTAAGTGCGTCAGATCTGACCGTGGTGGTGAATACTATGGTAGATATGACGGTTCAGGTGAACAACGTCCAAGGCCTTTTGCCAAATACCTAGAGGAATGTGGTATAGTCCCACAGTACACCATGATAGGATCGCCTAGCATGAATGGTGTGTCTAAAAGACGAAACCGGACTCTTAAGGACATGGTAAGGAGTATGATTTATCACTCTACCTTACCAGAGTCACTCTGGGGAGAGGCACTTAAGACAACAGCTTATATTCTTAACAGGGTACTAACTAAGGCAACTGCCAAAACACCTTATGAGCATTGGAATGGGCGAAAACCAACTCTAAAGCATTTTCATGTGTGGGGATGTCCAGCTGAGGCAAGGCCTTATATGCCTCATGAAAAGAAATTGGACTCCCGTACAGTGAGCAGTTACTTTATTGGTTACTCTGAAAAATCAAGGGGCTATAAATTCTATGACCCAAGTATGAAATCCATATTTGAGACGGGTACAACCACGTTCTTTGAGGATATTGAGTTTGAGGGGGAATATAAGGTTAGAAACTTTGTCCTAGAGGAAGAATTTGTATCTATTCCATATGCGATTCATATGGTTGCTTTTGATGAAGCAAATTTGGAACCTCCTCAAGACATAGTTGATGA
>NC_032020.1:8576696-8578364 GCF_001865875.1 Lupinus angustifolius
AAGCTTCATTTGTATTAGGAATCCAGATACACCGAGACAGATCTCGGGGTATTCTTGGATTATCACAAAAGAGCTATATAGAAAAGGTGCTCAAAAGGTATGGCATGCAGGACTGTAAAGTAATGGATACTCCAGTTGCTAAGGGAGACAAATTTAGTCTCAATCAGTGCCCTAAAGGAAATCTGGAAATTCAGGAAATGCAAAAGATCCCTTATGCATCAGCTGTAGGGAGTCTTATGTATGCTCAAGTATGTACGCGTCCGGATATAGCATTCATAGTTGGGGTTTCAGTCAGATATATGAGTAATCCAGAAATGGACCATTGGAAAGCAGCCAAAAGAGTCATGAGGTACTTAAAGGGAACAAAAGACTATATGCTCACATATAGGAGATCAGAACAATTAGAGATCATTGGGTATTCTGACTCCGATTTTGCGGGATGCCAAGATAGTAGACGATCTACTTCAGGCTATGTTTTTTCTGTTAGCTGGTGGTGCGGTTTCTTGGCGTTCTGCCAAGCAAAACCTTGTAGCTTCATCCACCATGGCAGCAGAGTATATAGCATGTTATGAGGCATCACTTCAGTCATCATGGTTGAGAAATTTTGTCACTAGGCTGCGGATTGTGGAAAGGGTTGAAAGACCACTAAAGTTATACTGTGACAATAAATCAGCCGTGTTGTTCTCCAACAACAATAGGAGTTCGGCAAAGTCGAAACACATCGACATTAAGTTCCTAGTTGTTAAGGAGAAGGTACAAAGTGGACAGCTTTCCATAGAACACTTAGGCACTAACTCCATGATTGCGGATCCTCTCACAAAAGCTATCACACCCAAGGTCTTTCATGAGCATGCTGCTCACATGGGTGTTCTACAGTGTGAGGATATTTTGGTTTAGTGGGAGTTAGAAAGTGCACACATTTTGTTATGTTCTATGTAATTTCAGTATTTTGTATGAATACTTTGTATTCAAACTTCAGTTGATTAATCATTCAGTTTGGTATTCTGTCATTATACTTAGTACAATAAGATTTTATGTTATTGTTAAGGATCTCACTAAACTTAAGTAGGATTAGTTGAAAATTGACATGTACAGATCATATTCATGTAATTTTCATGCTACACATTTCATGATGTATCTATGTCATTTAGTTGTGTCAATGTTGGTGATAATTATTGAATTAGTCATGATTAATATGGTGAAGTTCATTGTGATTCGATATGGAGACAAGACTAATACGGGATAATTTGGGTATGCCTGAGTCATAATGACAATATTTAAGTGCGCAATAAGGATAACACGTACGGAGAATCATATGTGTGACCAGTGGGAGATTGTTGGAATTTCTGACAATTTATGGGTCACAAATATAATTCTATAATTGTGTTATGGCCATTATGTAATTAACCAAAATATAAAATGATCTTCAGTAATTAATTTGGTGGCTAAGGGCATATGTGTCATGAAATAATGTAAGTGTAGATACCTTCAGACAATTTCTGATTTGATGAAGAAACTGAATCAGAATTATTACAACTAAAGTAGTAACCACTACGGGGTTACTTTTATGGGTTATGGTCCCCATTTGTAGAGCAACAAGTTTTATTAAGGTGTAGGGTTGAGGAGAATATGGGTGAATTAGGATAGTGTTATCCATGAGGATAAACA
>NC_032020.1:8578464-8597971 GCF_001865875.1 Lupinus angustifolius
TCTCGTTCCCCTCTAGAGAAGCATAAGGAAAACCATTCGGGCTCTAACATCTGGAAGATCATCGCACCCTCATACCTTCGAGATTCCAGAAATGGCTCAACAATGTATGTTCTTCATCTTCACCATGAACTCATTTGGGGTTTCTTCGGTCTGGACCATGGTTGTTCCATTTGGGTTTATGTATGGGCATAAACATTAGGTTATGGAACAAAACCATGATCATAAGGACTTCCGTGTTTAATCTATGGATTTCGGATGGAAAAATTCTCCAACACTATAAACTCATTGGAGAACATTTTCAACTTTCAATAAAGTTTTCTATTGATTTTAATAAGTACTCTTAAGCTCTAAGCCTTAAAGTTGTCATTGGATTAGGTCCTCTATAGTTAAGTTTTGTCTTGGAACCTAAGGTCTTGTTTGGGAGTGGGGTTTTGAAGAGGAAGAGAAGGAAAAAAATGGCTTTGGAAAGTCTTCCCCTTGTTTTGAAGAGGAAGAGAAGGAGAGGGGAATATGTTTAAAGTTTTCTATTTTTAAAGTTCCCCCAATTTGGGGTTTTTTGGAGATAAAATGTCAAAATAACTAAATAAGTTTAGTAATAATATATAATTACATATTATTGTCTATCTCTCATTGTTAATTACATTTTTAATGGAAAATAAAAAATATTATTACATTATATTAGTTTACTCTTTTTCATATAAATTTCATACTCCCAAAAAAGGTATAGAATTTCCTTCATTTTCTCTTACATTCATTCCCCTTCCTAACTCTTTGATCCCTTTCATTTTCTTTCCCTCCTAACTCCCAACTAATTTTCTAAAAACTAAAGCTTTGTAAACATGATATTGGAGTTATCATTAGGCTGGTGTTTACATTCATAAACAACATAAGGATTTTGATATCTAGTAGTTATAGGGTTAAAGTTGACATAATAGAATTTTAAATACAATGTGTGTAATAAGATTTAACGATAAATAAATAAAAACGTTTCCTTTTGCACATATCAACCATTTCATTTATGATCCACAATAACTTTGGTACCACCATTTCTTTTTCTCATTACCTATATAAGCTTAGGAAAATGTTTTCTACGTGCATTAATTCAATTTCACTTAGTCAACCATTTTATTTATGCGTTTTACTACATAATTGCACATAGCAATGCTTTCCAATTAATATCCTACATGGCTAGTTCATCCATCTCATTAAGCATATTTTGATATGTAATTACTTTGATCATTATTTTGGTGTGTAATTATTTTGGTATGCAATTATTTTTTATTATTATTTTGGTAAGTAATTATTTTAATCATTATGTTGATAGTTTTCTCCTAATATGGTAATTAAATTGATTAAATTAGCATTAAATCTTGAGCAAATTACACTGATACCCCTGAATTTTAGTGAAATTACACAAGTCACCCCTCACTTTTCTACACTTACACAAATCTCTCATAATTTTTATACTTTCATTACACTGACCACCCCTGCATAAGAAATAAGTGTAATATTTTAAACAAAAAATGATGATAAATGCAATTAAGTTAAACAAAAGATATATTGGGTAGACAAGTCTAAATAATATAAAATCAATGTATCTTTATTATTTTTTGTTACAAAATGCATCAACAATTCTAAATAAATATTATTTAAATCGCTCTTATAATATAGTATAATGAACTAAAATTAATAAAGAAATATTGCACATTTATATGTTGAAAAATAATATTCACTCAATTCTTATCATTCATTATAACATGCACATAAAATAAATTGTTATAATATACATGCCTTTTAAAGTTAGTAGTGAATTCTAATAGTTATTTCACACTTTTTAATTTTCAGCTATCAAATTACATTGCAGTTATGATAATGGTTCTATTGGACATTTTTGTGCAAATTGTTTCGATTAGAAGCAGTATGTCAAAGGAAAAAAACTATACATTTTATTGTTAAAATAGTTGAGCATTGGTTAGTTGATTAGTTAGTTTAGTTAGGATAATTAGTTTTTCTATCCTTTATATAAATGATTCAATATAATTTTGTTATAAAACTATTCAATATTCAATGAATAAAACTTTTTTCTTTCATCTTTCTTGATTCATCAAGAAATCTTTTTCATGTCTCCTACCATTTTAACATGGTATCAGAGCAATAATTATTGTTTTGATCACTTCCGCTTATGCTTTTACCGTTCCAAGATTCAAGATAGAATCATCATCATTCATCAATCATCAAAGTGAGAAGAAGTTGGAGTTTGATCAAGGGAAATTCATCATCATATTCAGAACCCTCAAACAAAGAACTCCTTCATTCTTTCTTCCTTTATGTTTTCTTCTTCTTGATCCATTCGAGGTTAAATTCTCATCATATATTGAAGAATGCTCAATCAAGTTTATATCATCAAGAATTAATAAGAAAGAGGACTATCAAGACTCATTCAAGAACTTCATCAAGAAATAAAGTGCAACTCTTTTATTACTTCTAGCATCTCGGATAGCATCCATTGCAGCTTAATAAAGAAGTCTTCATATCTGGAATCATGTTTACGTAAAGTGTCTATATCTGTTCCGAGGCCATGCATTATGATCCAAAAGTGAAAATCTTGGCATTTGCTTCGTGCACCCAATGTTCATTGAGTCCTTTGACCCGACTAATAGTTTTGATTTGTCAGAAAAGTCTTGGCTTTGGTGCATATACGTTCTTTTCATATTCTTTATCATTTACCCCATATTGTAGTTTTTTTTCTTTGTTACTCTATTTTCTTTACACCTCTCTCATTAAACACACAATACTTTGATGTGCATTTTACATCATTGAAGCACAGTATATTAGGATCGAAATTCAGATCCATTTTCTCTCTTTCATCCATTATGGTTGGTTTAGTTGGTTAAGCTTCTATCGAAATAGATGGTTAAGCTTTGGATGAAGTTGCTTCTGCCCTATGGTGGTTAAGCGTCAGATTGCTTCACATTCAGATTTCAAGACTGGGAAACGAAGATTCGCTCACCAGCAAGAGGAGGTATTAGAGTATATCATTGTGTTCAACAAAATTATTTCAAGCTTGGAATGCTTAATACATTCCAGCTTGAGGGGGAATGTTAAAATAATTGAGCATTGGTTAGTTGATTAATTAGTTTAGTTAGGATAATTAGTTTTTCTATCCTTTATATAAAGGATTCAATGTAATTTTGTTATAAAACTATTCAATATTCAATGAATAAAACTCTTTTCTTTCATCTTTCTTGATTCATCAAGAAATCTTTTTCATGTCTCCTACCATTTTAACATTTATTGTTTTAAAATGCTGGAAAACAATTTGGTATAAAACTCTTTATCAATCTAAAGAGAAATTAACCAAACTAACTTATAACTAAACAGTATATATTTTGATAACATCAATTAATGTCTATGGTAAACTTTAATCGATATGTATCTATTTCATGTTTTTTGCTATTGTAGATAGGAACATAAACTTATGTAACATTTTAACTAGAAATCTTAACTATTATTTTGCAAATTACCTTCACTATTATTCATGGGCATTTTTATCAACCCATGCATAGTTTATACGTTTACCATTTATATGCTTGATTACGTGATAACTATAGCAAATTACTAAGACATTTAAATAATTAAATCAATAATAACATCTAAAACAATAACTTCTTAAGTTTAAATTTCTTAGCAAATTGTTGGTAATTGTATAAAGTTCCTCACACAACAAATTCCATCTAATTGTATTACTTAGAGTTAAATTTTGTATTCTATGCTTTTCTCTTCTCCTAGTTCTGTACTTCCCTCCTTCATTTGCATGTAATAAAAGGAAGTGTGCCATATGTGATAAGGTTATAAATTATTCAAGATTAGTAATGCACTACATCAACGTATTCTCAATACTTGTATTCAAAAGCAATGCCAACGAATAGAACACCCGTATCAATAACTTTTTAGGGTTGATAAATTAGAGAGCTCGAATTTATGGTTAGATAAATAATATTTCATTTTCAAATTCTAAAAACTATACTCAACCAAGTATAAACCATGACAGTTCAAGAATGAAAAAGAGATTTTTGCATCATTAATCATTAGTGATAAATCAAATGAATAAATATGGTACCATGAAGTAGAATGAAGTCAACAATAGTATGATTGATAGACATCCTATCATCGACTCATTATATTATAATTTGACTGACCAATTAGTACATGATTTACTTGATGACGAGTACGGACTAGAAGTTGACGTTGAAAGTATAAAAATAATATTTTATTCACGGACTTCTCAAGTATAAAACTAATGATTCTTGCTCACACTTACTAATTAATTTTGAGTTTATATTTAAAATGATTAGATTTTCAAACACAATTAAGGAGAAGAACAACAATTTGACAATTCTAATACAACATCAACTTTTCATCCTAAACTACATGCCCTTTCAAGCTAACCAGGAGACAATATCCTAAAATTATTTCATATGTTATAACAATTAACAAGTCTCAAGGTCAATAATAAGAAAGTAATGCATTATACTTACCTAGAAATGTCTTTAGTTACAAATAATCATTTCATATGCTATGATAATTAAAAAGTTTTAATGTCAATAATAAGAAAGTATTGCATTATACTTACCTAGAAATGTCTTTAGTCAAGAGTTCAAAGCAAAAGGAACAAAAATACTAATACTTAATAAGAATGGTCACAACATAACATGCCACAAACAAATATTGTATATAAGGAAGTTACTCAAAACCTTTGGCATATATTTCTTTTCATATTTTATACTCAATTATGATTATAATGCATACTAAATTAATATTTTCTCATCCTCTAATTTTTTATGTATTTCATCTTCATTATGCTAAAGATAACCTAACTCATGGAAGACAATCAATTTGCATTTAGGCAACAAATTTTTTATATGACAATCAACTTCAAACACATCAACTAAAGTTAGCCATTTACATCAATCCAAAATGTTTTCTCTCATTTAATATACAATTCTCTAATTTGTTTTCTTAAATTCTTATGCTTGTAAAAACGTAGTGACCCGTGCAAATGTATGGTATCGTGCTTGTATTTTTAAAACAACATATCTTGAACCTTATTTGTAAAATGATCAATCATTTTATTGGTATAATAATTAAGTTATATATTACCAATATTTGCTTTAATTAGTGGATTATTAGTTGAACCAATGTACTATTATTAGGATGTTAACTGGTATAATAACTGATATAATCTATATCTATACTATTAATAAAGACAAAACAAATAATAACTATCTCATGATATAATTTTTATATTCCAAACTTACCATTTCATATTTTTAATAACTACTATAAACTTCTACATATTACTTTCATTTTTTATATTAATAATTTAATATCATTAATCTTTCACATATTCTCTTATTTCTATCTTCTATCTTTCTCCACCCAATAGGCACAAAATGAGAAATTGACATAAGTTTTATGTATATCATATCAACTATCACATATTATCTTCTTAAATCTTTATTATTTATTGATTTTATATACTACACTCTTATATTTAAATTGTTTTTCTTAAATAATATAATATGAAGATCATATATACTATATCAAAAAATAAGAATGTGGGTGACCGGCACGGAGTGCCGGTCTACACGCTAGTATAAATAAAACCATAAGTTGATTTTGTAGAAGATTTTGGTTGCCTAGTGTCAAATTAACTCACGAGGTAGGGATATTTTGAGTAATAAATTTGGAAAATTATGGATTATTTACCAATTCTATGATAGTTTTCTAGAAGATTTGGGTGTATGAAATTTTATCATGCAATTCACTAGTGGGGTTTGAATATTTAGTCAGATAATTTTTTATATAGAACTTAAGTAACATTCTATCTTATTTTTTTCTTCCTTTTATGTATGTAATTATAGTGGAGATTAAATAAACATTAAATATCGTTTATGAATCAATGGTTTTACTATTCTTTATATGCACTTCGTACATATTATTATAAATATATTATGGATAATATTGCATTCATCATATTTTAATAATATATTTATGAGTTCAACATTTTTCAAGATAAGTGTTATTGAAAGGAGAATTACATAGTAACCTTAGAAGAGAGACAGAATGACACAATGTTTTTTTTAAGTGACATTACAAATGATTATTAATGAGTAAGTTAAAAAAATCCATTTCACATTTTAATTATCAATTTCATAAAAATGTAATGATTTAAATATATTAACTAATTTAAATTACGTGAACTATTAATTTTCATAAAATAAATGTATAAAATATGAGTAAGTTTTTTTTACTTACTTCCTAAGTAAGTAGATTCATCCAACTTTATTTGCAAATTTAATTTTTTCTTTATATCTCCAACCTTTTTGAATAAAGGATTAATTTCCTTTAAAGTATTATGATTATTTTTAATAAGTTTAGTTCTAAATGATTACATATTGTCATACAAAATTGTAAAATACATGAGAAATTTAATTGACCAAATAGTCTAGATGAATTTTTTTAGTAACGATTTCTAATGTTGTTGAACATCCCAAAACCTACTCCTCATACTATTATTTTCCTTCACCCCATTTAATAAAATTTTACCACTACCTTATAGCCATTTAATTTATTAACTTGATTTATCTTTTTTCTGTTAGAAGATTTAACCTTTCTACCTAACCTTTAAACAACTAATATGAAAATCCTTATACACGTCAATTTATAATTATAATTTTTTCAATTCAAAAAATATTTATTTTAATTTATCCGTATTATCTAATTAAAATTAATCATAGATAACGTTTAGTCAACTAATATGAATAACATCTATTATATAAAAAACTTATACGAATATCATCATTACACATATAAATATACAACTTCCATCATTCATTTTATTTGTAATATCTAATTACAATAATTAACTCTACCTTATTCTCTCATAATTATATACTATTGATTTATGATTCTTGATTCGATCATGTAATTTCACGTGTGATTACTTGTCCCCAATTCTATCCTAATTCTTTATTTTAAATTAATCAAATTTTAATAAATAATATAAAAATATTACTTTTTATTTGTAAAAAAATTCTTTTTATTTATATAACAATTTTTAATTAGTCTATGCCTTGGAAGAGACATATGATATAACCCAAACTTATATTCACATGATTTAATAAATAAAAAATTAATATCAATACATTGTTGTGCACTGTTAGTTTGTAAAATTTTATACAATAACATCATATCATCTATCATTAAATTATATACAATAACATCAAATGAATGATAAATAATATATTGACAATGTAAAAACACTTACATTATTAACATATACATCTTAAATCCTAATAAAAATATAGATAAAAGTGAATAAAGATAATGACAATTAATATACATAATCATCAAATATGGTAATCTTTTTTTTAACGTATAGATATTAGGTGAATTAAATTATGTTAGAGAAGAAAAAGGGCTTATAAAAGTTGTTACCTTGTATGAAAAAGTTACAATCGTAAGTAATCATAATAGTTGTAACTGAAAACAAAAGCTATATCTGAAGTTCCAACAACTACAATTTCAGAGCTTTCTCTTTCAGTGTGGTGTGTGAATTTTGAGTGTTAAAACTTAAAACCCATATCAACTTTTTCTTCTATATTATTATATGATTCATATCAGACTCATTCAACATTGATAAAGAACAAAACGACGACGTACTCTCACTGTTGGAAAAAATGGCGCAAAAGGGTCCCGCCGGAGAAGATATACACGGTGGTCGGACGGTGGTGGTTGGGGTGAAGCTCGATTCATACAGCAATGAATTGCTGACGTGGGCTTTGGCCAAAGTTGCTGAACCTGGTGATACCGTTGTTGCATTGCATGTTCTTGTCAATAATGGTAAAGCTACCATTTTTATTTTTTTAATTTTAGATTTTTATGTTTTTGTAATTCTTGTAGGTTCTAATGTATTGAATTGTGAAATGGGGTTGTGTAGAAACTGTGAATCTAGATGGGAAATTGTCGCTGCTTTCGCTTGTTAAAGCGTTTGATCCTGTTCTTGCTGTTTATGACGGATTATGCAATTTGAAACAGGTTCAATTTCCCAATCATTTTATTTATTTATTAATATGTTAATGATCAGGGAATGCAGGACACAAAAAAATTGTTTTTTTTTAACATAATTTTTAGTTTTATGGTTTAGTATAATTGGCCTCTCAAGCTAAAAATTTGTTTTTTGTGCAATTGGTTTAGGTTGATCTCAAGCTTAAGATTCGTAAAGGTTCATCTGTGAAGAAAGTTTTGGTCCAGGAAGTGAATGCTTATGCTGCAAGTAATGTTATTGTTGGAACTTCTCAACGCCGTCATAAAATCCGGTCATCTAAATCTGTAGCTAAGTATTGTGCTAGAAAGTTATCCAAAGACTGCTGTATTCTTGCTGTCAACAACGGGAAAGTTTTGTTCAATCATTGTAGAGATGCCTCGCCATTAAATGCTGTTGTTGCTGATTTACAAGGTTTTAATTTTTTTCCTATTTCAATTGATGTGAAAATGTGAATCACATGGATTTAAGTAGAATTCTCATTTCTAAGCCATTGAGTTGTTGCAGGGATTGATTGTCATTGTAGAAATGGTTTGTCTGGCTCGAATCACTGGACGCTCAATAAGAGTTCAAAAGTACTAAGTGATGACACTAAAAGCATGGATGTTGATAAGGGTGCTGGCCGAATTTCGGATAACAGTCTTGCTAAGTTATTTTTGGATTCTACAGAAACTGTTAGAAGAGAAAGCTGCTCAATTTGTGGTCCAACTCTGGCATTGCCAGACATTTCTTGCCACCAATCTGAAGAAGGGTCTTCTGGTGAAGATGGTAATGAGAATTCTTTGGCTATATTGCCCGTAAAGACCATTGGTCCAAGTCAACTTGAATTTAAACCGGGTTGGCCACTACTGCGCCAGAAAAGTTTATCAGCCAGGCAACATTTTGGTCGATCATCTTTGCGCCATATCTCTGTGGTCCAGTGGGCAATGAGGTTGCCCTGTAGACATCTTCCATATGCTGCAGATCATGATCATAGACCGGACAACTTTGATCGAGGTCAAGATCAATATGCAGCTTTAGATAGTGAAACTGGTGCCCTTGTTGCAGTAGGTGCTGCGTCAGCGACTGCTCATTCGCATGAATACAATTCAGTCAGTATTCCAAGAGAATTGGAGGGCCTTCATGATAAATACTCAGCTACTTGCAGACTGTTTCAGTACAAAGAACTTGTTTCAGCAACATCAAATTTCTTGCCTGGTGTGTTTCCTACTACTAGTTTGACTGTTTAATTTATTGAAGCTTGTTTAGCCTTTTAAATTTTGACATGGTTACCAATATGATTTCAGAAAACTTGATTGGTAAAGGAGGAAGCAGTCGGGTTTATAAAGGCTGCCTTCGTGATGGCAAGGAACTTGCTGTTAAGATCCTAAAGCCTTCTGATAATGTTTTGAATGAATTTCTTCTGGAAATAGAGATTATTACTACCTTGCATCACAAGAACATTATTTCCCTCTTCGGGTTCTGCTTTGAAAATGACAATCTTATTCTGGTCTATGATTTCTTATCAAGAGGAAGCCTTGAAGAGAACCTTCATGGTAAACACTTGTACATTACTATACGGCCTTTCGTGGTCTATTAATATTTTATTAACTTCTTTCTGCTTCATACTAAAGTAGGGAATAAGAAAAATCCAATTGTATTTGGTTGGACCGAAAGATATAAGGTAGCAATGGGTGTTGCTGAGGCTTTGGATTATCTGCATTGTAAAGATGATCAACCTGTGATCCATCGAGATGTAAAATCATCAAATGTATTATTATCTGAGGATTTTGAACCCCAGGTAATTAATTGTCTCAGTTATGACTTTTTTATATTGAGTTATTTGTAAATCCTCAAGTTCTTCTGCTTCATTTTACTCAGCTCTGTGATTTTGGACTTGCTACATGGGCATCAGCATCGTCGTCACACATAACCTGCACAGACGTTGCTGGAACATTTGGGTTTGTACTTTCAACTATGGCTGTCTAGCATAACTATGCCATCCGTTCTTGTCTATACACGTCGTAGAGGGCCAGAGTGTATTTGAACTGGTCCTAAATTATGTATTACACTTGTTTATGCAGTTACTTGGCTCCTGAATACTTCATGTACGGCAAAGTAACTGATAAGATCGATGTCTATGCATTTGGTGTTGTACTCCTTGAACTTCTTTCTGGGAGAAAGCCCATAAGCAATGATTATCCAAAAGGTCAAGAGAGTCTCGTTATGTGGGTATGTATCTTTAATCTTATAGTCCAACAACTACACATCTTATTTGCTTCTTATTTCCTAATCATATGTATTGTTGGAAAAAATGGCAGGCAAGTCCGATTCTAGATAGTGGAAAGACGTTACAATTATTAGATCCCAGTTTCGGTGATAACTATGATCATGAAGAAATGGAAAGGATGGTCTTAGCAGCGACACTCTGTATCAGACGTGATCCGAAAGCTAGGCCTCAAATGAGCCTTGTAAGTGATCCACTATCGGCTTCATAGAAAATTCAGTCCTTTGTGCATATGGGGTGTTTCTTTTTCTGTACAACAAATTAATAACATACCCAATGATTTTCTCTTCTTGTATGATCATTGTTGAAGTAATTCTTATTCTCACCATTAGTCCTTTATCTGTTGAAAATTTAACCATTCTATTGGACCGCAGATTTCGAAGATCCTTCAAGGTGATACTGATGTAATTAAGTGGGCAAGGTTAGAAGTCAATGCTTCAGAAGCACCCGAAATGCTCGACGATGAAGCTTGCGCACCAAGTAATCTACAGTCACATCTTAACCTTGCACTGCTTGATGTTGAGGATGACTCACTCTCCATGTGTAGTGTTGAGCAGAATGTGTGGTTGGAGGACTACTTGAGAGGCAGGTGGAGCTGCAGATCAAGTTTTACTGAGCACACTACTGCAAATTGTTAGAAGAAAAAACTCTATCTTTTTTTAATCTTAATTACTTGTAGATAAACTTTTTTTGTTCTTCCATTGGCTTTGGCATATTCCATTGCCTGTTATATTAGAGAGGCATTTTCCCTTGATAATTTGTTGGGCTAGTTTCTTCCCATTTTTCATTAAACTTGAAATGGTTTATTTATTTATTTTAGTCCTTGATCTCAGTTCAATCCAGTTTTGTAATATGTTATGATGGTAAAAGGTGAATTATTTGTATTTTAGAGCATAAGGATCATTGCTCTGCATCCTTATAAGTTATAAGGCTATATCAGTTATGCAAAGATTATTTGCCATATTAGAGACTTGGTTACCTTAAACAAATTTTGCACAGCCAAAATGGATAGGAAATAAATAAGGCAAGTGTAGACTGTTATCATCACAATATTCCACATACACAAGATTTGAACCCGAGTTTTGCTTAGGAGAAAAATGTGTACCATTTAAACATATATCATTTTAATGATTTATGGATGAATATAGATTTATGAAGACCATTATAACGTAGTTCAGTTCATGTAATTGATCCTTCCATATTCACTCAATTTCTTAAATGGAGAAAATATCAGCAAATAATAAAATTTATCTATATAATGAAGTGTTGAATGTAATTTTAATTATTCTCATAAGGATGGAAAAAATGAGAGAAGGAAATGAAGATTTCTTTAGGCAAGGGATCCGAACTACTAAGGACATTAATCAATGTCACTAATTTAATTTACCAAAATAAAAATAAAGTATGAAGTACTAGTAAATTAATTTACCAAAGAATTTATATTAGTTAATGATATATATTATTACTAAAAAATTACTTTATTTTACAACATTAAAATAAATTATAAAGTGAATGCACACTTTAGTTCTTATAAATTTTTATTTGTATCATTTTATGATTGTCAAATTGAAAGGAACAATTTGATACAAGTAAAAAAAAAAATGAGGGACCAAATCAATCTTTACTCTAAATTATATATATTTTTTCCAAGTATATCTTTATTTATTTAATCATTTTTGTCCTGCTAATTTAATATATTATTCTATCTCCTAGTAACTCCAACCAAATATTTTGGTGTGAAATAATTCTCCCGGTAAATCAACAATTTCGGGAAAATCGTTACAAAACAGTTTCACCTGTTGAAAATGGGAGTACTTCATAATACATTTGATACTCTGATTTATAACATATCATTAAAAATTTAAAAAGGTCTTTTAAAAAGAGAATAAAATATATCCTCGTAACAAGATAATTTATCTTCTTCAGCTAGTAAAAATATGACATGTGTATTGTTTTTTTTAGTTTTAAAGATATTTTTATAAAAAATAACTAAATATGATACATGTCAAAATTTTAGAAGCTTGAGAATATAATTTATCTTCTAATACAATGAGATACTTTATTCTCCTTTACAAATGATTTTTTAAAGTTTTTCTTTTAAAAAGTGTTTTTCTAAACAAAAGTTGTCTTCTTTAAAGAAACATGTTTTTTGAACAGTGACTTTTAGCAACAAAAAAAGTGTCTTTTGAAGAACGAATTAAGAAAATGATTTTTTTAAACGCATTATTAAAATTGTGGCTTTTAAATGAATATTTTTTAAAGTACTTTTAGTTGTAATTAAGAAAACAAATATATTCATAGATAGATTGAAATATATCTCTATAGATATATATGGGTTGAATAATATAAAATACGTTTTAATTAATTTGTTATTACTTTTTGTTCCTCCGGGTTGTTTTTAGCTCACCCCGTGTATACATCCTTATCAAGTTACATCCTGGTTGCCCGCCTAAGGTGGGTTGGATTCACTATCAGTGTCATAAATGCTTCTGACGCGTAATTAACGCACTTCTAACCTCCGCTATTAATGCACCATTGACTCGTCTTTAATGCAACCTGACATCTCACCTACCACGCTGACTGCATATTTCACCTGCCCCTCGACAGTTCGACAATTGCAGGCCTGTGAGGAGAACAAGGATGATCCGGAAAATCTCTACTGTACCTACCATGCACTAACTAATGATCAGACGTCACATCAGCATCCCCAAACTCTATAAATAGAGAGTCTCACTCAAGAAGTATAATTAATTATCATTCCCTCATTTATTGCGACATTTATTGTTATTGCTCTAACTTCACTCTTATTTACTCTCATTCTCTCTCTAAGACTCATTAGGACTTGATCATCGGAGAACCTTTCCAGGTACCTCCTCTGGCGGGTCCAGACGACATTCCGACCAAGACATCTGATTATCCCCATTCATTAGACATCTAATATCGACCATTTCCCTCCAAATACTAAAGAACATTGGTGTCTTCTATGACTTACTTACAACATGGTGATCATTCATAACCAAGATTAACCACTCAGCCAAGTAGAACCACTCACCACAAACATTCCCCCAAACCACGACACTCCTTCCATTGACCTTCTAGCACTAGTACAATCATCTCAACAAGCCAGCTAAAGTCATCCCCCAACCCCACTCTAGAAGTACCTACTACCCAACAACTTCTCCAAATGATCTAAACCCTCTGACTATAGCTCCTCACGAGCAAGACACCCCTTCACCGAAGCAATCATATCCTCATCGCTCCCTAAACATCTAACTCGCCCAAGCAACATCGACCACTATGATGAGACCGCTAACCCACAAGACCAGTTAGACACATTTGAAGCCTCTATGCTTTTCCATGGGGCGACTAACCCTATCATGTGTCGAGCCTTTCATCTCACTCTGAAACGTGCCGCCGTGCAGTGATTTACACGACTGACACCGAATAATATTAATTAGTGGACAACTCTTGCTATCAGGTTCAACATCCGGTTCACAGCAAGCAAAGAACAACCTTGATCTTCATATACTCTGTCTGGTATATGGCAGGAACCACATGAGCCTCTCTGGGCTTATCTAAACAGGTTTAACATGGAGGCCATGAAAGTACGCACCCTGAGCCTAGAAGTGGCGGTGCATATCCTGATGATAAGACTACAGGACGGCCTCTTCAGGCAGGAATTGGCCAATACTCAGATCTCACCATGGAAGATCTCCGATCCAAGGCCCAAAAATTTATTAATCTAGACGAAACCCATCCTACCCGCCAATCATCTGAACACATAGAATACCAACTACCCTCACAGGAAGCCAAACGACCAAAAACACATGACCACCCTCGAGATGACCCACCCTCGGGAGGTCATGCATGCAACTATCTGGAACCCTCGCCAACATCATAACAATAGGGTGGCACCCCCAATCTCGTTCGACGACTGTGATTATAAAGGTGTCATCCGCGTTCATGAGGATTCTCTCGTCAACACCGCCAAAATGAATAATAAAAAAGTTGGGAGGCTATTCGTCGATCAGGGCAGCTCGACAGATATTATGTTCCAAGACCTATTCATCAAAATTGAGTTAAAATACAGATACTTATGGCCTTATGACGAGCAACTGGTCGGATTCACTAGGCAAGGGATCACTCATCGTGGCTATATTGACATTTGGCTTTCTATCAGGGAGCAACCCCTAACAAGGACAATATAAGCAAAGTTTCTGGTCATTGATTGTAGCTCTGCCTATAACGCCATCATCGAACGACGAACATTGAATCGTCTCGAAGTAGTGATCTCCACTCCACACCTATGCATGAAGTTTCTCTCGTCCGACCTCCGAGTATGTACTGTCAAAGGAGACCAATAAAGTGCAAGAAGTTGTTATCAGATGAGCCTCCGCCTGATCACACTTCAACGCAGACACCACCCCCGAAGAAAAGGAAATGAGGTGCGCACCGTGTAGAACTGGACGCCAGAGCAGACAAAGGAGAGTTCTGCCCGCAACCCGAGGGGGAAACCTCTCTTTAACTTGGCCCCTCAAAAGAAAATCTGGTGTATATTGGCAGCACTCTCGGCGAGGCTCAAAGGTCAAGGTTAATTAAATGCTTGAAAACCAACAAAGACCTTTTCGCTTGGTCCGCTGTGGACATGCCAGGAATTGACCCCTCAGTCATTTGCCACCGACTAACTACCAGGCCGGGGGCAAGACCTGTGGCCCAGAAGAAAAGAAAGATGGGCACCGAGAGAACAACCAAGGTTACTCGAAAAGTTTCTGAACTTCTAGAAGTCCAGTTTATCCGAGAGATTACTTACACCACCTGGTTATCCAACGTAGTATTGGTCAAGAAATCGTCCGGGAAGTGGCGGATGTGTGTGGATTATACGAATATGAACAAGGTGTGCCCAAAAGATCTCTATCCTCTCCCCAAACATTGATCACCTCGTGGACAACTCCTCTGGATATCAATATTTATCATTCAGGGACGCTTACTCTTGATACAATCAGATATCCATGTATCCCCTAGATCAAGACAAGACCGCTTTCATTACACCTAAGGCGGCCTACTATTATACGGTCATGCCTTTTGGGCTAAAAAACATGGGGGTCACATATTAGAGAATGGTAAATATTGTGTTTGGGGATCAGATCTAGAAGCACATGAGGTCTACATAGACGACATGATTGCCAAGAGTCTGTCAGCTAAAGACCATGTCACCATCCTGGACGCCATTTTTAGCCGGTTGTGTAAGTTTAATATGCACCTCAATCCGGAGAAGTGTACTTTCAGGGTTGAAGCCGACCAGTTCTTAGGATTTCTATTAACAAGTCGAGGCATCGAGGCAAATCCAGCAAAATGTCACGTAGTTATAGACATGCACAACCCGTGGTCTGTCAAAGAGGTCCATCAGTTGAATGGGTGATTGGCGACACTATATAGATTTCTCCCTACGTCCGCCAAACATCTCATCCCACTCTTTCAACTTCTCAAAAAGAGCAAACCTTTTGACTGATCAAATGCATGTGAAGAGGCATTCCAGACCTTCAAGCAATACTTGGCTACTCCTCTTGTGCTTTCTAAGCCTGAATCCGCTAAGACAATGTATGTCTACCTAGAAGTAACAAATGAGGTCGTGGCAGTTGCTCTAGTCAGAGAAAGTGAAGAAGGTCAACACCCAGTGTACTTCACAAGAAAGGCCTTGCAAGGCCTTGAGCTAAGGTATCAGAAATTGGAAAAAATCGCTTATGCCCTCTTGGTGGCAATGAGATGGCTACAACACTATTTTTAGTCCCATCCTATAGTGGTCAGAACCAATCAGCCAATTCGATAAATCTTGCAAAAGCCAGAGCTAGCCAACCGAATGATCTCCTAGTCTATTGAGCTCTCATAATTTGGTATACGATATGAGCATATGACAACTATCAAGAGTCAAGTCTTGTCCGATTTTGTTGTCGAGTTGACCGTGCAACCCAATAATCCTAGACAGATATGGACAATCTATGTTAACGGTTCATCCAATCCTTGGGGAAGTAGAGCTGGTATCTTATTGGACAATGGCCAATGCGTGACCATTGAACACTCGTTGACCTTCATTTTTCCTACATCAAACAACCAAGCCGAGTATGAAGCATGCATCACTGGTTTGCAATTGGCTAGAGAGGTTAGAGCGGAAAAGGTGTTCAAATGCAATGATCCCCAGCTCGTTGTATCATAGATTACGTGTGCCTACCAAACAAAGGATATGTTATTGGTAAAATATCTAGCCAAGGCTAAAGAGTTGATGACCAAATTTGAAACAGTCTTCATCCAACATGTCCCAAGCGAGCAGAATGTCAGGGCATATATCTTATCCAAACTGGCTAGTACAAAGAGCCTTGGCAACAATAGGTTGGTGGTTCAGGGAATAGTTTTATGACCCAGTGTCATGGAGGTTGAACAAATATAGATCCCAGACAACTGGACCAGCCCCATCATCAAGTACTTACTCAATGGCGACCTCCCCACCGACCAAAGAGAAAGACAGAGGTTCCTAAGGCACAGTTCATGGTTCATAATAGTACAAGACTATTTGTATCACTGATGCTTCTCTGCTCCCAAACTTAAATGCCTCAACCCCGATAGGGCACAGTACGTCCTCCAAGAGATTCATGAAGGAAGTTGTGGCCACCATCTCGGTGCAGCATCTCTGGCCAAGAAGGTGCTTCGAGCAGGATATTAATGGCCAACAATTGAAAAAGACGTCTCTGATTTAACCAAGAAATGCTTACCCTGCCAGTTGTCTGTTGATCTTCACAAGGCCCCGCCTGAAGACTTGAAAACCACTATGACCCCGTGGCATTCTGCAGATGGGGTATGGATATCTTGGGGCCATTCCCGTAGGCAGCTGGACAACTCAAGTTCTTGATAGTGGCAGTAGATTACTTCACTAAATAGATCGAAGTTGATGCTCTATCCACTATCACTTCAGCCAACATCCGGAAGTTCACCTGGAGAAACATTATCACGCGGTTCCAAGTACCGGCCGCGATTGTCACTAATAATGTAACTCAATTTTCAGACCAGAAATTCACAGAGTTGTTGTTAGGCCTTCACATCAAACAACATTTCACTTTGGTCGAACATCCTCAAACCAATTGGCAGGCAGAGGCGGCTAATAAGGTCCTCATGCGAGGGATAGTTATATCACGTCCTCTAGGCTTATCTCACAACTCATCACTCTACCACTGGGGAATCATCCTTCAACCTCACATACGAGGCTGAGGCTATGATCCCGGTGGAGATCGGTGAGCCCACCTGGCGGACGTTACAATTTGATGAAGCTGTCAACTCGGCTATCCTGAGACACAATGTGGACTGGATAGAAGAGAAAAGAGATTGGGCTCGAATCAGAGAAATCACCATCAAAATAAGGACTACTGATAAGTATAACGCAATTGTGGTACCCCCGAGACTTCGAAACTGACAATTTAGTGCTCATAAGGGCAGGCATCGGTAAAACCAAAGGCAAGCTAGCACTTAACTGGGAAGGACCCTACCGAGTAATAGACAAGATCAGCAAATGGCTTACAAACTTGAAGACTTGGCAGGAAGGGATATCCCCCACACTTAGAATGCAACAAACCTACAATAGTTTTCGGATTAAAAAATGTAAATTTTGTATATTAGTCCCTTCAGTGGCTAAACAAATGATGTAATCGAATGCAACTTATATGTTAACGAGATATTATTCAGATGTTTTTGACAGGCCTTAGAAGAACGACCCATCATACACCTCTCAAAGGCGTGGGCTAGTCCTCATTTGATGGCAATTCAATCCTGAAGCCTAAGCGATGACCAAGTCCCCTTGGTCGCCAATCATACACCAATCAAAGGCGTGAGCCAATCCCCCTTTGATGGCGGTTCAATCTTGAAACCCAAACGAGGACCAAGTCCCCTTGGTTGTCAACCATACACACCTCAAAGGTGTGGGTCAGTCCCCCTTTGACGGTGGTTTAATCCTAAAAATCTCAAACAAGGACCAAGTCATTTTACTGGAAAAACTCACTTAAAATAACCCACTAAACCCAGATAATCACTACTTGAAGCATGCTCGGACTTATCAAAACCTGGACAAGGGTCACTTTGCAGACTGTGCAAGTTTAGTTGTGAAGATCCGACCAATCATCACTCGGAGATCATTCGATTTTGTTGATTGGAGGAAATCCGAACAATCATCATTTGATTTTTCAACTTGGTCATTCGGTTATGAATATCCAAGTACGACTAACACTCTCTGATTTATTTGGACCAGAAAGCAGCCTGATTATTCAAATTTCGTTATGAGATTCGACCAGTTATTATTAAAGGTTATCCATCATTATTACTCAAGTTCAAACACGGATATTCGGACAGTTGACACTTGAAGATTATCCAATTATCCAAGTTTGGTTAATTAACAGAAACTCAGTCATGAAAACCAGGTCATGGCGATTCATGGCCATTATGCATTAAATAGACAAAAATAAAACTGATAAGGTAGAAAAGATAATCTTCAATCATTAAAATTCGGGTTAAACCCGAATGATTACACCAACAACGATAAAAAGAAATACAAGTTAACAACCCTCATCACCCCGACCCGGAACAAGAAGCTTCACCAAGCCCTCGTCGTCATCGGCGACCAGTTCACTCTTATAAATGATCCTGACATCAATTCTCGTCCATGACTGTCGCGCCCTGATTTTCGGCTACGCGACCTCTCGAGTCGCCACTACATTTTTTACTGTCCAAAATGTAGAAAAATCTTTTTTAGCCCAATTACCTTGGGCTTTTGGATTTTTGATATCCAGGTTCGGAAGTCGGTTACGGGGTAGGGAAGGTATTAGGACCCCCCCCGCCCGCCTTAAGCGGTACCCTATACTAAACTACATGGATTATTATATTTTTTATTTGTTGTTATTACTATTAAATGAAGGAACCACCTCGTTTTTAATTAAATTAATTAATTAATGATTAATTACTTAAATAAAAAAAAATATTTTTTTTGTTGTGCCTGACAAGAGTGACTTTGGTCGTACGTATCCATCTTAAGGGAATCAAGGCTCACGTAGTTCTTTAAGTAGAAAAAGGTTTGTTGGTTGGATTGATTTTAGAAAATA
>NC_032020.1:8598071-8601385 GCF_001865875.1 Lupinus angustifolius
ATCCACGTGGCAGGAAGAGATTGGGGGGAATTGTCTTACTTCCCAGCGCTTGGACACGTGTCAGCGCCTGGTTGGGGGAGAGAGAGGGTGCACGGGTTGCACCGTGCACACGCCCGTGCTGGATCCAGACGCCTGGATACGTCCAGCCACGTGGCGTGATAAGATTGGATGGGAGGGTGGGCTCACGGCTTGAGCAATGAACACGCGTGCATGGAATCCGTGTTCTTCTAGGGTGGGATCTGGTGTGGCGAGGTGTAGTGAGTCCGGGATGCGTTTCGTCCCGTGATTGGTGGATCTGGACGTGAAGGGGACAAGGCCACGCGGCGCAGTGTGAAGCGTGGATGGGCGAGGGTGTAGGATTGCGTAATGCGCGTGCCTACACCGGATCCCGTCTTCCTCTGGGAGAATGATTCAGTGCAGCGAGGTGCACCAAGGACGTGCCACGTTTCGTGCACGGATTGGTTGGCTCCCCTGGTCAACTCAGATGCAAAAAAGTATGGTCATCGCAAGGCTCTGGATGAGGGTGCACGGAGGCAAGGGTGGACACGCGCACACAGGATTATTTCTCTAACTAATCTCCTTCCTTCTCTCTCTGGATGTGCTGGGCAAGAGATTTAGAGTATTTTGGCAGTGTTTTCAGTCTCCTCTCTGTGTTCTTCATAAACCTTTATTTATAGGAAAAAAAATCCCACCCTAAAAATGTCAAGAATCTGCCTAATTAAATTTTTTACAAATCAAATATTACAATTAATAATCTCAATCAGCCTGATGTGATTCCTTATTAAAAATTGATTTGAAATTTGAATTTCAAATTTGAAATTTGAATTTCAAATTTGAAATTTGAATTTCAAATCTGAATTTTGAATTTTAAATTTCGAATTTAATTAATTTTTTTTGAAAAATTACTCTTTATTATTTCGAATTTAAAAATCTTTTTTTTTTGAGAAAATCTTTTATTTATTTTTTATTATTTTTTTGTTTTATCCGAAAATAAGCATTTAGGAGAAAGATAATTATTTTTTTATTATTTTTTTTTATTTTTTTGAAATTCGAAAAATAATAATAATAATTTTTTTTATCCCATTATGATTTTAAGTATGATATTTTATTTAATTGCTAAAAATTCTGAAAAATATTTTTAAAATATCTTGCACCATCTTCTATTTATGGAAAGTCATTTTGAAATAAAAGAACAAAAAACATTTTTTATTATTTTTTATCCTTTTTGTTTTGGAAGATGACATGTGGGCCTTCGATGGCCCAAACAACATTTTCTTGAAAAATTATTTTTCTAAGGCTTAGACTTTATTTGGATTTTCTTGAAATGGAACACTTATATTTTTTTTTAAAATGACTTGGGCTTTTTCTTGGGCCAGACAAATATGGGTGTTCACAGTTGCCCCTCTTTACTTGTTGCTTACATGATATCAAATAAACCGGGGTTTGAGGGGTATCATGGTAAGTAACCAGTAAAGAAATGAACGCTATTTTGTCAAGGCTCAGAAAAAGTCCTTTTGGGTTAGGGATTTACTGAGGCATCTGTATTGCCATAAGGAGTCAGGGATTTGTTGAGGCACCCATGCTGCCATAGAACTCAAGTTTATGTGGTCGCTAGAGGAGACTTTTAGATGGCCTTAGAGCATCTTGTCTAAAAAACGATTTGTTGAATGCATGGTTTGTTTGAATGCACGGTTTGCGTAGTGTTGGACTTTTGAGATTAATGCAATGCTTGTGTATGGATGCAGTTACTCCAGTGCGATGTCATATGAGTGTGTTTGTTTATGATTTATTGAAAGACAATGTTAGGCTTCCGCAACACCCCATTATGCTAGATATGCTGAAAATTGTTAAGAGACTTGGGCCTTTCTTTTGCCAAGGTTCGTGCTTGTGACCCCCTTTTCCTCGTTTTAGTCGCGATGCATCAGGATGGACTAAAAACTTTGATCAATCTTTTTGTAAAACATTTCATTTATTGGAAAATGACTTGCATGCGTAGCAAGGAGCCCTGACCCAGATCTTACCACTAATTTCAATAACTGCCCCAGTTTGAGAATGTAGATTTTTTTGTAGAAAAAAAAATCTGCCCCAGTATCTGATTCCGATATTGATTCCTTCAAAGAAGATTGGTGCTACTTGGTAGATGTCTCAAAACATTTTGCCCCAACTTTTGGCAATTCTTCGGCTTTCGAGTTTTCTTGTTTTTGGGGGTACCTCTCACGAATAATACTTCTTTACGCATCCGAATTTATGGTGAGATGTAGATCCTCTCCATCCATGTCAGTTAGGATTAGGGCTTCACAGGAAAAAAACTTTCTTGACTACATATGGACCTTCGTAGTTTGGAGTCCATTTTCCTCGGCTGTCTTTTTGGATCGGTAAGATCTTCTTCAACACCAAGTCTCCTTCCCTGAACTGGCGGGGCCGAACCTTCTTCAAATAAGCCTTCATCATTCTTTTTTGATACAATTGTCCGTGGCAAATTCCAGTTAGTCTTCGGCCATCTATCAGATTCAATTGATCTTGTCGAGCTTGAACCCATTCTGACTCATTCAGACCTACTTATGCCAAAACCCTTAGAGATTGGATCTCTACCCTTGATTTCCATGGTTTGATAGAGGATTTCCAGTTACGTTGGGTCTAGTCTCCCAGAAATCTATCCGCTTGGCGTTGATGAGGTCCTGAACTCTGTACTTGAAGGCCCTACAGTCTTCTACCAGATGTCCTGTAGCTCCAGAATGGTAAGCGTAGTTGACGTTTTCATTGTGCCATGGCCCAGGGTTTTTGTAGACTCTTCCAGGGACTGGTGTGATCATCCCCTGCCCAAGTAGATATGCGAAAAGTTCTGTATAGGTTATCGGGATCTAGTCAAATACAGGTGCTCTCCTTTCTTGCTGATTATAGTTATTGTTTCTGGGGTAATGAGTATACCCTTGTCTGGGTTGGTTATGTTATTGTTTGGATGAGGGGGGTTATGGGTGGTTTGATTCTGTGTTTGGTTTTGGCTTTGATTGTGGTTCTGTGCAAACCGAGAGGGTGCACGATGATTGGTTTGATTATTGTTCCGGGACTGGAACTTCTTTGGCTCGACATCGATGAAATGAGTCTCTGCCTCCTTTTTCTTCATGAAAGGGGGATTCTTGCTAGAGCTTGAACCTTCATCGGAAATCTTCCCATTCTTGATACCTCCTTCTATCTTCTCCCCTACCTTGAGGAGAGCATTGAAGTTGGTTGTCACGCTTCCTATGAGGCGTTCATAATATGGATTATGCAGAGTGTCGATAAAGATCGACAGTTGTTCATCTTCTTCTAATCGC
>NC_032020.1:8601485-8602331 GCF_001865875.1 Lupinus angustifolius
GTTAATGAATGTATGATAATGCATGTATAACAAATAATTTTCATACCCATGCATGTAAAAATAATTTTTCTATAATAGTACGATAATGCATGTGCACGTAAATAATTTTTATTTTAGCATGGTAATGCATGAGAAACAAATAATTAATTTTTTTTAGTTTGATAGTGTATGTTGAAAGGAATTTTATAATAGAAAAATAATTTTCATAATAGTGTGATAATGTATGTGAAACAAATAATTTCATAATATGCAGTTATTGTCCTATATAGGGTACACTTATTGGGTTTCCTGAGTTACCTGCAATCATAACTATTAGGTAGGATTTAAGGCCTTTACGTGACACACCTTATGGGGTATCCTAGAGGTGCCCAGATTGCTTCTCTCTCCAATAGAGAAACCCAAATATTCTAGGGATTACAAGTGGGACGGACCACACCGATAAGGCCCATTATATTTGGTGACAATCTGAGTGGTTCATCGTGCCAATACAAGTGGGACCCAGAGTCCACACCGGCAGGGCGGATGTTCCTTTTTAATCTAATGCTCGGGCATAGAGCACATACTTAAATACTAGTATGACAATGCACCACATAAGCAATAATAACAATAACAACACAAGAAAATATATGAGCCACAATATAATAATATAACCATGCATTTAATATTTATGGGCTGGACTCTCTCAAAAAAATTCCTTCCCCAGCAGAGTCGTCAGCTGTCGCGCCCCGATTTTCGGCTACGCGACCTCTTGAGTCGCCACTACATTTTTTACTGTCAAAAATGTAGAAAAATCTTTTTTAGCCCAATTACCTTGGGCTTTTGGATTTTTGATATCCAGGTTCGGAA
>NC_032020.1:8602431-8624745 GCF_001865875.1 Lupinus angustifolius
TGAGTCGTTGGTGAATTAGTCATGGTGATCATTAAATTGATGAAGTGCAGCCCATACATCCGACACCGCGTCATATCTTAAAATTAGAGTGATTGTCGTCTTAGAATTAATAATGAAATTATCATAAAAAATGTAGTAATTATTTTAAGGACATTGATAAAAATTTCAAAATGGTATAACATGCTAATAGAAATGTGATTTATTCCACACTTTTTAAAGAAACTTACACATTATATTTTTATGTTTGGCTTCATCCAATGTACCATATATTAAAATTTGGACATTCATTAACATGAATAGAATAAAAAACAAATACTAAGTAACATAACATTGACATAACAGGTTCTATTTTTAATACATATACTATTAGCATCGTATTGGAATTAATTAGGTGGTACACCAAGAAATATACTTTTTTTCATATAATAGCATTGGATGATTTTATTCATCATTCATACTCTCTGAATATCAAAATTAAAGTTCAGTTGCAAAAATAGTGAAATAAAACAGCAGTGGAATCTCATCACAATGACACGCCCAGTTAATTTTTATAATCACAGATCATATTCATGAAGTTCTAATTGTACACGCATAATTAAATTATTTATGATAATTATAATTTCTAATTCTTATGATATAGTAATTTAGCATATGTAATATGATGATATCAGTGCAAATAAGGGACAAGAAAATGCAAACCTGATATGCAAATGAATAAAATCCAGCAAAAACAAAGAAATCCACGTGGCAAGAAGAGATTGGGGGGAATTCTTTTACTTCCCAGCGCTTGGACACGTGTCAGCGCCTGGTTGGGGGAGAGAGAGGGTGCACGGGTTGCACCGTGCACACACCCGTGCTGGATCCAGACGCCTGGATACGTCCAGCCACGTGGCGTGATAAGATTGGATGGGAGGGTGGGCTCACGGCTTGAGCAATGAACACGCGTGCATGGAATCCGTGTTCTTATAGGGTGGGATCTGGTGTGGCGAGGTGTAGTGAGTCCGGGACGCGTTTCGTCCCGTGAATGGTGGATCTGGACGTGAAGGGGACAAGACAAGGCCACGCGGCGCAGTGTGAAGCGTGGATGGGCGAGGGTGTAGGATTGTGTAATGCGCGTGCCTACACCGGATCCCGTCTTCCTCTGGGAGAATGATTCAGTGCAGCGAGGTGCACCAAGGACGTGTCACGTTTCGTGCACGGATTGGTTGGCTCCCCTGGTCAACTCAGATGCAAAAAAGTATGGCCATCGCAAGGCTCTGGATGAGGGTGCACGGAGGCAAGGGTGGACACGCGCACACATGATTATTTCTCTAACTAATCTCCTTCCTTCTCTCTCTGGACGTGCTGGGCAAGGGATTTAGAGTATTTTGGCAGTGTTTTCAGTCTCCTCTCTGTGTTCTCCATAAACCTTTATTTATAGGAAAAAAAATCCCACCCTCAAAATGTCAAGAATCTGCCTAATTAAATTTTTTACAAATCAAATATTACAATTAATAATCTCAATCACCCTGATTTGATTCCTTATTAAAAATTGATTTGAAATTTGAATTTCAAATCTGAATTTTGAATTTTAAATTTCGAATTTAATTAATTTTTTTTGAAAAATTACTCTTTATTATTTCGAATTTAAAAATCTTTTTTTTTTGAGAAAATCTTTTATTTATTTTTTATTATTTTTTTGTTTTATCCGAAAATAAGCATTTAGGAGAAAAATAATTATTTTTTTATTATTTTTTTGAAATTCGAAAAATAATAATAATAATTTTTTTTATCCCATTATGATTTTAAGTATGATATTTTATTTAATTGCTAAAAATTCTGAAAAATATTTTTAAAATATCTTTCACCATCTTCTATTTATGGAAAGCCATTTTGAAATAAAAGAACAAAAAACATTTTTTTTTATTTTTTATCCTTTTTGTTTTGGAAGATGACATGTGGGCCTTCGATGGCCCAAACAACATTTTCTTGAAAAATTATTTTTCTAAGGCTTAGACTTTATTTGGATTTTCTTGAAATGGAACACTTATATTTTTTTTTTTAAAATGACTTGGGCTTTTTCTTGGGCCAGACAAAAATGGGTGTTCACAATGACCAGTAAGCCTCAAGAAGAACTAGACAAACTTGAGCAAAGACATTGTCCCACCCTACGTTCGCCGCTGCAAGAGCCTCATCCTTGAGGTTCTAATAAGCCACCTTTAGTTGCGCCAACTCATAAGTAGCCCCAACTTAGCACCCAACTCCTTCTAGGAAGCCCCCATGTCCATCCAGGCCTGCAAGGCTACCTCTCAAGCCTCCTTGAGCTGAAGAGACATTGCCGACAGTTGCTCACTAGTGGTCAGATTCTACCCTTCCTACACCGTCGAAGCCTCAGCATACTTATTCTCCAACTCATGTAGCTCGACTGAATGTTGCTCCTGAAGGTTAGCAAGGGCCTCTTCACCGACTCGGGTAGCTAGTACTCCCTCGCCCTCAAAATACTTGGCCACAGAAGCAGTCAAATCCCCAGCTTCTCGAACCTTCCTCAACAATTCAAGCATAGGCAGGGAATCCATGGTATCCACTACACCCCGATTTAGTAAAACGACATCGACCTCCCTCGGGATTCGGTAGAGGAAAGAGTGTTTGGCAGAAGTCTTCCCTTTGCCAGAACTAGGGGTCTTTCCTCTGGCTGGTTCCTCGGAACGAGTAAGGGGAGTCCCGATAGGAGCACCATGCTCATCGGTTAGGTCGATCGGATGAGCGTCCACCAGAATAGAAGCAATATTAGTCGGAGGCTCTGAGGGGATCGGTAGAATGTTTGTCGGCTTGGTGGGAGGGCCATCTTCTCGGGTAGATTCAAAACAAGTTAGCGAGTCAAACCTCGCCTTATTAGTCACCTCAGCGCTCTTCCTCTTCATAGTGGTCCTCCTCAATAGACTTGAGGGGTCCGTTTGGTCACCCATAGCAGCTAGTGAAACACAAGAAACCAAGAAAATGTCAAAACACACAACAACATAAAAAAAACGAGTCACCTAGACCCAGATACTCACCAACTTCTACCTCGAGAGCATGATCCCCATGGACTAGATTATAGTATGCTATAACCTGACCTGCCTCTATCCAAGACAGGATTTCATCCGCTACTTCACGTTCCCGACCACCCAGTTGGTTGTATGAGAAGGTGAAAGACTTGGTCGAATTTTGATGGATTCTGCCGTTCCAAGTGAACGGAAAACGGGGTCGACCACCAGGTCCATACACCTAAGTGTCCCGGGTACCCCGCGCTTCCACTCGGAAGAACCCATTCTTCCAATTCTTCATGGATCTCTGAAATGGTTGAAGAGGCACAACCATTCCTAGATTGGAGTGACGTCCAACCTCGCCGAACTGTGTCATTCTCATCTTTATTGGAACTATGGCCGACCCAGAACATCCAGAAGAAAAGACGGAGAGTGCATGGCCGCTCCATGACCTTACAAAATATCTTGAAGGCTCAGATAAACCCCCACGAGTTAGGGTGGAGCTGTGAGGGGGCCACTTGAAGATGTTGTAGCACATCGACATACCACCCATCAAAGGGTATCCTCACCTCAATTCGCTGGCAAACGTATTTGTACATATAAAAGCTCCACCAGTTATTATTTTCTAGGAAGATGTCCTAGAAAACCCACTCCCGATCAGAAAGACTATACCATAAAATGTCATTCGTTGGGTTGGTGAGGACATCCACATTTGGGCGCTTATCCGTAGAGTAAAAGGAGATAGTGCCCAGAACCTCACGGTCCACCCACCAATAAGGAAATTTTGGACCCACCATCCCCTCCGGTATGGTAAACTGATCAACACGATCATCAAAGTTCCTCCCTATAAGTGACCTGTCACCAGAAGAAGTGTGAGATTCTGAGTCGGACGTATCATCCAAGACCAGACCCCACTTCCTCTGAAAGGCTGCTCGGACAAAAAACGCAACCTCGCTCCCACCCCTTGTTTTTTGTAGCTCACGCTACAGGGCAAGCAGTGAAGGTTGTCACGGTCGCCTTCATGTAGACTGATTATTACCTGAAAGGAAGTTTGGGCGGGCTCACCTTCAGTGACAGGCAACAGGCATAGTGAAAATCGATGGAGGTCCAGACAAGACCTCCACCTCGTCAGAACTAGACCCTTCACCGATCATAGCAAGAAAATAAATAAATAAAAGGAGAATAAATTACCGAGCGTATAACTGAAGGTTCTGGACAAAAGAGAAATTTGCTTGCCGAGTTCTGGAAACGATGCAAAATCGGCAAGAGGATTTTAGAAAGAAAGGATAACGAAAGATGACAAGATAACCCCCTATTTATAGGATGGGACCTAAGCCCAGAGGCCCAACCTAAGAACACATTCGTCTGTCCAAAATCGCTCGAGAGCGATTCAACGGTGGCACAAAAACCTAGATAGGGCATCTGAAATGAAGAGACGCGTCAATTAGATATTCGAAGTCTATAGACAAAAGCCAAGCGTCCCTCCACATGTCAGACAGACAAATAGCTATCATCACTTACCCTGCACCTAGATACTACCTAAACCCATCAGATCGGAACATCCTTAGTCTACCAGCCCAGCCCACTTCCGACCGACCTGATAGACTGGGGACAACTGTTCCTCCCCGGACAAATTCGGGTTGTTTCTAGCTCGCCTCGGGTGTATATCCTTATCAAGTTACATCGTGGTTACCTGCCTAAGGCGGGTTGGATCCATTGTCAGTGCCATAAATGCTTCTGACGCATCACTAATTCACCTCTGACCCTGCCATTAATACGCCACTGACTAGCCTTTAACGCAAGCTGACATCCCGCCTGTCATGTCGCCTGCATATTCCACTTGCCCCCTCGACAGTTCGACAATTGCAGGCCTGGGAGGAAAATAAGGATGATTCGACAAATCTCTATTGTACCTACCATGTACTAACCAATGGCCAGCCGCCACATCAGCAACCCAAACTCTATAAGTAGATAGTCTTAGAGAGGGAGTATAATTAATTATCATTCCCTCATTTATTGCAGCACTTATTGCTATTGCTCTAACTTTACTCTCATTCTCTCTCTAAGACTTATTACTGACTTGATCGTCGAATAATCATTTTAGGTACCTCCCCTCAAAAGCTTTAGAATAAAAATGTATTGTTAGTATAAAAAATCATAATAGGATGGTCGAGTCTTTGGGGGTATTCAAGTTTGATGATGATCTTCATATGCATCTAATTAGATCTAGGATGAGGATGAGGAGGAGGATAGGATGAGGACGAGGATGGGGATGAGGATAAGAGAAGGATAAGGATGAGGATAAGCATTAGGATGAGGATGATGATTAGGATGACGATGAGGATATGATGAGGATGAGGACATGATGAGCATGAGGATGGGGATGAGGATATGATGACGATGAAATCATGATTAAATTATATTTTTTTTGTATTACCAAATGTATCACTTCATCTTTTTGTGGCTAAGGGACTAATCATTTTGGGTTCGTGATTGTCCATCTCAACAAGTGTTGCTCCCAAAATATAACACAAAAGTATCTAGTATGACCTTACACAACTAGACCAACACATTGTTGATCATGATGATTTATCTATTATCTACTATTTTAATTAATAATTAATAAAATGGAAAAAGTGATAAAACGAGATAATGCAAGATTTTTATGAAAAAACTGTTATAGATTCAGAGATAAAAAGGGGATCAAGGTAAAGACTAAAGAGTAAAAAATAAATAAAGGTTTTGAGAGAAGGAAGAGGAAAACGAAAACGGTGTCGTATTATCATAGCCATAAAAACGGTGACGTCATCAACTGTTGATGAATCACCACCGTTATGGATCACTTTCTTCACCACCACCACAACCACCGTTCATCAAGGTACGTGTTAAAGAACATGGTATCCCATCTTGTTCTTGAACCAGAAAAGCTTGATCAAAGAAGAGAAAGAAAGAAGTATGAACAATGCCTCTTTTGAATTAATTTTCAAAATGTGTCACAGCAACAATGAAGGGAAAGCTATTTATGAAAGAAGTGGTTAGAAACCAAAACAGAAAACCCAACCGAAAATAAACCAAACTAAAACTTCAAACAATATTACTACTTTCTTCTTTCCCTTTTTGACTCATTAGCTTTGAATTCTTGTTGCTGCTTATTATCAATGGATTTCATATTCAAGAGCCCCCCACAAGCTGGTAGGTGTATATCTAACATACCAAGCTTGGAAAGACGACCTTGAAATAATGCAGGGTATAAGGACTTAGTAAGGATGTCTGCAAGTTGGGACGAGGAAGAGATGGAGAGAAGATGAAGAAGACCAGATTGGACCTTTTCTCTGACACAATGACAATCCATCTCTATATGTTTTGTCCTCTCATGGAAGACAGGATTTGCTGCTATGTGTAGAGCTGACTGGTTATCACAGTAGAGCATTACAGGTTCAGAATGTGGTATGTGAAGATCATGGAGAAGATGCATAAGCCATTGTGCCTCAGAAGCAGCTAGTGCCATAGCTCTGTATTCTGCTTTTGCGGAAGATCTAGATACCACCTGCTGCTTCTTGCTTTTCCAAGAAACAAGAGCATTGCCAAGAAAGAAGCAATATCCTGAAACTGATCTTCTATTATCAGGGCAACCTCCCCAATCTGAATCAGTATAGCCTTTAACTTTCAAATATGTCCCTGCAGAAGAAAAGAAAACTCCCAAACTGATGGATCCTTTGAGATATCTTAGGATTCTCTTGGCTCCATCAAGATGTAAATCAGTAGGGCATGAAACAAATTGACTCAAATGACCCACTGCAAAACTAATATCTGGCCTAGTATGGATCAGGTACAATAGTTTACCCATTAATCTTCTGTAAACACTAGGATCTTCCAAAACAGATCCAGATTTGGAGTGAATCAATTTTCTTCCATACTCCATTGGAGTGGAACAAGGTTTACAAGCAAGCATCCCTGTCTCCTCAAGAAGATCAAGGATGTACTTCCTTTGATATAGTAAAATTCCCTTATTAGATCTAGCTATTTCCATTCCTAAAAAAAATTTCAACTCACCAAGATCTTTAATGCTAAATTCAGTGTCTAACAAACCTTTCATAAGTTCAATCTCCATCAAATTGTTACCAGTTAAGATTAGATCATCAACATATACAAGAATTGCAGTAAAATTAGAGGAACAAGTCTTAATGAAAAGAGAATAATCAGCCATGGATTTAGTGTAACCTGATTGCAGAAGGAAAGCTGTAAGCTTATCATGCCATTGCCTGCTTGCTTGCTTTAGGCCATAGAGAGATTTTTCAAGCTTACAAACCATGTTAGGATGAGCAACAGTGAGACCTGGTGGTACTTTCATGTAGACTTTTTCTTTTAAATCTCCATGCAAAAATGCTGTATTGACATCTAATTGATGTATATGCCAATTGTTCACAGCAGCAATGGATAAAATAGCTCTAATTGTGGTTATTTTGATTACAGGGCTAAAAGTCTCCATATAGTCTATTCCCTCAGTTTGTGTAAAACCTTTGGCAACTAATCTTGCCTTATACCTCTCAATGGATCCATCAGATTTGTACTTTATTTTAAAAACCCATTTACACCCTATGGCTTTCTTGTCATTAGGTAAGGCAGTTATAACCCATGTGTTATTGTTATTTAGAGCCTTTAGCTCCTTTTGAATGGCATCTCTCCAACAGGCATATTTGATAGCCTCATTATAATGTGTTGGCTCAATATGAGATGATATACTAAGGGAAAATTGCCTATGAGCTTTAGAAAGCTTTTCATATGAAAGAGTATTAGATAGAGGATATCTTACTTTTGCAGATTTGGTTTCAACTGAATCAGGCTTAGTGACCAAGGCACAGTGGTAATCCTGAAGGTACTGAGGTCTAATTTTAGTCCTAAGGGACTGCCTTGGCACAAAGTTGTTATCAGGAGCAGAATCAATATCATCTTGAGCTGAATCAATGTTAGTCTCAACAGGATTATATGAGCAATTATCAAAATCAAGGTCAGGCATAGGCATATTAATGCAAGGCATAACACCCTCATTATTTTTGACAGAATCATTATTCAAATCCATATCAAAGATAGAACTACCCATACTAATCAAGTTACCATCAGAACTTGCAGAATGATTTTGTGCAATTTTGAAAGGGAATATGTGTTCATAGAACATAGTATTTCTAGACAAAAATATTTCATGGTTATTAACATCTATCAACACATACCCTTTTGTACCATATTTTAGGCCCAAAAATACACATTTTCTTGACCTATGGTCAAGCTTTCTTCTATGTGAGGTTAGAGTGCTAGCAAAACAGAGGCATCCAAAGCATTTAAGCCTAGAGATATCAGGCAATTTTTCATGTAACATGTCATAAGGACTCTTGTTAGACAAGAAAGTACTAGGTTGTAAATTTATCAAGTGAATAGCATGAGCAACAGCAAAATTCCAAAGACAATGAGGTATATTGGACTGAAAAATGAGAGATCTAGCAACACTAAGGATGTGTTGATGTTTTCTCTCAACCACCCCATTTTGTTGGGGTGTTTCAACACAAGAAGTTTGATGCTGAATTCCCTGATTACTATAAAAATCATGCAGCAAAAATTCTTTCCCATTGTCACTCCTTATACTTTTGATTTTCATTCCAAATTGAGTACAAACTAAAGAAACAAAATTTTTGATCAATTGTGAAGTCTCAGATTTGTGCTTCATGAAATAAAGCCATGTGAACCTAGATCTATCATCAACTATGGTCAGAAAATATCTATGCCCAAAAGTGCTAGGGGTGGACAAAGGACCCCATATATCCATATGAATCAAATCAAAATTGTTAAGGGATCTTGTAGTACTGTCACTATAAGGAAGTTTTCTTTGCTTTGCTAAGTGACAAGCATCACAAGGATCAATAGTTTTATTGTAAGAGATAAAAGGAAACATTTTCTTCATAATATTCATTTTATTGTGTGAGGGATGTCCTAACCTATTATGCCACAAAACAGTACCATTATTGCTAAAAGAGTTTATACTTTTCTTGACTTGATCTCCTTGATTGGCAAGGGTAGGTAAAATCTTTACTGAATCCTTCATTGCATATAGGCCTCCCTTCATTTTAGCAGCACCAATCATCTTCAAAGACTGGAGATCCTGAATATGACAAAGATTTTCATAGAAAGTCAGTTTGCAAGGTAAAGCTTTAATAAGTCTGGAAATAGAAATTAAGTTGTAATGAAATGAAGGGATGTATAGAACATCAGTAAGATATAGGGAATCAGAGAACATGACACTTCCTGATATTGCAGTAGATATTTGGTTGCCATTAGGCAAAGTGACAAATATTGGAGTTATCTGCTTGTAAGTCTGGAAATTAGTGAGAGTGTGACACACATGGTCAGTAGCACCTGTATCAAGCAACCAATCAGTAGATTTAGTGAAATAACTCAGCAAATGTGTGTTACCTTTATTGTTTGTATTCACTGAATGTGTTGTAATGTGATTGGTATTATGCACTACTCTTGAATTAGGTTGCTGCTGGAGGATGGATAATATTGTTTGATGCTGTTGTGGGGTGATATTGACCCCTGATGATGATTCATTAGTGGTTTCATCAACAATTTGATCTTTGTTCTCATTTTGGTAACCAGAAGCATAATTCTGCTCTTGGATGCTTGAGATGTTATTGACATTGAAATTCTTGAAATGTCCAGGTGGAAATCCATGCTTCTTGAAGCATTGGTCAATGGTGTGTCCTGTTTTATGGCAAAAGGTGCAACTCTTAAAACTCTTTTTACTTGAGGATCCCATCTGTTTTCTTCCTGTTTGACTCTGTGATCCTCTACCTCTTCCTCTTCCTCTGTCATTCCTGAAGTTTCCTCTATACTCATTGTTAGAATTGCTAGTTATACTATCCATATTGCTTATCAGGGCTTTAGAATTACTGAAATGTGAATCAATATGCCTCTCTTGTTGGATCAGCAAGCTAAAAGCCTTACCTATAGTAGGTAGGGGTTCCATAAGCATAATCTGAGATCTAACCCCTTCATATTGATCACTCAATCCATTGAGAAAACATATCACATAATCTTGTTTTCTGTAGCCTCTAATAGTAGGCACAAGGGTACATACACATTTGTTTATGCATAAACATGATGGAATTGGCCTGAAGTTATCAATCTCTTGCCACAATCCCTTTATGTGAGTGTAGTAAGCATCTATAGAAAGATTACCTTGTTGGAATGTATATATCTCTCGAAAAAGCTGTGATATTCTGAAAATGTCCCCCTGATAGTATCTTTCACGCAGGTCCTCCCAGATCTCCAATGCTGTATCCATCCATAGAATACTTTGAACAATGGAATATTCAATTGAATGAGTTAACCAAGAAACCACTAATGTATTGCATCTGTCCCATGCAGCAAAGGTAGGGTCATCAATTGAGGGTTTTGGAAGAGATCCATCAATGAATTGGAGCTTGTTCTTGTACTTTATGGACATAGACATAGCTCGTGACCATGCATGATAATTTTTCCCGTTGAGGAGAGCCGAAACCAAAGGGACTCCAGGGTTCTCATTGGAAGGAATGAACAGAGGTGAAGTGGGATCTTGAATAGGATTGATGCTCTGAATTGCACGATTGTCCATTTGAGATGAAGGAATTGGAAAGAAAATTGATGAGAGACGAAGAAGAGAAAAATGGTAGGGAGAAGACGAGATACCAAGGCGCAGCGGTGAAGAATACAGAAGAGGAGGTAATCAGAGAGAAAGCTCTGATACCATGTTAAAGAACATGGTATCCCATCTTGTTCTTGAACCAGAAAAGCTTGATCAAAGAAGAGAAAGAAAGAAGTATGAACAATGCCTCTTTTGAATTAATTTTCAAAATGTGTCACAGCAACAATGAAGGGAAAGCTATTTATGAAAGAAGTGGTTAGAAACCAAAACAGAAAACCCAACCGAAAATAAACCAAACTAAAACTTCAAACAATATTACTACTTTCTTCTTTCCCTTTTTGACTCATTAGCTTTGAATTCTTGTTGCTGCTTATTATCAATGGATTTCATATTCAAGAGTACGCTCCTCTCCCTCCGCGCATCAACCACCCAATCACCACCACCTTCGTAACCATGTCCTCATGGTATCCGATTTCCACCCTCTCCATTCACACCCCCCTCCTAGGGTTTACACATTGTTCCCGCCATATCCACAAACCTCTAACCCTAACTACGATTCAGTTCCCGCTTCCACGTTCCATCGCCCGAGGGATTCTGATATTCAATCCAATTTCGAGGGTTATGGTGAAAGACTCGAAATTGTTGAAAAAAACAGGAATAGATTTGTAAAACACTGGAAGAAACCTACTAGGGTTTTGCCTCGTTTTGAATTGGGAAATTGTGACATTGGTGATGATGGTAATAGTAGAGGGGGAAAGGAACACACTCCAGAAAAACAGGTTCAGAGGAAGAGTGCTTTTCTTAGGATTCGGAAACCGAACCAATGGATCCGTAAGGTTGAACAGAGTGATTGCAATAAAGATGAGCAAGGGAATTTAGGTGATGAGGTGAAATCAGAAAAGAGAGAAGGAAGCGTTGTTGAACTTGATATCTCTTTTGAATCAAATGCTATAGTGGCCAAGGCTATTGTGCCACCTTCGAGTTCTATCGGTGTTTCTAAAACTGTCGCGGCTACGGTTTCTGGTACAAATCTGACACCTACCAGAAAGAGTAAAAAGGCTTTGAGTGTTATATCTGATTCACAAGTGGCAAAACAATCTGCAGTTGCTGGGAGTTCAAATAGCTTGCCATGCAAGGCAAGTGCCACCTCTGGTGCTGGCAAGGACGTGATCTTACCGAAGAATGTCTCTGATGCTTGTTCTCAGCAATGTCTTGGTGCTGCCGATAATCTTCAGGGAAAAAATGATATGGCACAATCCTCTAAGGGGATTGTTTCGGATGAATCGAATTCCCTGGTGGCCAAGGCTGATGTGCCACTTTATGACAGTGTTTGTTCTGATTCACAATTAGCAAAATTATCTGCAGGTGCTGTTAGTTCAAATAGCTTTCCGTGCAAGGCAGGTGGCAACTCTAGTTCTGATAGGGATGTGCTCTTGCAGAAGAATGTCTCTGATAATTGTTCTCGGCATTGTCTCCATTCTGACCATAATCCTCATGAGAAAAATGAAGTGCCAAAATCCTCTAAGGGGATTGTTTCAGATGAATCAAATTCTCTGGTTGCCAAGGCTGGTGTGGCACCTACTAGTTTTGTCATTGTTCCTTATACAAATTTGATGTCTAAAAGACAGAGAAAAAAGATGAGAAGAAAGGCTTTGATTTCTAACAGCGCTTGTTCTGGTTCACAACTAGCAATACTATCTACAGGTTTTGCAAGTTCAAATAGCTCACTGTGCAAGGCAATTGACAACCCTAGTTCCGGCAAGGATGTGATCTTAGCGAAGAATGTCTCTGAAACTTGTTCTCAGCCCTGTCTTGGTGCTTCCCACAATCCTTGTGGGAAAAGTGAGGTGGCGAAATCCGCTGAGGGGATTGTTTCAGATGAATCAAATTCTCTGGTTGTCAAGGCTGGAGTGCCACCTACTAGTTCTGTCATTGTCTCTAATACAAATTTGATGTCTAAAAGACAAAGAAAAAAAATGAGAAAAAAGGCTTTGATTTCTAACAGGCCTTATTCTGATTCACAATTAGCAATACTATCTACAGGTTTTGTAAGTTCAAATAGCTCACTGTGTGCGGCAATTGACAACCCTAGTTCTGGCAAGGATGTGATTGCAGTGAACAATGTCTCTGATACTTGTTCTCAGCCTTGTCTCAGCGTAGCCCAGAATCCTCGTGCAAAAGATGAGGTGGCAAAATCCTCTAAGGGGGTTGTGTTAGATAGATCAAATTCCCTGGAGGCCAAGGCTGTTGTGCCACCTTTGAGTTATGTCATTTTTAATACAGGTAAGACTTTGGTTTCTGATACAAATTTGGCTCCTACAAAAAATCGAAAAAAGAAGAGGAAAAAGGCTTTGATTTCTGGCAGTGTTTGTTCTGTTTCACAACTGGCAAATCTATCAACAGGTGCTGTAATTTCAAATAGCTTACCATGCAAGGCAAGTGAAACCTCTAGTTCTGGCAAGGATGTGATCTTACCAAAGAATGTCTCTGATACTTTTTCTCAGCCTTGTCTCGCTGCTTCCCACAATCCTCATGTTCATGGGAAAGCTGAGGTGACACACTCCTCTGAGGGGATTGTTTCAGATGAAATTGCCAATGTTGGTTCTGGTAAAACATCTGTGAGGGTTGTTAAGAAGAAAAGAATTGTTAAAAGAGTGGTTAGGAGAGTTGTTGTGAAACCTAAATCAAATGTGCCAAGTTCGGTGTCGGCAAATATGCTTGATGGAACAGTGAAAGTTGATGGTGTCACTCTTAGTTCACGAACTGCCTCTGCTTCTTGCAAAACCGAAACTTCTTTGAATAAGAAAAGTGCCACTTTTGAAAATATATCAATGTCAAATTGTTTGCAGTCTTTGCCGAGTGAAGGAAATCATTATTTTTGTGAAGACAAAAAATATGATGTGCCCCTTCTGAGTTTGCGGACACATCCCAGATTACGAGAATGTAAAAGTGATCGATATTCTGATTTAGGAATTGAAAGATCAAAGTCTTCATCTTGTGATTATAGTAATATTGAAGACAAAAAGAGTGCTTCTGATTGTTTAAATGGAAGTATGTCTGCCCGTGGGTTGCTTAGCATACCAAATATCGACATGGTTACTAAATCATTGAATGGAAGTATTTTATCGGAAATAAACCACCTGGATGATTTTAACAAGCAATTATGTCAAGGAGAAGTGTTTCCATCACCTGCAAAATATTTGGATGTCGCGAATGAAATGAATTCTGCTAGCGATGGAGTTACTGGATTAAGTTTGAACAATCTTAAAGCGAAGTCAGAAGAGAATTTTACAGTTTGTGATATTGGTAATGATAGTTTTGCTGGTAAATTATATTGTGAAAATGAAGCTCCTACATTATCTCAGGATGTTATTTTGAAAGAAAATCCAGACATTGCCATCACCATGCCAAGCAGTGGAATGGTAGATTTTTCAAGTTTATCTAAAACTAGTATTAAAGAAGAGCCGGATTTTGTACAACATGTCAATGTACTAGCGAAGTGGGGTTCTAATAATGAATCAACTAATTCAGAATATAGTATGAGTTTTCCCCATTGTGATATCATGAATGATGTCAGAAAGCAGATGTCACCTAGTAATGTCTTTGTATTCCCCATTGCTGTCTGTACTAAGTTTCTGAATGGTCCATGTTCTAATCCCTACTGCAAGTTGACACATAAGGTTTTGTTCTATATCTAGTCCATGCAAGTGAACGTGATCTGCTGAATTTACTGATCTGTCTAGAGTCCGAGGCTAACTATTTTGTTATGCAGGTTATACCGGAGAGAATGCCAGATTGTTCTTATTTTTTGCAAGGTGCATTATAGAAAGTTGTCTTTTATTCAATGAATAATATAAAAAATATGATTTTTTACATATTTCATGACAGGTTTATGCACAAACAGAAATTGTTCATATAGACATGTCAATGTAAATCCTAAGGCTTCTATATGTGAAGGATTTCTGAAGGGTTATTGTGCCGAGGGAAATGAGGTATTAAATAATCATGTTGAATTGTTGCATGTCCCCACCCTGTTCCCTATGTTCTTGTGATCCCACACTATCACTCGCTTATTCATATGCTTTCAGTGTCGGAAGAAGCACAGCAATGTATGTCCTACTTTCGAAGCAACAGAAAACTGTAATCAAGGAACCAGATGCAAGCTTCATCACCCAAAAAAAGAACAAGCCACTGGAAAGAAGCGGAAGAGATCGGGAGATCATAACAGCGGTACAGAGCATTATTTTGGTTCTATTCCCATTGATTTTTCTGAACCTGGGATGATGGTGGGTCAAAGACAACAGCAACAGAATAATGAGAATGAAGAAGAAATTGCTGACTATATCAGCTTTGAAGTTGATGAAGGAGTTGCCGAAAGTGCTGATGAATCATATGAGGAAGCAACATTGTGTGACAGCAATCCCTTGGATATAGAGTTGGATAATCTTGATGAACTTATCAAGCCAGTTCTTATAATGAACAGGAATTTTATGGCTCAATCTTCTCCAGTCCCAGTAGTCCTGTAGTGTAGTAGCCTACAGAACTTAGGCTAGTGGAAGGAGACTCAAGACAAGTTGTAAATGAGATAATGCCGGGTCCCTTTTTAGGTTTCATTTCTTTCTTTTAGAACCCTCCTTGGTTTTGAATGCCTATTGTATTTTTGCACAGGGGATCTTTTCCATCTTCATTGTTAAACATTAAAATATAAATAAAGAGAAAGAAAAAATGATCTGCTTCTATGATTTCAAATATTGGAAATAGCATATATGCTTTGGCTGTATATATCTATTTTCCGTAGAACCTATTAGTATTAAGTGTAAGTCTTGTGAATTAGGTCATCCATTTTTCATGAGTAGATGAGTTATAAGAATCTAAGTTATTGTTCCTCTCATTTGAATTATTTAATATACTTTAAGTTATAAATCGTTGAAGTTGATATATTTTGGTAAATTAAGTTTTAAATGATGATTACTTAACAATATGGTTATCCTTTTTAGCTTTCCAAATAAGAGTTTAATCCAAATAGGAAAGTTAATGACTAATTTAGCACATTTAAACATATCAAAAACAAAGTATTGGAATTGATTTTTCAGCACCTCATCCATTTGTATTTTCAAAGTAATGCTCACCCCCTAATATGTTTGCTATATCAATTATATCCGGGAGTGCTAAGTGAAACTCTATAATTGTAATATTTGACGAAATTGTCTTTATATTCAATTATTAGCAAGAGTTTATCCAGGAGAGATGTTTGGGTGATTTAGGTGCAAACTCAAGCTGGTTAGCATGAGCAATGTTATGGTATGTTTAATTGGTGCAGATTAAGGAAAATATAGGTTACTATCAGTTAAAGATAAGATTGTCAAGACTAAAAAGAATAATTTAAGTGATGTGAATCATGTAATACAACTGTGACGTGTGAAAGCTGTAATTAAATATTAATTAATTTAGCTTCTAAAATATAATTTGAACTATTGGATATCTTGTACTACTCATCATATGTAAGGTTTGTTGAAAAGACTTTTGTTCCTTCTCTGACCACATAAATTTCCCTATACTTGTATAAGAAATCTGATGCATAGAAGGATTCAAGGTACTGAAACAAATAATAACCTCTCTAAATTCTAGGCACTAAAGACAACCAACAACTAAACTGAGTTTCCATTCCCTAGCTTTTAGTCATGGCCACAAGTTACTCCTACATGGTTTCAATCAAGTTATCCATGTCAGGTTGGAATGGAGGAAGAAGCCAAGTGAGAAAGAGAAGGGCATTTTTCATATCAGCTCAGCAACAAACAAATATTAAAGAATCAGCAAATGTTAAGGTACAAGAAGAGCAGCAAGTAGAAAGTAGTGAGAAACTGAAGCCAAAAGGATCAACACCAAGGCTAGTAGAACCACAACTGAATGTTTTTTTATACTATCAAAAGTATCCATTACCTATACGGTAAGACATTAATCTTTTCCAGGGTACATGTCTGCCCGAACCATGGCTGAATGTGAGAAGCATAAACATGAACATGGAATATGGAGGGAAGTGGATAAGCTTACACTTTTTAATGTTTCTTTGCCTCTAAAGAAAACTACCACATACTAATAAAGAATGTCATTTTGATGGTGGTAATCTATTTTGCATAACTAGTAATATACATGTAGTGTTTTTAATTTAAAAAATATTCACTCCACAAAAAATCAGGGTCCTTTTCTTACCCAGAATCCATATGTGGATAACAGAATTTCGTTCTATTGATATATTCAGTTCGTTTGATCTATGCTTCCAACGTATGATGAAAAATTATGAGATCTATAAGACTTCACCTATCCCAATAACAAAAAAACCCCACTTGAGTAAATATATTAAAATATTGGCAATAACGGATAATACCTTACCGGGTATCCCATGTTTAAATGTAATAGTATATACAATAATGTACTATTAAAATACTAACAGAGAAATTAGAATCACCAATGAAGAGTGTAATCCAAATTGAAGTATCACTTCTGCTTCCATATAAAAGAGGCTTACAGCATTAGTTTGCTATGATTTCTTCTTATAGCTTCAAGGGAGAAGCGGTATTAACCTGTTTGGCAAGATAAGCTTCAAAAATTTCCACAACAACACGAGGATTAGTGTCCTTCAGATCTGCATAGTCTTCACACCTGGTGAACCTGTCCATGTTGTCTATAATCAAGGCCAATGCAGAATCTTGTAATTGTTTAGCATTGTGTTGGTGTGCGAACGCATAGTTTGCGATAGCTTTATCCAAGTTCAATCGAGCGATCAAAAACTTCTCGCAGAATGCCTTGAGATGCTTCACCTCATACTTTTCTGCCAAAACTAAGAGATCAAATGCCATTTGATCATCAAGGCATGCTTCAGCAGTGTATAAATAGTTGACAAAGGCACTAAGAGCATCATAAGATACATCGTCGATCTTGATAGTGCCACTTCGACTTTCCTCCATATCACTCTCGAGCATTGCTTTAAAAACTGGAGACCGACTCACCTGATCATATTTGGTTTATCACGAACAGCCAAAACATTAGGAAAGAAACGATTAGGTCCATAACAACAAATATCAAATCTCATGAAGAGCAAGACAAATTTTTACGAGTTAAATTTACATACAAATTGCACCAGAAAACAAAATTTGATGCATTGAAGAAAGATATTCATGTAGTATGGACATCAAGAGTCTGGAATCAAATCAGCATAAAGCAAAAAAGTCAAATCATAGATTATTGTCAAGAATTTCATAAAGAAACTTAGGAAAAAAACAAGTTCTAAAAAATAGAAAACAATTTTTGGAATAGGAAGCCTTTCTCATAGATGCAACATGCTTGTCTACTAATTAATACTTCACCAAGGATTATCAACAAAGACGTTTTTTTCTTAGCCCAGTAAGGTTAGGTAAAGCTTAATGTACTCTACTGCTTACAAGATTTGGTGATTAAAAGTTTGAATGAATACTTGACACTAGCTCTATCGGTTTATTTAAAAGTTAGCCTTTAAGGAAGCATAGTCTTGGTTAAAATTGTTTCTCATCTCATTCTGTTAGCAGCAGCATCTATTATAATTATTGTTAACTCCTATTCTGATTTTGGATTCAAGAGATATAACAAGTTCTCTTCTATAGCATGAAACAAAATAGTTAAAGTTCTCGCATGGTGTTGAAAAAAGAAACAAAAATATAGACTACTAAAAAAACTAAAACTTATATGCTGTTATTCAATTCCTAGGAAATTATTAAAGAGCACACTTATTGATGTTTTAGTTGAGAATATTAGAATTATTGATTACAGAAACATGAAAACAGGGGTTCCTACATCATTTTTTATGGTGAGCTTGGTTGGAGTGAGAATGGGAAGGTGGAAAATGAAGAATTTTGTATGAATACCTTGCAAATTTTCAGTTCTCCTTTTTCCATCTTTTAATTTTCAGTTTTTCACTCCTATTGGTTATATCCTATACATATTTGTGTTGTTTTATACTTTAGCACAATCAAATTTGAAGTTTTGACCATGTTTTTATCTTAAGTTTTTCTTCGCTCTCTATCTGTTAGATTATTATAAATAGGACTACAGACATTAGGTTATGTTTATGTTTTTGAAATATTGAGTTTTAAGGGTTTTCCTTGGAAGAAAGTTCTCCTTCTTCGGTCATCATCCGTTTAATTCTCGTTTCTGTTTTCTCATTTTTATTGGCCGTTTGCTGTTAGGATATTTTAAATCCTAACAGAAACTCAGTACCCCCATCCTTTTAAGTTTTAACAATGGTGTGCACACGAATCAATTATTCGCATGAAAATCATATTCAAACACATCAAAAAACTAATCAGAAATGAGGATCAATAATCAATTATCATTCATAACAAAACATATTCAAATCATCAAAACAGATCTAAAAAATCAAAACTAATCTAAACTAAAAACGACTTTGTGACTATCAGAAAATCAAATCTTTCCCCCACCACCCTAAATTCTCAAATCATAAAAAAACCCTAAATCAAAACCAATTGCCACAAAACATAAAAAAACATACTCCAACCCCAACATTTCAAATCACATTCAAACCCTAACCAAAAAAACCAAAACCAATTACCACAAAAAACCGATCAAAATCAAAACTTACTCCAACCCCATGAACAATCAAGCAAAAGGGTATTCAGATTACTTACGAGAATAGCCTTATGAGCATGAACACATCCAGAAGAGCAATCACCATAAGGAATGAGAATAACATCAGTGTGAGTAAGAGCATAAGGGTTGGAGCAATCATTGGTGTCCACAGCAGAAGAAAGTTTGAGAAAGTTAATCTTAGCCTTCAACTCTTCAATCTGACGCTTATACTCTTCCTCAGTCTCATTGGCTTCTTCGTAACACTCTTTGCAAGTTCCAGCACCATCATGATCATAATCTTCTTCACAAGAGATACATCGCATGGTGAAGTTCCCTTCTTCTTCTTCGTCGTCGTCGTCGTCGTCGTAATCGTCGGTTTCGCTGTCGTCGGAGTATGACGTTGGGTTGGGTGGGTGATTACACCGGCGAGGGGGCATTGTGAAAATTGTTGAATTCAGTTTTGGGGTTTTGTTTCTTTTTTAGTTTCACAGTTTCACACGCGCACACTTTTCTAAGATGTTGTTGGATGTGTGCTATTTTATTTACATTGGACGGTTGGATTCATCTCTCACATTCACTTATCTGATACACTATATTCAACTTTTGCATATTATGTATTTTCACAATGTATTAATCTAATAGTATAAGATATTATTAGATTTTCAGATAGACCAAAATAATAATAATTCAATTTCTAAGAGAAACAACTATACATTTTAAAATGATTAGTTTCTTATCGTAGGATGAAGGATGAAAGCACATCTTCTATTTTATAATATGTACCATACCATTTAATCATGTATCATAATACTCTTGACATTTATGTTATATTCTACCAGAAATATGGATTGACAATGACAACAATGTCTCTAAACATGTTAGTTCATTCTTAATAAAAAATAAGTATGGCAAATTTTATTATGTTTTATACATCATGATTTGTATAAGAAGATATGAATCATTTAAATATGAATAATGGATAACAGTATATATTTTATCTTTCTATATTAGTTATAATATTACAAATAAGAAATTCCTTTAAGAACTATATAAAAGTAAAATGCTGAACTGACAGAAAATGGTAAAGTAAAAATGCAATCTCTTTACATTCCTTCTGAAAATTAGTAAAGCCTAGTGGCAAATAGAAGTAGCTACAAACATAATTAGACTTTATGGCAACTTAAAAAATTATCAAGACATTATGAACATTTATTTTCTGCTCTTTTTCCCCTAAAGATTCCAAACAAAGCAGGAGGGTTAGAGAAGGCAAGTGTGACCATCAAATTGAAAACCATAGCCATTTATTTTGAGATTAGATAAAGATATAATTTTCTAGGCAGCCATCCACAACATGAAGATCAACACTTTATATTGTAAGCTTGAATCCAATTATATCTATAAACGGGATCTCAATAGTTTAGTTTTAAACATCTTCGTACAATTATACGTCATATTTTTACATAATTTAGTTTTACCTTTTGCTTTGGAGAGACAACAAAAACTATAAGAGTTGTAGCCTCTCTTCTTTTAAAGGATGATGTTTTTCTTATATCTCTATATTACTTTCATTCCAATTAGTGTGAGGACATTATGTGTTTGTCGATCTACATTTTTATTTTATGTTATCAAATATTTAAGTTTTATATATTTTATTTTTGTAAATTGAATATATTTTATATTGTAATTTTTATTCGATATATAGATAAAATAGGGAAACATAAAATAATTAATGCGTAATTATTTTATGTTTATTAGTATTAATGTATATCTATACTATTATCTATACAATTAATAAAGGGAAAACACAAAATAACCATTCATCATGGTGTAATTTGTGTTTTCCTATTTTACCCCAATATCTTTTTATTTTTACCAAAAAAACCATATAATATTATTTTCTTATTTTATCCTTATTATCTTCTTATTTTAAAAGTGTATTTGAAAAATTGAATATTAGACCAATTGAATAAATTCAACAGTAAATTTAGTGCAGAAAATTATATTTGAATTTATAAAATAAAAATTATACATTACAAACGATAGGAAAGCGGATTGACAGGTACGACAGTGCATGTCAACACACTAGTAAATATAAAACCAAAAGTTATAAAGATAAAATAGAGAAACATAAAATATTTCATGTGTAGTTATTTTATGTTTATTAGTATTAGTATAAATAATTATGAAATTAAAAGTTATAAAATATAAAATAGGGAAACATAGAATATTTCATGGATAATTATTTTATGTTTTCCTTTTATCTATTAGTATAGATTATGAGTGAATAGTTGTCTTAATTTGTAGGATTGAAACCATTTAATATTACTAGCGTGTTGATAGATACTTTGTGTTTGTCGACTCGCATTCTTATTTTATGATATTAATTATTAAATTTGTATTTTTTATTTTAAAGATTTAGAATGTTTTTTATTGGATGTACTTCATGTTATAATTTTTGTATTTATTATAAGAGTTTAAAATGTATGCACTGACAGTGTAAAGATTTATACACAGTCAGTGGATCATCTACCATTCATTTGCAATACTTTTATTTAAAAGTCAATAATAACTAAAAATCAATTGTGGATGATATAGTGACAATATAAAAACCATTTACACTGTCGGTGTACATATCTTTTTCCCTTATTATAATATCTAACTTAAAGTGAAATGTACTAATATAGTTATCTAAGATTATATGGTATTACTTTAGAAATAAAAAATATTAAGGATAAAATATGAAAATAGAATCATGGTTATAGTTACTTCAAATTTTGACTTTATATATAATATAGAATATAGATATCGATATAGATAGATATAGATTGTTGAATAACCAATTATTCCATCTTTTATCAAATATTATTAATCATTAATAACTAACTGTTCCGTCTTTTATTGAGTATTATGATTTAGTTGTTAGTGTGTATCAATTATGTGAATGTGTTGTCCACTTATTTGGGTGTCTTAAGAATTAAGTAAACCACGAGGAGGATCTAAATATTATATATATATATA